>NC_056737.1:1282756055-1283033555 GCF_019279795.1 Protopterus annectens
ACTATTGAAATTCCAAATCTGCTTCGGTCGTCTATGCAGAATGTTGACCCAAAATGCTGAATTCAGAATTTCAAAACAGCAACCCAGGCAAAAATGAATACATCGGCATCTAGCTAAACTGCAAATATTTCTGCTTCTTGAACTGTTTTAAACTGCTTAAAGTTGTTTTTGCACCTGCACTTTTTAAGTTTGTCCTGTTTGTTGCATTTACCTGTTGAGGCTACACACTCAAGTGTGCTAGCCTGTGTTACATATTTACTGCATTTTCCTGCTATTTGTTGAAAAAAACAAACAAAAACAAAAACAAAAAAAAAAAAAAAAAAAAAATCTTTGTTTCCCGTCTTTCCTGACCTAGAGTAGTCCAAATACAGGCTTTGCTGTATTCTGAACTTTTGGAAAGTTCCTGTGTTGTCCATTTCCTTTCTTGGATAGAGGGAGGTTTCTTTGTTCACCAGTGGCAGTGGGGAACTTAGAGCAGCCTATCTATCCCTGGAGGAGTGTTCCCAGCACAAGAATCTGGTAGTCTATTGGCCATTTTGGGCCAATTTCTAGCTCTTTCAAATCCCCTGTATAAAACCCGCTTTTGGCGAGGTTTTTGCACTTGTTACTACTCAGCCAAGCTCCTTGTGGTCCTGCAGAGTGGTGCTAGCAGCAGAGAGGCTAAAAGAGCGACTGCTAACCTGATAAAAGTGTTTTTCCTGCTACTACCTGGGCGACTGTCCGATCTAGCTAAACAGCAAATATTTCTGCTTCTTGAACTGTTTTAAACTGTCTAAAGTTGTTTTGCACTTGCACTTTTAAAGTTTGTCCTGTTTGTTGCATTTACTTGTTGAGGCTACACACTCAAGTGCGCTAGCCCGTGTTACATATTTATTGCAATTTCCTGCTGTTTGTTGCAAAAAATAATTAAAAAAATTATCCTTGTTTCCCATCTTTCCTGACCTAGAGTAGTCCAAATACAGGCTTTGCTGTATTCTGGACTTTTGGAAAGTTCCTGTGTTGCCATTTCCTTTCTTGGATAGAGGGAGGCTTCTTTGTTCACCAGTGGCAGTGGGGAGCTTGGAGCAGGCTATCTGTCCCTGGAGGAGTGTTCCCAGCACAGGAATCTGGTAGTCTGTTGGCTGTTTTGGGCCAATTTCTAGCTCTTTCAAGTCTGCCTGTATAAAACCCGCTGTAGCGCGGCTTTGCATGATTTTGTGCATAGTGCTTCATCGAGCAGCGCCGCTTATCTGGGTTTGAGCCTTGGAACTGATCTAGTTCTCATAATAAACACCCTATTCCTATGCTAAAGCCTAGCACTTGCTCACTAAAGCAATTATATAAGTCAGCACTAAAAAATTAAAAGCACTACACCCTCACAAACTCCCCTTGAGTAACTTGTTCCCCATTGGCCTTTTTTCAATTATAAAGGAATTCCCAATACTATTCTAGCATGTCCAAAGGTCAGGTGTCAATCTCCTCTCCGGTCCAGCTGGTGAACCTGTGAATCTTGAGGCAATGTTACAACTGCCTAATGTACACAGACAACCCTCTCCTCCTCCCAACAAATTCCAACACATGTGAGAGATGCAACCATATAGCCAAACTGGAGGCTAAGCTCTCTCAACTCAGTACTGGCGTAACCAGTCAGGAGGAGAAGGAAACCACACTCACTACAATTCCAGTCTCACATAGACCTATCACGACAGCAAACCAAACACATAAACACACAAAAACATACTTGGAGGCTCTAAATAAAAATCTGCCTAAGCAGCAGAGACCTCCAAAGCAGACACCCAAGCAACCGCTACCCCAAAACAAAACACATGCAACACATAGCTCACAAAGCCAGTGTGCCGAACAGTCACAGCACTTAAGGCTAAACAACACACCTGATACACTTGTAATAGGTGACTCTATCATAAGGCACACTGAAGTCCCGCTCACCAGGCTGAACAAGGAGAAGGTCATGGTGAGCTGCCTATCAGGTGCTAGGATACGCCACATAACACAAGCACTCAGGTCACTCCAAGGCAAGTACAAATATGACTCAGTCATTGTCCATGCTGTTGTGAATGACCTGAGACGTACCTCCCTGAACTACATGAAAAGAGACATAGAGGAGCTCTCTGGGCATGTAGCCCAGGCCGGTATGACCCTGACCTTGAGTAGCATCTTACCCTCACCAGGAATGATGCCACAGTATGAAGACAAGATTATCAATTTCAACAATTGGCTTAAGTATTGGTGTCATTCAAAGGGGATCCAATGCCTGTCAGCCTGGGATGACATGCTCGACAAGCCACGATGCTTCGCTAGGGACGGCTTGCACCTGTCACCCCTGGGCTTTCGATATTGGCAAAGGCTTTTGCTACCCCCATAGTGCCTTTTTAGGCAAAGCTCAAAAGACAAACCCACCTCCATAGGTATCACAAGGGATAAGAAACTAAGAGTAATGCTACTCAACGCCAGAAGTCTAAACCTCAAGATGCACAGACTCAAAACTCTCCTTAGCATGGAGAACATCGATATCTGTGCAGTAACAGAAACCTGGTTCAAGGCTCTTGAGAGCACCCCAGCACTACCAGTTTATACCTCATACCATGCTTTTCGGCCCCAAAACTTGGACCAAACCACAAAAGGAGGGAGTATCAATATTCGTCAAAGATACCCACACCTCCAGGTTGGTGGCACAGCACGAAGCATCAGAGACTATCCATGTGCAACTAACAGTGGGTAAAACTGCCTTCCAGTTTATAGCCTGCTACAGACCACCCTCCCAAACCCAGGAACCCCACTCGGCCTTCCTGAGAACACTGGAAAATATGAAGGTCTCTCCAAACACCATTATATTGGGTGACTTCAACTACCCAACCATAGACTGGGAACATTACTCTAGCTCCAACACCCTAGCCCAAAGGTTCCTAGAATTTATAAACTCAAATGCTATGGAACAACTTGTTACCACTCCCACAAGAGGGGAAAACATACTGGACCTGATCATCACCAACATGGGGACTCTATGCTCCAGACCAGAAGTGTATCCCTCACTGGTAAGATCAGACCATAAACTAATCTCACTGGATATTCACATCCCGACCCCACCCCATGCCCAGAAAACCACAGTGAAAACTTCTCTAAAGCAAATTTCACACTCCTCAAAACCGAGGTAGAATCCTTCAAAGCCCCGGCCTCTGGATAATCTGCCCAGACCACAAAATCCTTTATAAACGATTCTATGAACACCTTCAGGAATGCATGGATCATGCAATCCCAAATAAAACCAAGACCCAATCCTCCAAAGGCAGACGTCCTGTCTGGTGGACCCCAGCCATAAACAAACTATACAATAGAAGGAGGAAGCTACTTCATGACAGAGCAAAATCCCAAAAAGGGAAGGCATCTCTGATCAGTATTAGCAAAAACTACGGGCACTCATAAAATCGCCTAAGGCCAGCTTCGAGAGAAAAATTGCACAGGACACTAAGGATAATCACAAGGCTTTCTTTAGTTATGTTAGGAACCTGGGTGGGAATTCCCAGATATGCTCAGAATTAGTCCAAAATGACAAAAATACACCGAACCCACAGACATTGCCAACATCCTAGCTGACAGGTTCAGCAAACCCCCCTCCCCACCAAAAGGGGCTAATATCTATCCCAGCAGAGTGCTGCCCCCCTGACATCTCAGATGCTCAGGTAACAGCTGCCCTCTCCAAAGCAAGAAACACAGCATCAATGGGACCAGACGGTGTCCCGGCTGGCCCTACATGAACTCCAAGAAGAGCTAAACCCAAACCTAAAACTACTGTTCAATCTCAGCCTTACTACAGGATATGTACCCAAAGAGTGGCGTACAGCAACAGTGGTCCCTCTCCACAAAGGTGGTGCCTCAACGGATCCTGGAAACTATCGCCCCATAAGTCTCACTAGCTTGGTCTGCAAAGCTATGGAAAGGATCATCATGGACCTTATAAATAAAGATATTGGGGACCTACAGACACTGGATCCTACCCAGTTCGGCTTTGTTAAGGGCAGATCCTGCCTCTTAAACCTGGTCAATTTCTTTGAAACAGTCACCAAGGCCATTGACAAGGGAAGGTGGTCCACACAGCCTACCTGGACCTCGCAAAAGCCTTCGATACAATCCCCACTCGGGCATTATAGATAAGCTCACCAGCTTAAATATAAACCCCTATGTCACTAGATGGGTTGCAAACTGGCTCAAGGACAGAACCCACATGGTTAGAATAGCTGGAGCCATGTCAGACTCCAAACCAGTTACAAGTGGCGTCCCACAAGGCTCAGTCTTGGGACCTCTCTTGTTCGGTATATATTTCTCGGAGGTACAGGCCAACATGGAAGGACTGTGGCTGACCAAGTTCGCAGATGACTGCAAACTGGGCACCATAATAGACGCTCCAGCTGACACAAGCATCCTCCAAAAGGGCCTCATAGAAACAGAAAACTGGTACCAGAGCCATGGCCTCAAGCTAAACGTCAAAAAGTGTATAGTCATCCCCTTTGGCAAAAACAAAGTGCCCACAAATTACCACATAGGTGGTAATCCATTAAGTACAGAAGAAGTAATTAGGGACCTGGGGACCCAAGTTGATAGCAATCTCTCATTTGACAACCACGTGGCCAAAGTGGTTAGAAAAACATTTTATATAGCCCACCTAATCATGAAGGGATTCACATCTAGATCAGGGGAGGTCATCGTGCCTCTTTACTCATCCCTCATCAGGCCCATAATTGAGTACAATGCCCCTTTTGGGATGTACCTTACCAGACACCTGCAGCAACTGGAAAGACCCCAAAAGTACCTCACCAAGAGGATCAAGGGGCTCAAACAGATGCCGTATGCTGCCCGGTTAAAGAAACTCCAGCTCTACTCAGTGGCATACCGCCTGCTCAGAGGCGATCTGTGCCTGACTTATAAAGCCATGTCCAACCCGGAATTAATGGACATGCTGCACCTCAGAAAATCCAAATCCCATCGAGCTACGCTCGAGGGACTTAAACCTCAGCACTGAAATAAATAGGACATGCTGGAGGGACAGATTCATAACCCAGAGGCTCCCTTCACTCTGGAATAAAATCCCAGTCCAGGTTAGGCAGAGTCCCTCATTGACTCTCTTCAAGAGGAATCTTGATGAGTGGATGGGAGATCGTAGGTTTACCCCGGGTATCACTTCTGTGTCACTGTTAGACAGAAGCGCAGTATACTAACCTCGAAAAAGGGCATAGCAAAATTAATTTAAAATGGGTGGCGAAAGCCATACACACTGGCTAGGCTTATAAATGCCCTAGGGCAGATAGCCTAGTATGAACCTATGAACTTATGAACCTATCCATAGTTCGATGTATTCAACATTACAGGAAGTGATGTCACTCCACTCCTGCTATGCAAATTAACATACCATTACACTCTACAGTGAACGGTACATTAATTCTACTATTTTGCACATTAAATATACCAACTCCGAGATCACACTACAGTGAGGAAATGGGCTAATTCCCTATTCCTCACTAAACAGCACTCTCCCTGCATAATGTTGAACCCAAATACCTGAACTACACTACCCTTTCCCTGTAGTGTAGTCGATACATTTTGGTTTAACATTCTGCCAACTTGAAAACTGCCATACGACCACATGCCGGCCAGCCCATGCAGTTTCAACGTTTTCAATGTAAACATATATAGATATATATATATATATATATATATATATATATGTATATATATATATATATATATATATATATATATATATACGTATATATATATATATATATATATATATATATATATATATATATATATATATATATATATATATATATATAGATATATATATATATATATATATATATATATATATATATATATATATATATATATATATATATATATATATATATATATATATATATATATATATATATGAAAACACTGACAAAAAAGTTTGAATGTACACAACAAAAAAACTAAAAATATTGAATTAAATAATATCAAGAAAAGAAAAGAAAATTATTTCCTGTCCCAATATTAGCACAACCCCGCCCCCATAATACTAGCCTCAAATTCATCTGAACACTGGCAGATTACGAGAATGTTTTTATGAAGTCAAGGTGTAAGATTAGAGTTGAGGGAATGTGCAGTGTTAGGATTTGGTTAGCACCCATTGCTCAAGATGGCAGGGGGGGGGCTCTTCTCTCCCTTCCACCACCTTTAGCAATCATTGCTAATCCTAACCCTAACACTACCCCCTTCCCCCAAACCTAACCCTACATCCTACCTTCATAAAAACCTTCCCATAACACTGCCACTACACAAGATACACTAGGATACACAAACATTCACAGACACATACAAACAGCACTAGATCTATCCTCTAACCTAATTCTGACCCTAACCCTGAAATACACAAACTCACACACAGCTATGTAACACTTTTCCTTCACTCATCCCCAACCCGAACTCTAACTTACATCCACACTCACAAACACTCTTACCCCTCCAACCTCACTTACTAGTCTCGACATTACACAACATTGATATTTCCAATGCTCGGATATACATACAACTGAAATTAAACCATAACCCCTACATTGTCGAAGAAACTGCATTAGACAAAATGCAGGGATCTTCATATACTGTGTGTGTGTGTGTGTGTGTGTTTATATTATCTCTAGAAAAAAGTGAGAAACTGAAAATAAATGAATAAATAAATATAAATAAATTAATCATATGTTTTTCCTTCTCTCAAACTCCAGCAAGTCACAAACAAGGGCACAGTCTATGACTTGATGATTGCTAAGGTACTAAAATGTTGAAAACAGGAAACAGATACTTTGATGCTGCAATGCACAAAAAACAAGATGTGACAAGTCATAGGCATACCTCTTAGCTGTCAGATTTTCTTGGAATGTCCAGATTTTTGACTTATATTTTGATCTGTTCCTCATAAAATTTGTGATTTTTTTTGGACTTCTGTGGCAAATCAGTGAGGAAAGAATTCCTTAAATAATGACAGGCATTTGAGTTTCAGCCTTCATATCCTTCAGAAAATGCACGGTAAGACAACACCTTTTATTCTAGCAGCTTTCTACGTTTATAAGAGCAATATTTAAAATTTGTCCCTATTTTTGAGGTTTTGCCCCCCCCCCACCATTATTTTTGTCTTTGTCCAGATTTTTTGTGCTAAGAAGTTAAGAGCTATGGCCATAGGTTTATGGACTTACCCTTTTGCTCATAAATATGAGAAAAAAAGCCTGTGAACAGGTGTCTTAACACATGGCTATTTTTCAACTAAAGAAACAGAATGAAACATTGTAATTGTCTAATTACTCACCAGATAAAAACTTTAGGCATATAAAAGTTCAATTTTACAGATTCTAGACAATGATTATTCAGAATGATTGAATACAAGTAGTATATAAATTATAATTACACAATGAACGGAACTAATAGCACATGTAACACTATAAGCTTATAGTATAAAGGTTCTTAAAACTCACTTGCATACACAGATGAATGATACACAAGCTGCTAAATCCCTAATAAAATATATGGCCTTGCTGACATCTAGTGGCCAGATATAATAATCACTACAATTTCTGCAGAAGTCCTTTTTTTCCCCTACGGGTATGTTTCCTGTTTTGTCTTCTTGTAAAATGCATTTTGACTGAGTTTCAGAAAACAGTATTAAAGTCACTATACATCCTCACCACCTCTGACATCTTCATATCAAGTGCCAAGAATTTCAGGTGAAATAATAATGATAGTAACAGTAACGGTATTAATAAAAATAATGATTGCTTTTCCTTTAAAGTTTGTTTTAAACCATGTTCTATTTTTTTTGATATTGGTGAAATAGTCATACAGTCATTCCAGGTGTCCAGTATTTTTCTAAATAAAATGAGACACATGTGAAAGTATGAAAGATATGACTGAATGTTTGCAAACTCATATGTAAACATTTGCCAGTTTCCTTGAAGGTTAAAATGGTTGCCACTTTATTCTTTTGGCATATACTGACTATAATGTGCTTATTCTTATAAACAGTTGAGTTCTACAAACTTTAAATACACACTATGTTGAAATTATTTAGACATTTAACCTTCAGAATTACCCACCTCTACACCTTCTCTACTCTCTTTCTCTTTCCCTCAGCATATGACATCTATATCAATTTCTCTTTCTCCATGCATCTGTCCATTTATCTATCTATCTATCTATCTATCTATCTATCTATCTATCTATCTATCTATCTATCTATCTATCTATCTATCTATCTGTCTATCTATCTCTCTCTGTCTGTCAGCCTAGCTGTACATGGTCCATATCAACTTACTGGAAAGCAATATGCTGAAAGTTATAATACTGAATATAAAATGTTACATCCAGATGCAGAAGTATTGAAATGCTGAAACTGAAATACCTGCTTCCCTACATATGTAGAGAGATGGAGTTGATTCCTGCAGGTCCCATGTTACCATCATTCCCAAGTTTCACTAATAGGGAAGTAATATTGCTAGTTTACTAGCTGTGTTCTAGCTTAGTGTACATATGTAGTGCATGTATGCTATTAGTAAGTATTTTTAGGTCAACATTGTAAAGTTTCAGTGTTTTGACATTTCAAGATTTTGCATTTAGTACTATGAATTTCAGTATACTGCTATTCAATAAATTGTCACGTACTCACCTATGCCAACTTTAGTATTGTTAACAGAGTGTTATGATTGGTTCTCTGATTGTAAGTTTGTAAGTAAGAAGTTTGAGAGGTGAATCTCAGCATCCATGTCAAGAGCACATAAAATTTCATTGCAATCAGAGATCCGATCATAATTCTTTGTAGTGCATGGAGATTCACTTTCTCCATGCACAACTTCTTCTTCTTTCGGCTTTTCCCGGTTAGGGGTTGCCACAGCGGATCATCTGTCCACTCATGATTGGCAGTGGAGTTTTATGGTGTCATGTTGCCAGCGCGGTGCCCAACCTCCCACAGAAGGCACACACATGCTCACACCTAGGGCCAATCTAGAGTATCCAATCCACCTACAGCATGTCTCTGGGATGTGGGAGGAAACCCATGTGACCACAGGGAGGACATGCAGACTCCGCACAAAAGGCACCCCAGTTAAGAATCGAACCTCTTGCTGTGAGGCAGCAATGCTAACTGCTGTACCACCATGGCCACCCTTTCTCCATGCACAACTAATTAGTCAAAAGTTAAATTAATAAAAGTAAAAAAAAAATGATGTTTTGAAAGCCAGTAAAGTAGTGAGAAAGTCATATTCAGTGTGTAACGGAAGCAGTTTAATTCAAAATGCTGTGTGCACTTTAGTAGGTAACAGGCAGAAATAGAAACTGAATCAAAGCTGTTTTCTGGTTGGCACTGTCTGCTTTTAGTGCAGACTTGATGTCAGCACTGCCTAAGGAATCCTTAAGAATTGTTAAGCACTTGTCTTAGTGTTAAGGTCTGGTCTCACAATTTAGCAGCACTGAACCAGAATGTAATTTAGCCATTGAACATAATCACGGTGCTACATGCACTACAATACTATTTTAAAATTGATTGAGGAAATTGCACTATGTATGTATGTATACTTGATAGTATGATTTTTTCTGACATAGATAGATAGATAGATAGATAGATAGATAGATAGATAGATAGATAGATAGATAGATAGATAGAAATCAGTGGGAGGCAGAAGAAAAGAGTGGGAATCTAGGGGTAGAAAGTGGCTAGGATGGGGCAAGAGGGGCAGCTGACTTGGTGCAAGGTGTTAGTGGTTCATGACTGGCAGATGCCAATTGGTCATTAGTGCAGTACAGGCCATTATGGAAATGAAATACAGTTTTTGCTATCAGGACTGAAGTGCTTTCTTTTCCACTTCATGTGTGGTAAAACTCGTAGCAAGTGCCTTGTTATAGGATTTAATAGTGAAAGACTTTTCTTCCACTCAGCTTAAAGTCAGTGGCATAGAGGACCTGGCACACATTAGGAGAGAAGGGACCTGCTTTTTTTTGTTTTGTTTTGTCTTGTTCATCAACTTTGATTGAAAGATAAAAAATGATGAAAGCGCTTCACCAGGCTGAACAAAGATGGGAGCAAGATTATGATTCATTAGAAAAGCAAAAATACTTTATAAATGCTTTACTTTAGTGTTTACAAAGTAATGCACGAATAAGGTGTTATGCTGAGAATGAAGTGAGACCAGAATATGAAGATCAGTAGATCGACACCCTGACAGACACCAGATATCTCCCTAAAGAATCTGTCCAGTGTGCTGACAAATCTCCTGATTCAGGTTTGCAACAAAGGACTCACCACTGTCGAAGTCACTGAGGAACGGCAGTGAGAAAATGCAGTGCCCTTATACTAGACAGGTGTAGGCCTGTTTGACTAATTGTGATTGCAGACACATTCATGGAAAGAATCATTAAAAAAGGATGTTTGCTTTCCTAGAGACAGCAAACTTCAGAAGAGAAATAAACTTGGATTCATGGACAGAAATGCTATGAGAAAAACATTTTCCAATGTTTTATGACTGGATTACAGAAGTACTTACCATGGGAGTACCAATAAACAATATCTACCTGGTCTTAATCCAGTCCTATGACTCCAGTTCCACACAGGGGCTTGTTAGTAGAACTAGAAGGACTGATGGTAATATTAAGACTTCGGGAACTGGGTTGCTACACTGTTCAATTTTAAACCACTGCTTAAGCAACATTTTAACCAATCCTGGTCTTGTACATAGTTTCATAGTTTCATAGTATAGTACTAGGCTATCTGCCCTGGGGCATTTGTAAGCCTAGCCATAGTGATGTGGCTTTTGCCACCCCATGAAATGGTACAAAAAATGTACAGAATAAATTTAGAATACTGTGACTCTGTCTAGTAGTGACACGATGAAGGTTCCCTTATATAATAGACTTAGTTTACTGTGCCCCTGTCTAGCAGTGACACAGATGTGACCCCTGAGGTAAACTTACGATCTCCCATCCACTCATCAAGATTTCTCTTGAAGAGAGTCAGTGAGGGGCTCTGCCTAATATGAACTGGGATCTTGTTCCAAAGCATGGGAAGCCTCTGGGTTATGAATTTATCCCTCCAGCATGTCCTATTCATACTTGTGCCGAGGTTTAAGTCTTTAGCTCTCGTGGTCCTGATGGATTTGGATTTTTTGAGGTGGAGCATGTCCATCAGATCCTGATTGGACATGGCCTTGTACGTCAGGCAGAGATCACCTCTGAGCAGGTGGTATGCTACTGAATAGAGCTGAAGTTTCTTTAGTCTGGCAGAATAAGACATATGTTGGAGACCCTTGATCCTCTTGGTGAGGTACTTTTGTGGTCTCTCCAGCTGTTGCAAATGCCGAGTGAGGTACATGCCAAATGGGGCATTGTACTCAATCATGGGTCTGATGATTGAGGAGTATAGGGGTACAATGACATCCTTGGATCTGGATGTGAATCCCTTCATGATGAGGTGTGCAAGGTAGAATGTTTTTCTAACCACTTTGGCAACGTGGGTATCAAATGAGAGGTCGCTGTCAACTTGGGTCCCTAGGTCTCTGATTACTTTTTCCATACTCAGTGGGTTGCTGTCTATGTGATAATTTGTGGGTACTTTGTTTTTCCCAAAGGGGATGACTATACATTTTTTGGCATTTAGTTTAAGGCTGTGACTCCGGCACCAGTTGTCCATTTCTGTGAGACCTTTTTGTAGGATGTATGTGTCCACTGGTGTATCGACTATGGCGCCTAGTTTGCAGTCATCTGCAAACTTTGTCAGCCACAACCCTCCCATGTTTGCTTTAACATCTGAGAAATAAATGCCGAACAAGAGGGGTCCCAGGACAGATCCCTGTGGGACACCACTTGTGACTGGCTTTGAGTCTGACATTGCTCCAGCGATTTTAACTTTATGGGTTCTGTCCTTTAGCCAGTTTGCAACCCATCTAGTGACATAAGGGTTTACGTTTAAGCTGTTGAGCTTATCTATGATGCCTGAGTGGGGTATTGTGTCAAGGCCTTAGCCAAGTCCAGGTAGGCTGTATGGACTGCTTTGCCCTCATCAATGGCTCTAGTGACTGTTTTGAAAAAGTCAACCAGGTTCAAAAGGCAGGATCTGCCCTTTACAAAGCCGAACTGGGTGGGGTCAAGTGTCTGTAAGTCCCCTATGTCTCTGTTTATGAGTTCCATAATGATTCTTTCCATAGCTTTGCAGACCAGGCTGGTTAAGCTTATGGGGCGGTAGTTCCCAGGGTCTGTAGAGGCACCCCCTTTGTGGAGTGGGACCACTGTTGCTGTACGCCAGTGTTCAGGTACATATCCTGAAGAAAGGCTAAGGTTAAATAGCATTTTTATGTGTGGGTTTAGCTCCTCATGGAGTTCACGTAACACGCAACCCGGGATACCGTCAGGTCCCATTGATGCTGTGTTTTTAGCTTTGTTTAGGGCGGTTCTCACTTGGACATCTGAGATGACAGGGAGATTACATTCAGCTGGGATAAGTATTTCTTCTTTTGGGGGTGAGGGAGGGGAGAAATTTGCACTGAACCTGTCAGCCAGAATGTTGGCAATATCTGTGGGTTCAGTGTATTTTTTGTTGTTGTGAACTAACTCTGAGCATATCTGAGGGTTTCCTTCCAGGTTTCTAACATAGCTGAAGAAAGCTTTGTGGTTATCTTTAGTGTCCTTAGCGATTTTTCTTTCAAAGTTGGCCTTGGAAGTTTTATGAGAGAACGTAGTTTTCTGCTAATGTTGATCAGAGATGTCTTCCCTTCATGGGATTTTGCTCTGACGTGCAGTAGCTTCCTTCTTTTGTTATACAATTTGTTAATGGCTGAGGTCCACCAGACAGGACGCTTGCCTTTGGTGGAGAGGGACTTGGATTTATTTGGGATTGCATGATCCATGCATTCTTGGAGATGTCCATAGAAAGCATTTGTGAAGGATTCGGCATTGTGGGATGTGGTATCCACTGGCACAGTGGGCTTAAAGGATACCATCTCAGTCTTAAGAAGAGTGAAGTCTGCTTTTTAGAAGTTTTTCACTGTGGTCTTTTGCGCTGGGGGTGGAGGTGGGATATGTATATCCAGGGTTATTAGTTTGTGGTCAGATCTCACTAGTGAGGGGTATACTTCAGGTATGGAGCATTTTGTCCCCATGTTTGTGATGATCAAGTCTAGTATATTATCTCCCCTAGTGGGAGAGGTGACTAGTTGTTCCAGTGCATTTGAATTTATGAATTCCAGGAACGTTTGGGCTAGGGTATTAGGGCTAGAATAATATACCCAATCTATGTTTGGGTAGTTGAAGTCTCCCAGTATGATGGTATTTTGTGATACATTCATATCCTCCAATTTCTTCAGGAAGGCTGAGTGGGGTTCCTGAGATTGGGAGGGTAGTCTGTAACAAGCTACCAGTTGTATAGCAGTTTTGCCTATGGTTAGTTGCACCTTTATGGTCTGTGATGCTTCATGTGTTGCTACTAACCTGGAGGTGTGGGTGTCCTTGATGAATATGGACACTCCCCATCCCTTTGTGGTTCGGCCCGGGTTTTGGGGCCAAAAAGCATGATACGAGGTATAGCCTGGTAGTGCTGGGGTGCTCTCAGGAGCCTTGAACCAGGTTTCAGTTACTGCACAGACGTCGATGTTCTCCATGCTGAGGAGTGCATCGAGTGCCTGCATCTTGAGATTTAGACTTCTGGCATTGAGCAGCATTACCCTTAGTTTTTTTTCCATTTTTGTTTTCTAAGGAGGTGGGTTTGTCTTTTGAGCCTTGCCTAAAAAAGGCACTATAGGGGTGGCAAGAGCCTTAGCCAATATCCAGAAGCCCAGTGGTGACAGGTGTAAGCCATCCCTTGCGAAGCAGCATGGCTTGTCCAACATGTCATCCCAGGCAGACAGACATTGGACCCCTTAGAATGACACCAGTACTTGAGCCAATTATTAAAGCTGCTCATCTTGTCTTTGTATTGTGGTATCATTCTTGGTGAGAGCAAGATGCTGCTCAGGGTCAGGGTCATACCAGCCTGGGCTACATAATCGGAGAGCTCCTCTATGTCTCTTTTCATGTAGTCCAGGGAGGTACGTCTCAGGTCATTCATGCCAGCATGGACAATGATGGAGTCATATTTGTACTTGATTTGGAGTGACTTGAGTGCGTGTGTTAATGTGGCGGATCCTAGCTCCCGATAGACAGCTCACAGTCACCCTCTCCTTGTTCAGCCTGGTCAGCAGGACATCAGTGTGTCTGACTATAGAGTCACCTATTACTAGTGTATCAGGCATGGTGTTTGGCCTTAAGGGCTGTGATTGGTTGACACACTGATTTATTGAAGTATGTGTTGCATGTGTTTTGTTTTGAGGTGGTGGATTTTTGGATGTCTGCTTTGGGAACCTCTGTTGTTTTGATAAGTTTTTTATTAGAGCCTCAGTATGTCTTTGTGTTTTTATGTGTTTGGTTTGCAGTTGTGGTAGGTCTATGTGGGACTGGGATTGTTGTGTGTGTGGTTACCATCTCCTCCTGTCTGGTCATGCCAGCCCTGAGTTGAGAGAGTTCAGCCTCCAGTTTGGCTATATAGTTGCATCTCTCACATGTATTTGTGTTTGTTGGGAGGAGGAGAGGGTTGTCTGTGTACATGAGACAATTGTAGCATTGTCTCAAGATACCCAGATTGACCAGCTGAACTGGAGAGGACACCAGTAATCTTCCATTCGACATGCTAGAACAGTATAAGGGAGTGCTGTACCTTTAAGGGAAGTGGATATTCACAGGGGTGGTAGGTAGATGTAGTGCTTTACTTAGTACGAGAGTGCTTACTTAGTAGAGAAGTATTGAGAACAAGTGCTAGGCTTATAATATAGTGAGTAGTCTGATTATACTAAGAGTAGAGCTTCCTTAAGGGAAAATTTGAAGAGCAGACTTGGCGGAGCCAGAAAAAGTTTAACCTTGTTTTACCGGCGCTGCGCTATGAGCACAACCACGCAAAGTCGTGCAAATGCAGATTTTAAACAGGGAACTACAAAAGAGCTAGAAATGGTCCAAAACAACCAATTACTACAGCTTCTTGTGCTGAGGTCACTTCCTACAGGGACAGGTAGACTGCTCAAGGCTCCCCACTCCCACTGGTGAGCAAAGAAACTTCCTTCTATCCAAGTAAGGTAATGGACAACACAGGAACTACACCACAGCCCAGAATACAGCAATGCCTGTAAACTGGTCTAAACTAGTCGAGGAGAGGCGGGAAAACATGCTCATCACAAGGTTAAAACTTTGTGTTCACTGTATGATATTCTCCAAATATTCTCCTTAAACAGAATACTCTCAACCTCTTACTGAAATGACAAAACAATTTTCATACATAACTGCTGCCTGTACTATCCACTACATTGTATGTGTCTTTTCTCTTTAGTAATTTCCAACTCTGTAAAATCTTAGCATCTGCAAATGTAAATACTGCTTGTGTATAAATATAAATAGAAATGTAACTACTCTGTGTTTGATGGAGCTATTCTCCCTGGGCCTCTACTGAAAATGGGTATTACCCAGTTGGACTATCCCAGTAAACAAATTTAAATAAATAAATGGTATGACACAGAGTGATATGGGAAGATGGACAATGCTAAAAGGTTACAGTAGTGCACTGGATCTGGGTCCAGATCTCCTCAGTGTTTGTCTCAGACATATCTAAGTAACAGATAAGTTCAAAGTCTTTTCTAGTTATAAGATGTATGGCATAGCAGTTGGGAGTGGTGTTAAGGCTCTAAGAAGGATTTTTAAAGGTTGCCAAGTGCCAAGTGCAAAGCTATAACTAGGAAACAGTAAATGTAATGTAAAAATATCCACTTATCAACAAGGTGACCATGAGGTGTCCACTTACCAACAAGGTGACCACGAGGTGTCCACTTACCAACAAGGTGACCATGAGGTGTCCTATCATGCAGGAAGAGGTGGTAGAGTGAACTTGTGTGCCAGATATGAGAATCATGGGCACTGCCTGGATACTGCTGATGCACGCCCATGCATCATACACTACCTGGCAGATGATGGAATAGTAGCCTTTCCTATATTTGGTGATTCACCCCTATACATCACACACTGACTGGTAGTTGATAGAATGGTAGCCCTTCCTATTTCTGTACCATTCACTCCATGGTCCTGATAAGCTCTAATGGCAACATAGGCGCTATCTGTCACATCAGACACCTCAGGAAAATGTGCCAATCTGTGGAAGGCACCCATAGTCTAGGGCAGACCACCAGTGACACTAGCAGATAAATATACTGATCCATATGTGTCAAGGGATTTTTGAGGAACTGTCGAAGTATCCTTGAGCCACAAGTCTGAGAAATACCAAAAGTGTTCCCGGTCTGTCACAAGAAGGGCAATTATAGTGAGGGTTACAAAAATCATAGCATCCACAGGTATGGAAACTGCCATGCAAAAGCATAGTTGGTTCAACTAGTGCCCTGGGCCAGTACTATGAACCAGCAACCATTTCGATATAATAAACAGATAGCTACCCTGTAAGCGATCAGCTTATTAAACTTAGATATACTCCCCTCCTCCAGTTCTTCCATTGAAGAGCAAAAACATTGGACATTCCTTCTACTAGAACACCAGCCAGGTGATCAGATGCATGACACAGACAAATCCTTTTCCTGCCCAGTTTCCGTGCCCTGCCACCAAGCTTCCTATATTTTATTAAAAACATTTGTTTAAACTGTAACTAACAGTTGCTTCAGTTTATATCCTGCCTGCACTTAGCACTTTTTTACTTTTAAACTGTAGCAAACTGCTTGCTATAATGTAGCAAACAGTTACTACAGTTTAGACCACACACAGAGTGCTACAGCACTTCAGTTTGACTACAAATACAATACTGGCTTTTAAACGATAATATTACATTAAACAGAGATCAGGACCAGCTGATTTCACCCCAGCAACACTTTGCACCCAGGGCAGTTGCCTCTCTCACACCACCCTAGCAATGCTACTACTGCCTCCTATCTCTCAAGTTCCCAACTGTGGGTCATGCATACACCCTAAAGCCCTTCAATATCCTTGTCCACTCTAAATCTAGCAAGGGTTTTTAGATTGTCAAATTTATAATTGGTTATTCTTTATCTATATCTTTGCCATTTTGACCTATGACTGCCACCAGACACAAGCAGATTTAGCTCACCCAAGAACAAGCACTCCGCAACGAGAAATAGATAGGCTAGCAACAATCATTGTAACATCAATCTTTTTACTATGGACTTAATTTCAGCCATGGAATCTTTCTATCTCAGTGGAACCTCTACTTGTTGGAAATTCTTTGGACATATTTGAGAATGACATTCTGAAGCATTTAGAAATCTTTCCAGTTTACTGTGCATAAAAAGAAGTTATGTCTTACCATAACATTCCATCTTTGTTGTTGATCTAAGTTCATTCATTACTGATGGATTATTGGTTCTGTCCTCGGAACTGAGCCGGCCAATATCAAGCTAGCGTCAGCCAAAAACTCTCGAGCCAAGATCCTACCCAGAACGCTCTGCTCCCTGTTACCTCGGATCGAGTTTGCAAGTTGATAGATAAAAGTAGAAGCTATCTCTGGTCATAACAGACCTACAACAAAGGAGTACATGAGATCAACCAGGAACCTCCGGATGGGGGACGGAGGGTGGGAAGCAATGAATGAACGAAGATCAACAACACAAATGGAGCATTATGGTAAGACAACTTCTTTATCCGATGTTGTTAATCTTCATTCATTCCTTACTGATGGGACAGACTCCCCAGCTACCTGTATTCCTGGGTGGCCCTCATGGAAGGACATTCCTGAGCACCATGGAGCCAAAGGAAGCTCTACCTCTGGAGGCCAAGTTCAATTTTTAATGACGAATCAAGGTATGAGGTTTGGCCCAAGTTGCAGTTGAGCAAATACTGAGGGACGCCTTAGCATGGAAAGCTGCTGAAGTTGCCATAGATCTTGTAGAATGTGCTTTGACTATGAGGCAAGGTGAGATTGTTTTTGTTGTAGATAAAGGTTATACAGTTTCTCAACCATGCAGCCAATGTAACTTTTGATACAGGATGACCCCGTCTAGGTTCAGAAAAAGCCATAAACAGTTGGTCAGATTTACTGGTAGATTTTGTTCTGTCCAGATAAAATTGTATTTGCCTATTTTAGGAACATCTACCACTTGTTGTGGCTATTTCAGCCCTAGCCATTACCTCATGTGAGAAATAAAACCACCCCACTGTTGTGTCTGGTAAGTAAACACCTTAACCATTATGCCATCCTCCCACCCCCAGATGTCCAAGGAGTGCAGGCAATACTCTCTCTTGTTAGAATGGTTGGGAAAGAACACTGGGAGATCAATAGACTGGTTGATAGATTGCTCTAACACCCCTTTTGGTAAAAAGGTAAAATTTGTTCTCAGTGATACCCTGTCCTTATGGAAGATAAGATAGGGAGATTTGATGCATAAGACCTGAAGTTCTGACAATCGCCTGGCCGAAGTGATTGCAATCAGAAACAAAGTTTTCCAAGAGAGATATCTTACATCACAAGAAGACACAGGTTCAAAGAGTGGAGCTGTTAAAGCTTGCAGAACCAAAGCCAAATCCCAAGGTTGTACGGGTTCTCTAAAGGGAGGTTTTAGGTGGATAACCCCTTTCAAGAAAGTCTTACATCTTACAGAGTCTGTGTGACATAAGTGAAGAATCTTGAAAACCAATATGAAAATTTGAGATGGCAGTTAAAAGTACATGGATAGTAGAGGCAGACACCCCAGAGTAGAAAAGATGTAGCAAGTAATCCAATACCACTGAGACTGGGGCTGATAAGGGGTCTATTTGTTTATCTGCTGCCCATAGAGGGAACCTCTTCCATTTGTTGATATAGATTAGTCTGGTGGACAATTTATGAGATGCAATAAAAATATTGCACACAGGGGACGAAAGGTTTTCATGCCTGGCTATCATAGGAAGTGGAGAAACTAAGCTGTCACTTTCAGGGTTGTTAGACTGGGGTGAATCAGACCCTGTGGATGAGAGATCAACATTGGGGATGGATTGAGGATCCACAGTTGATCTAGCAGGTAAGGCCAGAGGAAGGGAAACCAGACTTGTCGAGGCCAAGATGGAGTAATGAGGATCACTTTGCTCTTCAACTGTCATGCTTTCTTTAGAAATTGGGAGATGAGAGGAAGAGGAGGATAGGCATAAGAAGACCTGAGGGCCAAGCATGAACTAGATCATCCCTTGGTGACTGTTCTTGAGAAGGGATCAGGGCAAAGTAGTTGTTGCACATGTAGTTGGTTCGGGGAGGCAAATAGGTTGCAGCAAGTCTGGCCCCAGCAGTTGAAGATTTTTGTCACTATCAGAGGATTGAGGGACCACTTGCGAGGCTGTAGAATGCACCTGTTCAATTTGTCCGCTATCACGTTGGAGCTCCCAGGAATGCGGATTGCAGTCAGAAAGCGGTTGTGAGCTATCACCCATTGCCATATTCTGAAAGCCTCTCGGCATAACGGGTAAGATCTGGTGCCCCCTTGTTTGTTGATGTACCAGACCACTGACATGTTGTCTGATTGGATTGCAATAGTCTCTGACAGAAGGATGGAGTGAAATGCTTGCAATGCTAGAATCACTGCCCCCAGTTCCAGGACATTGATATGCAAAAGGGCCTCTGTCTCCAACCAAATGCCTTGGACTGAGTTTCCCTGACATAGCCCCCCCACCCCATCAAGGAGGCGTCTGTGGTCACCATGACTATCAGTTGATGGGGGTTGAAAGGGAAAGACCATTGTTGGAGATTTTGAGACATCCACCAGAGTAAATCTTGCTTGTATCTCTGAGTTACACTTATTTGAAAAAACAAAGGATGTTGTAGAGGGTACCACTGAGTGAGAAATAGCCATTAGAAAAGCCTCATGTGAAATCTGGCTAGAGGAACAATGATAATCAAAGCTGCCATTGACCCCAATAGCTGAAGTACAGATCGAGCTGGGGATTTGTGGTGACAGATCAGTGGTTGAACTTCTTGTCTTAATTTCTGAAGTCTGTGTTCTGGAAAGGATGCTGTGCAATTTCTCATGTCCAACAGTACCCCTATAAATTTCAATGACTGAATTGGGGTTGTGTTGGATTTCTCCCAGTTTATAGTGATTCCCAGGCTTCGAGCTGTTAAGAGAGTATACTGCAGGGCTTCTTCCAGTAGACGCTTGGTGGGGGCAGTAAGGAGCCAGTCATCTAGATATGAAAAGGCCTGGAATCCTTGAAGTCGCAAGTGAGCGATAACCCCTGCCATGAATTTTGTGAACACTCTGGGGGTTGTAGAGAGACCGAAGGGCATGGCTCAAAACTGGTACTGACTGGCTCCTATATGGAGATATCTTCTTGAGTGTTTGTCCATTTTTATGTGGTAATATTCATCTTGAAGATCTACAGAGCACATCCAATCATCTTCTTCCAGACGAAGGATAGACTGAACCGTGACCATCCAGAATTTCTTTGTTTTTACAAATTTTTTAGTGTACTGAGATCCAAAATTGGTCTTCAGTCCCCTGTCTTTTTTGGCATTAAAAAGAACCTTGAGTAAAATCCGGATCCTATCTGGTCTGGGGTGACAGTCTGGATGACTCTTTTTTTGTAGCAGCTTTTTAATTTCATGTGCTGCTGTTTCCCTTTGACTGGATGGAATGTCAGGTAACACTCTTGATGAGACAGAGCAAAGATGAAAGGGGATGTGATAGCCTCTGAATATAATCTGTTGTACCCAAGAGTTGGTTGTTATCTTTTGCTAGGCAGCAGGGTACAAGGAGAAATGACCCCTGACCTCTTCCAGATGGAAGCAGTCGGTCAATGCTTCAGGAACGCAGATAGGGTTGGCCAGAGAAAGAATCTCTGGAACCCCGGTTTTGTGGACCTCTTCTGCCCCAAAAGGGGTGTCTTCCATTGGAGTATCTCCCTCTGCCTCTAGAGGAAAACTCAGCACGTGCATCCCAGAATGAACCCTGTGATTTCTTGTGCCAGATATTTTCACTCCTCTGATTTCTGGAATAGAATCGCTGAGGAGTGGGGTGTCTGACACCAATGGTAAATAAGGTCTTGCCATCTAGTTCGCACCATGCCAGTGTATTCTTGACTTTAGGGCCAAACAAAGAAGCGGCCTCTATGGGGGCATTCATGAAGGAAGCCTTAAAGGAGTCCGCAAAGTCACAAAGGTGCATGTAAGCATGTTGTCTGGCTACTATACCTGTGCCTGCCTCTCTAGCTGCCCCTTCCATTGTGTGAAAAATAAGATGCATGGAAGAGTTGGAAATGGACTCTAGGGTGACTATCTGAGAAGCCACATTATCACGGACATCATCAGAAAAAGCTCCTGCCAAGGTTTCAGAGATCTGGTTGATAAGATCACACTGAAGCCTGGTAAAATCTTTCAAATAATTCAAAGACCTTACGGCTAAGGTTGATGAAGCAAACACATGCTTCCATAATGTGTCAATCGCCCGGGACTCCTTGTTGGGTGGATGGACAGTTTGGCTCTCTTCTGCCAAATCCTTCTTAGTAGCAGCTGCCACCACCATAGCATCTACTGGAAGACCACATGACCAGTGGGGGTGCTCCGCAGGGGGCGATAATATTTTGTCTGGCCTCTTAGGTATCACTTTCATGGTATCAGGAGCCTTCCATGCACGCTGCACGATGAGCTGGATGAGCTTATCAGCAGGCAGGGTGACCCAGGAGGTAGGGGCAGTGCACAAAATGCTTGCAGGAATATGGATTCCCCAGAGGAAGGATTAGAGGGCTTCCAGTCACCCCTCTGTCTAAGGATCATGAGGATGTCACCAAAGGACATCTCATCAGAGGGTGACTGTGGGGACCCTTCCCAGTCATCAAAATCCATATCTTCAGTCAGTGACTTCTCAGTGGCATCCATGTGCTTCCTCTTACATGGTGCTTTGTGGGGTGTTTCCTCAGTGGGAGGTTCTGGGGAAGACTGCAAAGAGGGGGTCCCCTAAGGAGCAGAGACCTGAAGCTCTTGTGCCTGGTGTCCGGGAGTTGAAACCTGTGGCAGTTGCAGCACAGAGGGGGGAGAGGACTCTGTCAAATGAGTTTTGCCAGAGGAAGCAAGCTCCCTCTCCATGGCCTGGAAGGCCAGCCCACCCAAGGAGGGATGGGAGCCTGGAACCAAGCATGACAACCTCAGAACCGGGGTCACATCCTGCCCCAACGAGCATGCCCCCCAGACCAAGACTCTCAAGAGGACCCTGAATGATAAGAGAGAGAGCATCCCAGGATGGTGTCATAGAAAAAATCGGCATGGAGCCAGGAATGCCCTCCCCAATGGCACAGCGACTGGCCTGAGAAGAGCCCGATGCCCAGTGCACTAAAGGCCATAAGGACGACTCTGGTTACAAAGTGAGATCCACTATTGGAGTCGGAGGGAGGGAAGCTGTTGTCAGAGAAATAGGCCTCGAAACTTGAGTAGAAGTTGAGGGGTTTGAGTTAAAATATGCTCACCTGAATGAGGGAACATGGACTTTGATGGCTGAGAGAGACCTCTAGCCACAAGCAACTGGTCAACAAGCCACAACACATCCTGCTCAGAAAGACTCTTGGGTGACCTCATGAAGAAGGCTGATGGCAATTCTGGACTTTCTAGGAAAGGACTATACTGACTGCCTGCAAAAGAATTCAGTGAAGGGGAATATTTGGTCCTTGCTAATTCAATAGGTACAGAGCTGAGATCCAAAGGAGTCTGCACCAAAAAAAGTGGTGTGGAAAAGGTCTGCGCCAAAGATGTCAGAGATGTAGTAGTTGAAGGTGTCTGCACCGTAAAGGCAAAGGTCTGCTTCAAAGGGTACGGTGCCATAGTGGAAAGAGTCTGCACCAGCAATAAGGATGGTGCAGAGAAGGATTACACCAAAGTACATGTCAGTGCAGAAAAAGTCTGCACCATGGAGTACAGAAGAGTCAGACTTGGAGCTGAAGGTGATTGTACCAACGGTGCCAAAGGGGACTGAACCTGTATTGATGGTGCAGTTAGGGATTGCAACAGAACTGTCAGAACTGTAGTTGTCTGTACGGGGAACTCTGATGCAGACATTGATAATGGGGACATGGCTGTAGTCAGGATCATTTGGGGTGGTGCCGAGCCTGGAGCTGACAGGATCACAGGTGGCAGCACCAGAGTAGTAATCAATTTCACCTTCTTGTGATTTGACACCCTACGATCTCCAGAGGGAAAAGAAGGGAAGAAGAGGAAGAACAGCTTTTGCGGGGTTTATTAGGAGGGGGTGAGCCCTCCAACCCAGAAATAGCCTCAGAGAAAGGAGACTTGAGGAGACCTTTCAAAACTAACTTATTCTTCCTCTCATTGAGAGTCCTGGTAGAGAAGATTTTACAAATCCCACACGGAGGATCTACAGTCAAGTGGGAGACATTAAGACAGTAGATACATAAGTCATGGCCATCGGAAAGTGGTAACTTATGGCCACAATCCTTGCACTGCTTGAAACCAACGGAACTTTTCTTATCTGACATAACTGGTGTGGAGAAGAAGCACAGTAGCAAACGGAAGAATATCGGCTACCCAAGAAATGGGTAATAAGAGAAAAGAAAGGATTACCAATGAGGGTAATGGAGAATTACCACAAGGTAAGAAAATAGGATAATAAAGGGAAAAGACTTAAAGGAGGGAGTCTAAGGTGTGTGATAGAGTAGGAAAATATAAGAATAAACTTTTGAGAAAAAATTTAGAGTAATGACAATATATATAAACTGTCGAAAAATTAGACACTTAGCTGAGACAGTGGCTTGACACGGCTGTTCAGCAACATGCCAAATGAGATCTGAGGTAACAGAGAGTAGAGCATTCTGGGTAAGACCTTGGCTCGAGAGTTTTTGGCTGATGCGAGCTTGATATTGGCAGGCTCGGTTCTGAGGTTGGAACCGATAACCCATCAGTAAGGAATGAACAAAGATTAACAACAGCAGATTACATTTTTCAGCATGTATTAGCACACTTGTTAGTAAAGACATTCTATCTGATAGAAGGCAACAGTGTTGTCATGTTCCCAAGTATCAACATTATCTAAGGATATATTGCAAAAGTCATTTGGTGTCAGCCTAAATTGTAAATGCTGTTAGGACAAACCATACAAAATCCATGCCAAACAGGAAGTTGAATGTTACGTCTCACATAACAATAATAAGACATATCCTTATGGTTAGGGCTTCTCTTTTTCTGTTCATTTGCTGTGCCCAGTCATTTCTGCTGTCATACTGTGCTATTGTACCACTTAAAACCTCAAAGAATCAGTCTTGATTTTTTTACTTCTATTTCATTTTTATAAGTTGCTAGATGCTGCCATCCCATTCTATTCATTGTTTTCTCTTTTTTTAAAGTTTTGCTGACCAATTTAAAGTACTGTAATGATGGGGCATAGATAAACTTTAAATATACTAGCGAAGGTTAGCAAATTTCACAGATTATTTTGCACTAACTTTCATTGCCCACATCATTGAAACAGGCAATCCTCTTATGCAAAGACATCTGACATCAGTGCAAATACTGTGGATTTCATTTTCCTGTCTTACACACCTGCACACATTTTTTTTATTTTGCATCCCTAGACAAACTAAAGGTACCCCAGCTGAAGAATGGTCTACTCAGTCCTGGGACATTTTTATTACCATCATGAACTTATCCACATTACAGCTGAAAGAGTTGATGCTGTAAAGTCAGTCAATAAAGAGGAGAGGTAACAAGATAATTAATTTGACTGTAGATATCTAAGAATTAATAAATTAAGTGTTAATTTTAAATAATACAAACCATTTGAGGGTAACATGTCAAAAATGCTTTTACAGCATTGGGAATGAATGACACAGAAACAAAAGTGGTGTGCACATTACTAGCATATTCTGGACACCAAGTAAAGCTGTTAGGTCAAAAGTTATTGACATGCACATTTAAACAAAACAAAAATGTTTGAGATCTTCTTTGAAATGCTTGCACCAAGTCAATTAATTAATTCAGCTTATAGTCTGAGTAGTTTGGCTTGTGAGAAATTGCTCAGAGCAAAATATGTTCATACTGTACAAACATGGTAAATGCAAACAAAAACAGTCACATAGCTGAGAAGCTATTTTGTATCCTGATGGGTCTCTGTCAATGCATCAACAGCACTTTCCCCGAATGCTATATAATTGACAGGAAAAAAAAGAGTTTTGTCAACGGTGGAGTTTTCTTTTTCCTCCACTGTTCTGCAACCTCACAGTAGGTAAGTTTAAGTTTGGTGGTGTGGTGCATGTCATCCCACATGAGGTTACAAGGGGAGCTTGGCTCCTTGCAAAAACACTTACCTTCGAGGTTCAGCATAACTTGTTTCACCTTTTTCAGGTTAATTGTACAGCACTGATGAAGTGCCATCAATGGCACAACATGTGTCCATCATGACTAGGATGATTTTTTTACAGGCTTAGGTAGCTTAATAGGAGGAAATCATACTCCAATAAATCTAGGTGTCATGACAGTAATATATTTCCTAAGAAAGTACAAGTAACTCGCATCAATAGCTCTGTGCAAAAAATGAAATTAATTTGGAAGGTTTATCTCTCACGAAAACTGATAGATCAAACTTAACAGGAGAGCATTAGTGTTGTGAAACTGGACAAAATAAACATTTGTAATGTTCCACAAGATATAATAAAATAATTACAGGACAGCATTATCCTTTCTTAACAGCTGAGGAGATGGTCACAATGATAACAAATATTAAGAGATTCTTAATACTAGAGGAAACCATATATGCTGTCAGAGAAAAAAATAAGAACATTCCATTCTGTGTATTTTGGTATATTATTATTCTGTAAAATGTTTTATTCATTTAATGGCATAGGCCTTCTAGGCACAATTTCTTTTTCAGGTGTGACCTGGGAGCACTTGCTAGTTAAGTGACTTACTCAAAGTCAGACAATAAGCAAATATAGCCTGAGTAACTCAAACCCTGATATATACAATAAACAAGCAATAATGCCCAACAGGATGTGTGTTACTGTGTAAATAACACCTGCTCAGGGGTATTTTGAGGTCAGGCACCGCAGACATAGGCCTCCATACCCCTGGAAGGGCATTATTTGCACAGTAACACACACCCTGTTGGGCATTATTGCTTGTTTATTCTATATATCAGGGTTTGACTTCCTCAGGCTATATTTGCTTATTGTCTGACTGGGCTGTATGTAAAATTGTTGTGTTTTACTTATTTATTTACTTTTTATTTCTATATTTTTATATATTTTTGATGTAAAGTAGCTCTTCAAAAATATATCCAGATATTTACTTTATTTATTTATTTATTTTTTTTGGAACCCTTACTCCTAAAATCCGTGGTTTGTTGCTAGTTACTGGAGATTGAAGTCACTATATAGTGACATACATTTGAGTTTCAGACTTTATTTCCTTCAGAAAATGCATGCTAAAAATTCATGTTATTCAAGGAACTTTATCATTTTATTAGAGCAATATTTAAAATGTATTCCTTTTTGTGAGCTTTTGTTCTCTCTTTATTTTAGGCTTTATTCAGATTTCTTGAGCTAAGAGGTAGAGAGGTATGCAGACCTCATAACTGCTACTGCCACTGCTCCATAGATCTTGCTCCCCCCAACAGAAATGCAGTTGAAGTTCAGAAAAAAAATGTTAACCCAATTCCTGTTATTCAAGCAACTTTGCAATTTTATAATAGTAATACTGTTCTTATTTTTGAGCCTTTGTGCCCTTTTTATTTTAGGCTCTATCCAGATATCTATAGCTAAGATGTCAACAGTTAAACAAACCTCTTAATTGCTTCTGCTGCCACTTGCTTGATCACTCAATATAGCAACAACACACCAGAGCGACACACACACACACACACACACACACACACACACACACACACACACACACACACACACACACACACACACACACACACACACACTACATCGAAAAAGAAATAAAATTTCCTTTTGCAATGTACTACCCATAACCCTACTGCAGATTCAGCTCAAGTTTGCCCCCTATTTCCACCTTAGTAATACATGCAAACCTCAACCCTGCCCCTCCCCCAATTCCTATTGTGTAGCCTACCTTAAAAAAAGAAAACTTTCCATAACACTATCACTACAATAGAGAGCTTGGACACTCACCGTGCATGTGAACGAGCAAACACGCACACACACACAAACACACACACACACACACACACACACACACACACACACACACACACACACACACACACACACACACACACACACACACACACACACACACAAACACACACACACACACACATTTTTCTTTCTTTCTTTAATGTTTCTTTTTCTTTTACACTCACTAAACAGCAAAAGTGCTGCTTAACAAGTGTAAAATAATGGCTTGATTGATGTCACTCTCTCATGCACACATTTAAACTTACACAAGCCCTTCTCTCTATATATTTTTTTTCTTCTTTTTATTTTATACTTGTTAAACAGTAAAATTGCTGCTTAACAAGTGTAAAATAATGGTAGCTGTTAACTTTCTTTCAGTCTGAACTCCACAGCAGCTTAATATGGTACCACCACCAGGAAGTGTCAGACTCATTTTTCAGCAGGCAATACCTGTAGATTAAAACCCTATTGGAATACATTCATTCTCCAATCAGGGTGCCGCTGTACAGGTCGTCTATTCTCTAAAGCTTATTAATAGCGCATAGCCTTAATCCTTTGCACTACTACTACTAGGCAATTAGAAAGGTACAGATTTCTGATACTTCTGGTTGGTATATCATCAGCAATACAGGTATTCCAAAATACTGTTACTATAGTAAATTACGTCCTAAAACATGTTGGCAACAAAACTGATAACCCATTTGAGTGAGGTCAAACAAAAGAATGTGACAAAGAAACTGACAGAGATAAAGAGAAAATGATTCAAGCTTTGACCTGGGGTTGGGAGGATGGCCTAATAGTTAAGGTGTTTGCCTTGCAAATGCAAGGTGCAGGGTTTGAGTCTCACAAAGGATAATTGGCTAGGCTTAAAATGGCTCCCAAAAGCAGTTAGCTTAGTACTAACCTATGAACAACAACAAGTTTAAAGTAAGACTGACTAGTGTAAAATAAGTGCAAATAAGATTGAAGTATGTATGTGGTCTAGTGTCATAGGAACAAAAATAGGACTCAGTTGTGCAGTCACCAAAACTGTTAGAATAGCAGGAATTAAATATTTTTTAGGAATGATACAACATGTTATAAGATTTATACTTCATGTATCTTGAATAACTATTCCACTTAAACATTGTTAGAAGTAGATGAGACCTGAGAATGAGCAATGAATAGGAAAAAAAAGCTTTGTAATGCTCAAGAAACTAATAACAGAACAGCAGCAGTTGAAACTGTATGGTATAAAGAAGCCAATTGCATTATAACTGGATGTCAGTCCAAATGATTTAAGGAGTGTGATTTTACATGAAAACAGACCAATTACATACAGATTGAAAACTTTCAGACATGCATGGAAGAGGTATGCTCAGATAGAAAAAGCAGTTGCTAGCAATACTATATGGATATGCAAAATTAAAGGTATACATGTCTGGAAAAGAAGTGCAAACCAAGACAGGTCATAACCTTTGCAGGTCATATTTATGAAGTCTTCATAAAAGGTGCTACTAAAATTACAGATGATCTTAATTAATCTAGAGAAGTAGGACCTGAAGAAAAAATAGGACCTGATGAAGAACTACATAGAAGATATATGCTGAGTAGAGCAAATTTACCTAGAGCAGGATGAAGGGTTATCTGAAGGAAAAACAAATATTTTTGAGATTGACTTAGAAATGTAGTTACTGAACTAGCTTACAATGTTTCAATGGCTCTAGCAAAACTGATTAATGAGAAAAGAATGCAGTTTTAAAATATGTTCACTGAAGAAACACACAGTAAACAGGGTGGAGGGTTCAAAGCTAGGAAGCTTGCGATACTTAAATCAGTTGAGAGAACAGATGTTTTAAAGAATGAATTTGGAAGAGTGAAGTGTAAGAAAAGAACTATACAGTACTGAAAAGGAAAGTCAGCAGAGCCAGAGCAAGGAATCCAGAACTGCATTGTGCTGTATGCAATTCAAAACTTATCAATGATCCAAGAAAATCAATATTAGACTTTATAGTAGTATAGAACATGATAAAGAGCGAGTATAGATTTGATTCATTTAAAAAATGCAATGTATCTGCAGTGCTAATTTGATAACTGCATTGAAGTGTATATTTTCAAGACAAAGTATGCCCTAACGTCATAGTCATTTCAGCCGAGCATCTACACTGTATTACCCAAGAATTTAAAATGTTTGAATGAGACTGTCAGTTTCAATGTCAAAATACAATGCCACATTATTTTCATGTAGAAAAGATTATTCAGACAGAAATAAACCTCAAAAAAAGATCATTATTAGTAACTGTAGGGATTAACATCTAGCAATTTTTGAACACAATAATATTCTAATGCAGGAACTCTGTCTCGTAATAGTTGAACTGTTAGTAGGAATACTGCACCAAAGAATAAGGTACCAACTTCATTTTTTTCACCACTGACACAAAGTGAAGACAAAGTCAAAGAAATGATAGAAAGGAATGAACAGAGACAAAGTGTGTTGTAATGTAATAATAAATATACTTAGCAAATTATCTGATCTGAAGAAAGGGCACAGGTTTAAAATTCAGCAGTAATTGAAATATCAGTAAACAGAATTAGTAGTAGATGGAAAAAGAGCATAGCCCAGATAATTTATGGTTCATGAAGAAAATGGAACAGTGCATAGTGGAAAAAGAAGGCATCTATTCAAAACTAATATGTTGTAAGCACAAGAAATGTCTGCAGCCTTGGAAAGAGTGCCAATACAAACATGTACAGGAAGTGTGCACTTGTGAACATTCTGCAGTTACAATAAGGCTTTATTCAGACACAAGGGTCTTTTAATTAAGAAATGCAACCTGTATTTTCATAAGTAGATATCCAAGAGAACATCACACCAAAGTCCAGTAGTGGCATTAAAACTTCACAATATTGAAAAGTTATCTGCCAGCCAGGTATGCAGATGGTTGATACAGTTTTACTTGACACTGATTTCAAAGTCTGAAAGTTACAAAAGAGGGGTAAACTGAAGTCTTGGTTGAAGCTTAGAAATTAGTTTCAGATGAACAAAGGAAGAAAATGTATAGATGGAGTAAGACAGAGAAAAAAGAGGAATGAGGGAAAAGTACCAGACATAATACAGGAAGCTGAATGGTGAAGAAGGGAAAGAGGCAGATGATGGGACAGTTAAGTGTGGGAAGAAATCGGATTAGATATGATGGGAAGAAGAGCAGAGACAAGCAAAGAAGGAAGTGGGGATTGCAAATAGTCACATAAATAGAGGTGAGGCAATGGGAAGAGATAAGCATTAAATGATATTTTTCTCAAGCTTGATGATTTAACATTTTTGCTTGGAAATGTCTACATAAATATTTTTTTGCACTCTGGAAAGCTTATATGTAAAGGTGGAAACTACATGCTGGAGATATGGAGAAAAGGTAGTGACATGGTCCCATATTCTTTGCAATTGTGGTATGAAAGGACAGATTAAAAGGGAGCTGATAGAACTAATGGGGAAAATAATACCTGATATTGGTGAGGTTACATCAAGCTATTCCCATTATATCACAAAAAATATTGCAAAGATGGCTATGGAGTTAATAGGACTGATAATAACATTGTAGAAAAAAGTAATTATGAAACTGTAGAAAAATGGGACAACCAAGTAGATTAGAAGTAGAATGGATTATGGATAAACTAGCAAACAAAGGTTTGAGTGATTTAAGGGGGAAGGGTAAATCAAGACATGTAAAGAATTAGCAAAATTGTATCTGGGAAATGATGCATAGTCAGAGGTTACAGTTATGGACCGGAAAGTAGTTTTAAGGGGGGAGATAAAGGTGACAGAATATAAGAAGGGAGAAACAAGGCAATTCGTAAACTTAGAGGAAGAAGGAGAGGTTATAAGGAGAAGTGGGGAAGGTATGAATATCAAGAAACCCCAACAAATTAGCTACGGGAAACAGAATAAATTGTAAATGATTTTGGGAAAGGGTTTATGTAGTTTATTCAAAATTGTATACCTGCAAAGTAGAAAGTGAGGAATGAAAAGAGACAAAAATGGAATTAGAGATATTACTGATAGCATAGTACTACTTTTATAATCAGAAACATCAGTTAGCTTGAGTTAAGATTAATTGGATAATTGTGATATTTTTGTTTTCAGGGAGCAGCCTGTTTAATTGTTAGTATCAAAAGACAGTACCATGATCTTGATTGGTAGTATTTGTTCTGAATGTTTAAATCTAATATGGAATATAAATGTTTATAAACAACTGTGTACCTTACGCCTATTGTTTTTATGAAGCTATAACTCTATATTACGAGGGAAGAGTGATACTTTGAGTACATGATCATATTTTGTTAAAACTTTAATAAAGGTGAATTATTTAAAAAATAAGGACTATTGTAAATGAATAATGCATGTCACAAGGTCTTTCTTGCAACAGTTTGCAGCCACAGTAAAGACCTGAAAAAGGATGATAAATAAGCGCAGTGTATATGTTGCTTATGAGCATCATAACGAAGATTACAAATAGTATCACCATGGTGAGAACTAGATCAGTTGAAGTATTACTCTGCAGGCAGTCAGTAGTATTATGTAAGCTGCCCAATGACTCAGCCTATGCATTATCATATAACCTGAGATAATAAGGATAAGCTGTAGTAGCCTTTTGTCACAATAGAACCTTGATCCCAGCTGGTTCACAGCTTGCCCTCAACTACAAAAGGGCTGAAGCTTTGTACCTAACCTCATCTTCACCAAATAATGAAGACCTTAGAAGAAATGCATATTAAAATGCACCTTCAGGTGTTATCTGTGGCTTCTGACCTACAGTTTAGGCATCATCTGTCATCTGACTGCTTGCTGGCAACTTAGGTGATTTTACGAAGCATTTTCCAAAGGTATTTGCCATGAGTATATAGTATTCAAGACTGAGGACTTAACTATTCACCCAGAGTCACTCCTGATCCCAACAAATCAGTTTGTCCTAAGTTGAGAGGTCTTCTGAATCATCAAACACCAGGATTCATGGCAAAGGATCTGTGAATGATATCAATGTTTGATATCTGTAAAAGCTTGAATTGCTAGTTTGTAAATGCATCCTTAAGCAACTAGGCCCAATGCAGACCATTCACTGCCTGACACCATCTTTGGCAAGTGGGCTTTCAATCACTAGATAACTGTCACCTGACATCCGGCCCTTGAGTATAACTTTCTCATAACAGCACAAGACAATGCAAACACTCAGTATTGGATTTTGTGAGGTTGGAGGAATCTCTCTCACTCAGGTATCTATGAAGGGACTTAGATCAAACAAATTATCATTTCAAAGATGTAATAAAAATGAACCCTCCCACCCCACCCTGCAAACCTTTAGCTAACATCTTCACTTGAGATACCCAGAAGCTCAAGTCATTCTCTAAGGACTGGTCTCTGCCAAAATTTTGCCTATGAACTTCTTACATGTGTAGTTTGGGAAGAGGAAAGAAGAGCTTGAGTAATATCCCATATGGAGTTGGTTATTAAAGATGCTATATTAATTATATTAATTGAGTAGAACCACCCAGGCACTGATTATGTGGCGCCTATGAAGAAGACTGCTTTTGCATGCCCCAGATAGTTGGGGTGAGACTCTAACATTCTGACATGGCATCTGTGACTCAACTGATGTGTGATTAGTTTAGTCCAGCATATTACCATGAGATAACTTTTTGCCCACACGAAACCAGACAAGCAATCTAAAATGTTGAATATGTCACACAGAAATGTAATCCTCTACCACATTGAGGTTTAGGGGTCTTAATTATTAGTCTCAAATATCCAAATTCCAGTACTCCCTGGTTGATTAAGCTATGGAAAGCAACCCATCTCCCAGTTTGAACTGAAGGAGAAAATTGTTAGAAACCCTATCTATAGACTGAAAAGTGTGCTTACATGCAAACATCTGGAACTCTTCTTCTGTTGACCTTTTGACGTTGTTGCTTGTACAGCAGGCTCAGGTATGTGTCCTTGGAGGACGGTTTTCATGAGGTTGTTGTCCTTGAAGGAGGACATGGAAAATAAATTCTTGGGAAGAAACATTACTAGGAAGAACCCTTATGACTCCCTTATGCCCTTGTTTCTTTTTCCTAATCAAGATCCCACCATACCCCAAAGGGAGATAAATCTCCTCACAGGCTGAGGAAAGCATTAAAGTATCACATGATCCTGACACTTGTAGGTGCTGGCCAAGTCATCAAAGGAGATGACACCAACTGTCTATCTGCACCAGTCCTAAATATAACCTGGATCTGTTTATAAAAGAGTAGATTTATGAGTTTGTCATAACTTGTCGGATCATAAACAGACACAAGTGGATTCAGGGCATTGTTGAAGTCAAACAGATATTAAGGCCATTAGGTTCTCTCTCAGGAAAAGCTCCACTAAAAGCTGAAACCATCTCAACAGAGCTCTGCTGCTTCAAGGTATCATAGAGGCTATTTCTCACCCAGAACATGGACAGTGGATCTACTGTTATCTCTTTGTTTTTCTTTTGAACAATCTTTACTGATTACCAAATAATGAAAGGGAAGGAAAATGAATAGTTTTACAATGGAAATCGGAGGATAGGAGCCCTATTCAGGCTTGGTCATATGTCAGCATATAAAGGATCCAAAGCTATTAACTATATAACTAACTTATAACTAAGTAAGGATATGAAATGTCACATCTATCTGGCTTAAAGTGAACAAAGAGAATCCTCAGGGTTGAATTTTAGGTCTGGTATTTTCATTTATTTCTAAGATATCTAATGTCTGAATAACCAAGTACAGTATGTGTTTGATATTAAACTAGGTTGTGTTATTGCATTGACAGAGGACATTAACCACTTCAGCACTTACATGTGTTTGGTGGACGAATGGTTAGACTTATCTTGACTAAACGTTAATAAGGATAAATGCGCTACTTTGCATTTTGGGAAACCAGTGGCTGAATATCAAATAAACTTAGGTCCACGTGAGTTACAGAAGTTGATAAACTATAAGGATGTAGGTATTATTGTTAGATGTAGTACTTTTAAGTATAGGACTAATTCCTTAAAAGTTAAAGTAAATGCATTAAAAGTTATTGTCTTAATTTTTAAGAATTTTGCAACAAGAGATAATGACTCTTTTGAAGTTGTTCATAACATATGCTTGACTCATCATTGAGAGCAACATGTTGCTTTGTTCCTAAAAGAAAGGTAATCCCCTGGGTTTAGAAGGTATTCAACAAAAATTTACAAGGTGCATCACTACTTGCAGAGATAAATCATACCCATCCAAACTGGAAAGTCTAGGCCTTTTTTCAATCAGTTACAGATATCTGAGTGGTAAACTGATTATCCTACAAGCGGCTCGGGAGTGAAGGATATCAATCTTTACTAACTATTGAATTGTTGAATACAAGCTTACTAACTAGAGGTACATACTTTACTTAGAGAACTGAGGAGTCAAGGAGACTCTTAAGAGCAAACTATTTAACACAGTCATTAGCCGAAGTTTGGAACAAGGATCCTTTACATATTCAACAGTCTTCTTCTTTGCAGATATTCAAAAAACAGTTTGATACATGGTTGACTCCCAGGGTACATACATTCATTGAGGAGTCTGTGAGTCTGTGTTCTGAATGGCCTTTTACCTTTATGCAGGAATTAACAAGCAAACAATGTAGTAAACAGTTATTATACCCACTTTGTCATCATTCAAGCACTTGTAGACAATCTGTTTCTTGTTATGCATTTCTGATTAAGACTGAATACAATCCATAGCAAAGGGTACTAATGTCTATGATTATTTTGTTGAGATGAACTTCACATAAAACACTGCGTTCATAAACAGGCATCAAATTCTGAAATACATAACAAATCTGAACCCATTTAACTGTTATATGAGGAAAATATCTCTTCCATGTATGACTGGCTGGATGGATCACTTATACCTGACCATAGAAAAGACTGTACAGAAATAATCAACAAATTGCCCCTTAGGGAGATAAATATGTTTTATGATGATGGTTCAGTCTGAGATTTTTAACTGGCAATTACAGAGTCATATGATTCTTTATTTATTCTTAGTATTCATATATGCAGATATTTTTGCTCTCTCAGTTAATTATATGTCATCAACAATAATGTGTGAAAATGACAGCAGATGAAGTCCGGGTACCTACTCAGCTATATTTTATAAGTATTTTATGACTAATATGGAAAGAAAACTTGGTTTATATCTAAAGGGTAAAAAGGCCGCACCATTTAGTAAAATCTGCAAGAAAACCCAACTAAGCTAGAGTTTTCAAAGTGTAATATCTTTAACTATCCATAACAGAGGCTGATGGAATATATACAAATGGCCCCTTAAAAACAGTGTGGTGTAGCAAACATGGAAGGCAAGGTAAGAATGAGTGTTGGCAGGATGCAGTTGAAAGTTGGAGCTGATGGAGATCTGGTGACCTCAGACTCCCCACTGGTACAGCCATGGCAGATGCTGTAGAAAATGCCAACATAATGGAAGGAATTAAAACATAAATAAATAAATAAAAACAATATAAAATAAAGGAGAGTGACAAAGCAAAGAAGAAAAGAGAAATAAAAAAACAAACAAAGCCAACATGCATACATATTTCAGATATCACCTATGGCATCAAACACCTATATAAAACATATGCAATAATCATTATATAATGGCATGTAGCAGATTAATGTCTACATTATGAATACTATGGACCTATGCTATGATGACTTGTCAGGACAGCAGTGACACAACTGGCATTCCCTCTTCTGTTCATGCAGTGATATCGAGAGAAATGTGGGTAAGAGTAGTGTTGTGCATACCAAGGGATGGCCTCTGTGTGTAGTGAGCACCATTTACCTAACAGACCACTGCTGCACACAGGCCTGGCTCACAGTGCAAACATGGCACTCTGTACAGTTCCTGTATCTTGTGTCATATCTGTGAGTATGTGAAAAAACACTGCTACCACAGTGATGCTCCATCACACATATGTATTTTTGTAAGAGGCAACATACCTAGCACGTCACTGCAACGGCCAACCATAACTTCCTACACTGCATATCTATGTGGTATACCAGTAATTAAACACAGTGGCATGATGTAATACTGAGGCTGAAATGCATTTATTTATTTATTTATATTTTTTTTTTACTGGGAAATTCTTACTGGACACAGGTCCCTTTTCAGCAGAGGCATGGGGAGAAAATCACCCTGTGCAAAAATTGTGTTACAGTATAGATCAAGACAAACCGTAAATAACAGAGCAGAATATATATAATAATAAAATACAAATTATGGCAATAGATACATAGAATCCTATAGACTAAAAACAAAAACAGGTATTGATTTTGTTACAGTTTGATGGACTAAGAGTAAATAGAAAAATATTGTAATAACATTGGAGAAGTAGTAGTACTTAGGTCTAACATGCTCAGTAGCATACAGTTAAGTGAGTTAATATTAATTAGTGTAGGAGTGATTTAGTCAGGAAAGGGCCATGGGCAGAGCCAGTGTAGTTTTAGATGAGACTTGAGTGCAGACTTGAATTTCCTGCTAGATGATAAAGAGGTTTTAGAGAAGGAGGAGGTTGTTCCAAAGTTTGGATATTGCATAAGAGAATAAGGCTTCACCTGAGGAATTGTTGGGTTTGGTGACCAGAAGAAGATTTTTGCTGTTAGAGCATAGGGATCTAGAGGAGCAGTAAGTATGGAGAAGGATCTGAAGTGATGGGATTTTATTAGGATGGTTTATTAGTTTGTGGGCAAAAGAGAGTTTAGGTGAAGAAGTTGTAGGAGTTCAAGCCAGTCTAGTTCTCTTAATGAATGGCAGTGATGGCTATGGTAGGATGCACCGGTTGCAAATTTTGCTATCTTATTATACCAGGTTTCAAGTCTGTTTGAGTCAGGCTGTCTAAGGTTGGTAAAAACCGGTGATGTGTAGTGTAAGGTTGATATTAGTAGGAGTAGGCAAAAGAGGTTTTAGCTGCCTTGGTTAGGTGAACTTTGTTTCTGTGAAGTGCACCAAGTTTTTGTGTACTTTTTTCATTGTAAGAGATATATGGACATCAAATTTGAGTTTGTTGTTAGTCTCCACACCAAGAAATTTGATGTGATCTGAAGGAGAAATGATGGTATTGTCTTTGGCATGGCTCTTGAAGTGGGTGAGTGTTTGGTTGGAATTGTAGGGTTAGAGGATAAGGAGTTTGGCCTTGTTATGATTTAGTAGAAGATGGGCATTGTATTGCCAGCTTTCTACTGATGTAAATTATTCTTGTGTGATGTTTTGAAGTTCAGGTAGACTGGGGGCACAGAAGATGAGGGTGGAGTCATCTGCATATTGTATGAGGGAAGCATGCTTTGTGGAGGTATGGAGATTGTTGGTGAACAGGGAAAACAGTAGAGGACCAAGTATGGAGCATTGGGGGACACTGAGAGAAACAGGGAGATGAGGTGGTAGGGTGTCTTGTCAGATGATTAATTGTTGTTGGCCAGTCAGATAGCTTTGGAGCCAGTTGTTGGCAGAGTGCGAGAAGGAGTGATTACTGAGAACAGAGACTAGCATTTGTGTGTTACCATGTCAAAAGCCTTAGATAGATCAAGACATATAGCTGTGGAGAATAATCCATTGTTTTTATGATGGAGGATAGTGTTGGTGAAAGAGACCACGGCAGTAGTGGTACTGTGATGTGGCCTGAGGCTGTGTTGGGTTTTGGAGAGGAGATTGTTAGTGAGGAGGTGTTGAAGTACCAGAGAGTTAATGGATTTCTCCAGGAACTTGGAGAGCGGGGAGAGGATGGTGATAGGACAGTAACTGGAAAAAGCAGTAGAGGAGCTTCCCTTGTGAAGGGAAATGATGTGTGAGATTTTCCACAGAGATGGTTGTGAAGGCTGCCAGCCTAGCTATATAGAATTTTGTAGATAATTCTATGTCATTGTAAATATTAATATAATACACAGGCTTGTTTTTACAAATGTAAGAACACTAAATGTAAGAAAACTGTGTTATATGCTGAAGTTATTTATTTATCTTTATTTATTTAACATTTGTTGACCGGGAAAGTCCGCCTAGGTTCCACAGAGCCTGTTTTCAGCGGAGGCCCGGGGAGAATTGCTCCAGATGCTTGTCTTTGGAATGTGGGAGGAAACTGGAGTACCTGGAGGAAACCCATGCGAACACAGGGAGAACATGCAAACTCCACACAGAAGGCACCCCAGCCGAGAATCGAACCGGCGAACCTCTTGCTGTGAGGCGACAATGTTAACCGCTGCACCACTGTGCTGCCCAAAAAAAAAAACTTTAAAAATGTAACCACAGTGCACCCTGCTGGTAGAAAGCTGTTAAGTAAAGAATTACCACTATGTTTGATCTCAAGCTCAGAGACAGGATGTAGGGGCTAGCAAATTCTTTCTATTGTTTATAACAGAGATAATTACCAGATTGTACATGTAAAATTGTCTTTTATTGCTGTGGCTTCCTGCAGGTGCAGATTACAAAAAGAAATGTAAATTCTGAGTTTCTGTTAGCCTGGGAACTAAAGGAGAAGTGATACAAATTATGCAATCTGAGATGAGTCTGCCGTACTGTGCATTATCAATTTAAGACTTATTTAGAGAGAAAGACTGAGCATTTTGTATCTTGTCTTGGATCTAGTAAGAACATCCACTCACCAGCACTTGTTTGCTCTTTATGTAAGTAATATTTAGAACAGTGATTTCTCTTAGATAGGAATTTAGCCAGATTAGTCTACCTGTTTTATATATTTATGTCAGACTGTTCTACAAAATTGTTTTAAAGTATCCTGTGATTTCAGAACTCTTGATTAACACTGTGTTGAATTGAGAAGTATCATCTTATGTTTTTATTATTTATTATTAAATATCTTTAAACCTTTCAACTGTTTTGTGTAGAGATAATTTAAGCTCTTAACAGTACATTGCAGGTATTTGGTGATACTGCCCAAGCCACTCCAATAGTCTTGCTGTTCGTCACACTTACTATTTGGATAACAGTAATATTACACAGTGAAATTGGTTACCTTTTGGGAAGTGCCTTAAAGTAGCTGATAGCTGTCATTGGTGGCAGTTGGCACTACCTTGTAGTCTGGACAGAAAGGGGGCATAGCTGGAGAACCTGTGCCTGCCTTCCCCAGGAGTGACTGTGTTTCTGTATCTAAATCAGATCTTAGTGTGTGTGTGTGTGTGTGTGTGTGTGTGTGTGTGTGTGTGTGTGTGTGTGTGTGTGTGTGTGTGTGTGTGTGTGTGTCAGCTACCTGAGTAGGGACATGAAGCACTGGCTGGCAGAGAGGCTGCTGGAGGTTTTTGCTTGACCACTAGGCTGAGATCTGGACCCTATATCTGTGCCAGTGGGGAGTCTTACTGGGGATCTGGAGAGAAAGGGAGAAACCAGCCCCAGACTGCCTGTGATCTCTCTGTGCTCTTAAGGGAAATTGTGCTTTACTGTGTGTATACTTGTTATCCCCCAATGTGCATGCCCCTCACTGGTGCTAATTGTGAGGATTGAGGCTCCTTGATTACTGGGCCAGTGCGCAGGTGTCACATATTAATTGTTTGGCAGTGGTGGGATATCCACATCAAATATTAATTGTTTGATAGTGCTGAGTTAGCCACATCACATACTAATTGGCTTGTAGTGGTGTGGATAGTGAATTCCTGTAGCTTGTGTACAGTGATCACTGAAGGTGTTTTTGTACTCTAAATCAGCCACACAGTGAACATTCAGAGTTCAGATCACAATTGTTTTATTTATTTTGTTAGCTTAGTTAGTCAGGGAGAGTAGGCAAGCAAGTCAGCAGTGAAGTACGGTAAGCTGACAAGGAGCCAGTTGGCTCTGATGTGCCAGGCTAAAGAACTGGTGCATGGAAACTTGACTAAGGCAGACATGATTGCAGTTTTGGTCCCAGCTGTATCAGGAAATAGCAACTAGGAGGACAATCAGACTGGCCGTGGAGATGTACAACACTCAGAGAATGGACAGCTCAACCTTTCTGCAGAGGACATAAAAATCCATGTGGAGCTAAAGAGACTTAGTTGGAGGCCAGGTGTTTGGAAATAGAAGCAGATGAGAGACTGAGGCATCTAGAGATTGAGGACAGTGAGAAACTGTGATGGTTGCAGGCTGAAGAGAATGAGAAACTGCTACACCTGGAAGCTGAGGAAAAGGAGAGGCAGAGGCAGAATAAGAAGGAGATGCTGACTCTTCACCAGAATCATGGAGATAATGGGGAAGGGAGTAATTGGATCCCAGATGCACAAAAGGTCAGTAAATTTCTTCCATACTTTACAGAGGTGGATAATTTTGATAGTTTCTTTCATATGTTTGAGAGGGTATGTAAACAGTATGATGTTGACCAAAGGCTCTGGGTACGGTTCCTGACCCCCTTACTCCATGGTAAAGCTGTAACAGTGCTGTCTAAGCTGCCTGATTGTGACTTTTTTTAAATTATACTACTGTTAAGACTTGTTTTATAGAATCTTTTAAGCTAGCACCTGAAGCTTATAGGAAAAAGTTTCATGAGCATAGACGCAAAGCAGATGAAAGTGTGTGTGAATATGTTGTTGAAGTGAGCACTTATTTTCATAGATGGGTGAGTGGATGTCAGGTCACCACTTTTGAAGGGCTGGCAGACCTTTTGGAGAGGGAAAAAGCCCTTAGCACTTTGCTTGAGGATGTGAAGATCTAGTTAGCTGATAGACAATGTGCTACTTCAGATGAGTTGGGGAGGAAGGGAGACCTATACCTAGCAAGCAGGGCATCACTGCACCAGAAAGGCACATCCAGTGCTGCTCATGGGTCTAAAGGAACCCATGGTGGGCAGCCCAGACTCCCCCAACAGAATCTGCCAGTAGCAAGAGAAGCCACTAGTCCAGGTACACCTTCAGGACATAGGGTTAAATGTTTTGAATGCAACCAGTGGGGCCATGTAGCATATAGATGTCCACAGTGGCAAAGTGAGGAACAAAAGGTGAGGGAGCCAGTAAGTAGGTTCTCTTGAGACAACAAGGGTACCAAACTACCACCAGAGGTTACTTGTCTGGGCAGTCTACTCCAGTCAAAGCTTTAGGAGGGACCCCATTCCAAATACCTTTGGCTAGGGTTCACCTTGACTTGGTAGGTGGAAAAGGAAGCCAGCAAGTAGGTGTGCTTGAGGATATCCTTGCAGATGTCCGGATAGGGAATGATTTTGATAATGAAGTACCATGGGCTCATGCAGTTACATGCAGTCAGGATTGGAAACAAGCATGTGGGTCTTGTAGCCTGGAGGAGATACAGACATACCACACACTTGCAGCCAGGACTGGTAAGATGATTACTTCAGGGAGGGAGCTACACTGTAGCAGTGAAACTGAAGGTGAGCCATCACTGCTTGTGGGTACTGATGGTCCTTTGGACAGAGTGACTGCAAGGGCAGAGGTGAGTAGTAGTACCCAGGCTGACAGTGAGGCACCACTGTCAGAGGATACCAGGCTTCCTGTGGAAGGGGAGATAGGAAGGGATACAAAGAGATGGTTGAGACAGGATCAGCTCTCAGACCCTACATTACAAGGCCTGAGGCAGGTAGCTAGGGAGGCACCTGATCCTCAAGGGAAGGGGGAATCTGTATATTAGGACAAAGGGTTACTGTATAGAGAGTGGATCCCTGAGGGAGGGCTAGAAGGTGAGAGGATACACAGTTGGTAGTGCCTAGAGCCTACTATCTGGCACTTCTAGCCATAGCCCATGATATTCCCTTTGCAGGTCATATGAGCATAAAAGGTACAAAGAGACGTATTATGCAGACCTTCTATTGGCCTGGAATTTCCAGAGATGTAACATGGTACTGCAGAACCTGTGAGCAGTGTCAAAAAAGTAGGCAAGGCAGGGGATAAGGTGAATGATACCTTTGCCTGTGATTGAGGACCCAATTCAAAGGGTATCTATAGATATTGTGGAGCCTCTGAGTAGTTCAAGTTCCACAGGGAAAAATAATATCCTAGTGGTAGTAGATTATGCTACAAGATACCCTGAGGCAGTGGATCTGTCCTTCATTGAGGCAGAAAAGGTGGCAAATGCTTTGTTAGAGATTTTCAGCAGGGTAGGTTTCTCAAAAGAAATGCTGACTGACAGAGGTGCCAATTTCATGTCAAACCTGCTGGTATGGCTGTGGAAGTACTGTGGGGTGAATCACCTAAAGACCACCCCTACTATCCCCAGACTAATGGTCTTGTTGAGAGACACCATAAGCTCCACACATATAACGAAACAAAAATAAGGTACCAAAGTCTTTAATTGTTAAGTGCTTTCATCCCCTGGAAGAACCTTCATGGACTTCATCAGAACTAAATAACCCCCTTCAACTCAAACCCTTTTTATATATACATAATTATATCAATTAAACAATTAGGTAAATAATTGATTGGTAAGAACATTTAAAGACATACCATAAAATCACAAAAAACATTACATACTATGTAATAATAAACATATATTCCTTTAAAAATATGTATAAAGGTAGTACAATTAATATATTAATACTTGTAGCTTAGATTTCCCAATCAAATGTTGTTGTATAATATCTTAAAATACTAATGCTTTTTTTTCTCAGCACTGAAACCAAGGACACATAATCATTTAATCCAGGTTCCACCAAGGCATTAAGCTTAATAATCCAGTGGAATTTTCTCGGGTCAACCTGAAGTTCCCACCAACCACCTCTCAAATTGTGTGGGACAACTTCTAATATTCCAAACTTAAATTTTGTGTCCCCTTAACAAGCTAGTGTATGCCTATAGAGGGCATTATTGATGTTTCTTTGTGTATAAAGCAGGCAAAAATTTCAAATGCGTGACGGAACATGTTTTTACACCTAGAACCTTGTCAATTAAAGGAACCACTAGATGTGGTCAATGTAATCAATGCCCCTTTGTTTTGGAAAATGATGTAGTGCACATTGAAAGTATCAGTAGGGGCATCCCTTTGCATAAAGGTAATTGCAATATGAAAGGTGCTATTTACATTTCAATTTGCCAAACATGTTCATATTTTTATGTTGGCTAAATGGAAAGATAATTTAGAGCTAGAATATACGAGAACCTATATGCTGTTGCCAAAGAAACATCAATAATGCCCTCTATAGGCATACACTAGCTTGTCAAGGGGACACAAATTCAAGTTTGGAATATTAGAAGTTGTCCCACACAATTTGAGAGGTGGTTGGTGGGAACTTCAGGTTGACCCGAGAGAATTCCACTGGATTATTAAGCTTAATGCCTTGGTCGAACCTGGATTTCATGATCATGTGTCCTTGGTTCCAGTGCTGTGAAAAAAGCATTAGTATTTTAAGATATTATACAACAACATTTGATTGGGACATCTAACCTACAAGTATTTATATCTTAATTTTACTACTTTTATACATATTTTTAAAGGAATATAAGTTTATTATTACCTAGTATGTAATGTTTTTTGTGATTTCACGGTATGTCTTTAAATGCTCTTACCATTCAATTATTTACCTAATTGTTTAATTGATTTAGTTATGTATGTATAAAAAGGGTTTGACTTGAAGGGGGTTATTTAGTTCTGATGAAGTCCCCGAAGGTTCACTCAGATGATGAAAGTGCTTATCAATTAAAGACTTTGGTACCTGATTTTCATTTCATTATATGTGTGGCGCTTATGGTGTTTCTACTGTTGGTTTGGGCATCTACTACAGTTTTTTACAAGTTTTTTCTGGTGTCCTTTCAAACGGTTGTGAGGATTTATTGGTCTTGTTGAGAGGTTAAACTCTACACTCAAGTCCATGGTACAGGCATTAGCAGACCAGTTTAAGAGAGAGTGGGATGAATATTTGCCCCATCTGTTGTTTGCTTACAAAGAAGTTCACTAGGAATCCACAGGTTTTTCACCCTTTGAGTTGTTGTATGGGCATAGGGTAAGGGGCCTCTAGATTTAATTTGACATGAGTGGGAAGGTGAGTGTGAATCTCACAAGGAGTCTGTTGTGGCATATGTCCTAAACCTCAGAACAAAGCTCAGGGAACTCATGGGCTTGGCCCAGGAGAACCTGGCAGAAACCCAGCAACAGAAAAAGGTCTGGTATGACAGGCATGCTCAAGCTAGAGAGTATGTTGTAGGGCAGCAGGTAATGGTTCTTACCAGCTTGGGGGAGACCCTACAAGGTGGTAAGGAAGGTCAGTGATGTTAACTACATGGTAGATCTGATAGGCAGGAGGCAGGGGCACAGATTGTACCATGTTAACATGATATAACCTTACCATGATAGGGATACCCTTGTGCTGAGTATTTGCAGAGGATTGCAGGAGGAGTCTGAGGGAGATCTGGTGACTGATCTCCTCAGTGAGGCTCAGATTGACACCTCAGTGGAAGGGGTAGCAATATGCCATCAGCTATCTCCTACCCAGGTTCATTAAATCTGAGCAGTGTTACAGGAGTTTGGGGACATGTTCACCGGGAAACCAGGGTGCACCCACCTGATGCAGCACCGGGTGGATACATGACCACAAAGACCTATTAGGCAGGCACCGTATAGGGTACCTGAGAGAGTCAAACAGTTTCTGAGGGAGAAGATGCAGGAAATGTTGGAACTAGGTGTAATTCAAGAGTCCAACAGTCCCTGGGCCTCCCCAGTGGTGCTGGTGCCAAAGAAGGATGGCAGCACCAGGCTCTTTGGGGACTACAGGAAATTAAATAGCCACACAGAGTCAGATGCTTACCCCATGCCTAGGACAGATGAAGCCTTAGATCAGCTGGGTGGGTCTAAGTATCTTACCACCATTGATCTTACCAAGAGTTACTGGCAGGTGCCCTTGACTTCTAGTGCTAGAGAGAGGTTAGCCTTTCTGACTCCTTGTGGCTTGTATGAGTTCACAAAGATGCTCTCTGGGATGAAAAATGCCCCAGTGACTTTCCAGAGGCTGGTAGATCATATCCTAGCAGGAGCAGGAGGGTTTACCCTTGCATACCTAGATGATATTGCCATCTACAGCCATTCCTGGCAAGAACAACTTCATCGTGTCAGGGAGGTGCTGGCAGATGACAGAGGGCAGATTTGACCATTAAGCCCAGCAAATGTCAGGTGGGCAGGGCAGAGATAGCCTACCTGAGACATAGAGTGGGGTGGTAAGATCAGGCCAGAACATGCCAAAGTGGAAGCCATTCAGGCATGGCTTCACCTGTTACCAAAAAGCAGATGAGGACATTCTTAGGGACAGCAGGGTACTACAGAACGTTTGTCCCCAGTTATAGTACCATAGCTGCTCCCCTCACAGATGTGACAAGGAAAAATAGGCCAGATAAGGTAGTGTGGACCCCAGCATGTGAGCAGGCATTTCAAAAGCTTAAAGAAGCTTTGGAAGACTGCCCTATGTTAGCCAGTCCAGATTACAGCAAATAATTTGGTGTGCAGGTGGATGCTTTGAACCATGGGGTGGGGGCTGTACTTAGCCAGATTTCTTCAGAGGGAGAAGATCACCCAGTGGTTTATCTCAGTCATAGGCTTCAACCCAAGGAGGAATGCTATGCAGCTGTAGAAAAGGAATGTCTATCCATAGTGTGAGCACTGCAGAAACTTCAGCCTTATCTGTATGGAAGGAAATTCACTTTAGTCACAGATCACAATAACCTAACATGGTTATACTGAGCCAGCCAGCAAAATGAAAGTTGCTAAGATAGAGCCTAGGGTTGCAAGCATATGATATGTCAGTGCAACACCACATTGGGATTAGCAATGCCAACGCAGATAGGCTCTCAAGACAGGGAATGGGGTAAGGTATACTCAGATAGACCAAACCCTCTCAAGCAATGTTTCTCAAGGGTCACTTGAAAACTAATTTGATTTCTCCAGGGGGGGTGGTATGTGAAGGCTGCCAGCCTAGCTAGATAGAAGTTTGTAGATAATTCTATGTCATTGTACATATTAATATAATCCACAGGTGTGTTTTTACAAATGTAAAAAAAACTAAATGTAAGAAAACTGTGTTATATGCTGAACTTCAGAAATGTAACTGCAGTGCACCCTGCTGAAAGAAAGCTGTTAAGTAAAGAATTACCACTGTGTTTGATCTCAAGCTGGGAGACATATTTTACATGTAAATTTGTCTTTTATTGCTGTGGCTTCCTGCAGGTGCAGATTGCAAAAAGAAATATAAATTTTGAGTTTCTGTTAGCCTGGGAACTAAAGGAGAAGTGATAAAAATGATGTAATCTGCGATGAGTCAGCAACACTGTGTATTATCAATTTAAGACTTAGTCAGAGAGAAAAAATTAGCATGTTGTACCTTGTCTGGGATCTAGTAAGAACATCCACTCACTAGCACTTGTCAGACTATCCTACAATATTGTTATAAAGTTTCCTGTGATTTCAGAACTCTTGATTAGCACTGTGTTGAATTGAGGAGTATTGTCTTGTGTTTTTATTTATTATTAAATAGTTTTAAACTTTCAACTGTGGCTGTTTTGTGTAGAGATAATTTAAGTTCTTAAAGAGTACATTGCATGTAGTTGGTGATACTGTCCAAGCCACTCCAATAGCCTTGCTGTTCGTCACACTTACTATTTGGATAACAGTAATATTAAACAGTGAAATTGGTCACCCTTTGGGAAGGGCCTTATAGTAACTGATAGTAGTGGTTGGTGGCAGTTGGTATTACCTTATAGTCTGGGCAGAAAGAGGTCAAAGCTGGAGAACCTGTTCCAGCCTTCCCCAGTAGTGTATGTGTGTCTGTATCTAAATCAAATCTTAAAGTGTGTGTGTGCATGTTAGCTACTTGGGCAGAGACACAAAGCACTGGTTATACAGAGAGGGTGCTGGAGGTTTTAGCTTGATAACTAGGATGAGATCTGGACCCTATAGCTGTGCCGATGGGGAGTCATATTGGGGATCCGGAAACAAAGGGAGAAACTAGCCTCAGACTAACTGTGATTTCTGTGTGCTCTTAAGGGAAATTGTACTTTACTGTGTGTATACTTGTTATCCCCCCAATGTGCATACCCCTCCCTGGTGCTAGTGGTGAGGATTGAAGCTCCTTGATTACTGGGCCAGTGTGTTGGCATCACAAGGGTACATTACTTTTTGATATGGATTGGTTAATTAGTATGGCGATAGTATAGGCTAAGGTGTCTGCTGTAATTTTTAGATATTCTGAGGGAAGGTTGTCAGCTGTGGGTTTTCTGGGCTTAAGTTTTGTTAGAATTTTTTATATAGCTGGTTGGTACAGAGGAAAAAGAAAAAAAGGGGTAGAGAATCAGGGTTGGGAATGAGGGAGCTGATAATGGTTGTAGTTATTTGGCTAGGGATAGAATGGTTTCAGTGAAATGTTTATTGAAGGAGTCAGCAATACTGGTGGAGGTAGAGGTAATGTGGGTGTGGGGGTGTCTGCTTTACCTGAGTGGAGTGCAGAATTTATAGTGGACCAGAATTGCTTAGGGTTGTTGTGGGAGGAGTTGAAGGCAATTAGATAGTAATGGGCTTTGTCTGTTTTTATTTGAAGTTTAACCTTATTGTGTAATTCAAGGAATGTTTGCCTGGCAGAGGGTTTTTGTTAGATGCCAGTGATCCCAGGCTTTGTCTCTGATTTTCATTAAACCCCGGGTGGTTCTTTGGAGCCATGTGGAGTTTTTAGGTTTAACTCTAGTGTATCTTAAAGGATCATGGGTTTTTAAGATGTTGAGGAAGGTACTATTGAAGAAGTGCACAGCTTCATCTAGACTGAGGTACTTTAGTGGTGTCCAGTTACAGTTTTGTAGTGAGGAGATGAAGGCGAGGGGGTTGAATTTTGTTTTGTTATGGAACATTCTATAAATTATGGGATTAGCATTGTTAGCATGGTGTTTCAGGAGGAATGTAGGGAGTGATCGCTGAGACTGTCAGGTAGACAGCCAGTTTAGTAGGAGTGAGGATCCTTGCTAACTAGTACCCAATATAGGATGGTATGTTTGCTGGAGTTTTTATTTATAAGAGTGGGTGACTGTATTAGTTCAGAGAAACTATGCAGGTTAATGTGTATGCCTGGGTGGTCCTTAGTACAGGATAGCCAGTTGATATTAAAGTCACGAAGGATGATGGTTTCTTCAGGTAGAGAAAGATTGGTCCAGTTAAGAAGGTTTTCTAGGGTTAGTACATTTTGACCTGGAGGGAAGTAGCAGCCAATGATGTTGATAGTTTTATTTGGGTAGAGTTTGAGGTTGGTATATAGGATTTCTTAATTTCCAATCAGGGGAAGTGTTTTGTTGAGAGCTTGGATGTTGAGGTGAGATGCAAGTCTATCTGCACGGAGAATGCTGTAACTGGACGGGAGTATTTCCTCACTTTTGATGTGATGCTTAAGCCAAATTTCTGTTAGGATGAGAATATCAGGGGAGTAACACTAACACCTATATAATAGCTGCTATAAAGTAAATATCTTTGATTTACTGCATAAAACATTAGTACAGACCCCTTTACCTGGTGAGTTTCTACATTAAAATCTGATGCAGTAGGCTGTTTTCTATTATATCCTCTAAAAATGGAAAAAAGAGAACATAAAGAAATCAAAAGGTGCATGCACAAAAGCATATTGAATATAAACTATAAAATATGTAAAGAGTATTAAGTCGGTATAAATTGTTCCAATGCACCTCAGATGCCTTTACTCTAACCTCTTCTTCCTATTGGTTAAGATGATCAGGGTGGCACCTCCTTGTGTTGCTGTAATGGTGCCTGCACTGCTAACCAGAGTGGAATATACCAGAGGGAATAGGCACCACCCTGGCAAGACTTTGCCAAGCATTCACTTTACATTGGGACCCTCATAAGAGTTCCAGTTTAGGTGCAGTCAGTGGTCCCTATGCAGCAAATAGCAATTTTTTTTTACTTTCTTTGCTGTATCACCAGGGAGTCCTACCAAACTCATTTCTTTTGGCAGACATAGCCATTCACTAGGTCACATTCCAGAAGTTGGTGGTGGGTCTCTAGCAGTCGTGCATATTATGTATGTATGTATGTATGTATCTTATTTATTTATTTATTTGTTATGTGACATGCAACATAGGGCAGTTTGTTAGTGTGACTAGTCATGGTGCCACCCCTGTTTTGTGTATAAATTAATTTTCTAGCACAGTGGTGTTAAAGTGTGAACATGTGCATGGAAAGAATCTATTATTTTCATATTAACACACTCTAATATCAGTTTTGCTCTTTAATGCCTCTGTTGGATACAAAATTAAGCTATTTTCCCCCTGCCCCCAAAGGCATCATTGACCAGTCCACAAATGATCAGTGCTCTCTGCAGGAGCTCATGCAAGTGCAAATAGTTGAGGGAGCACATTAACACAGCTTGACTGAATGTCACGATGCATAAAAACAACCATTCAGGAACATTCAGCTTGTTCTTTATTAGTATAACTGCCTCACCAGAAACTTTGAATTTATGCAATATAAACCTCCACAGCTGCCATGTTGCATGCATGTGACTTCCAAAGCTTGTGGGAATTGAAGACTATTTCAGATTACTGAAGGATACTTGTTTTAAATGTAATTTTGAAACCCAAAACTTAACATTAACTGTTGCCTTGTCATAAAATGTTTGCTTATGAATAGCACTGAAACTCTACTAATATTAAATGTTTATTTTTTATCATCGATGTACATGCATCCATGCAACTGTGAGGGATTTTTATTCTTCTGTAAGATATTTTTCTAAGGAAGACTACAACATTCTGTTCAGTTGTGTAATACAGTACACAGCATGTACAATTTTGATTTAGTGTACAAGTGAAATGCAGTCATTGCTGTCTTAGACACATAGGGGTCTGTACTGTGCACTGTTATTATAGCATGGTTCCATGTACACAAAGGGGTCTGTATTGTGCACTGTTATTGTAGTATGGTTCCATGTACACATAGGGGTCTGTATTGTGCACTGTTACTGTAGTATGGTTCCATGTACACATAGGGGTCTGTACTGTGCACTGTTATCATAGTATTGTCCCATGCATACATAGGGGTCTGTATTGTGCACTGTTATTGTAGCATGGTTCCATGTACACACAGGGGTCTGTATTGTGCACTGTTGTAGTATGGTTTCATGTACACATAGGGGTCTGTACTGCACACTGTTATTGTAGTATGGTTCTATGTGCAAATAAGGGTCTGTACTGTGCATTGTTATTGTAGTGTGATTCCATGTACACACAGGGGTCTATATTATGCACTATTGTAGTATGGGTGCCAAGTACACATGGGGCTCTGCATTGTGCACTGGTATCATAGTATTGTTCCATGCATACATAGGGGTCTGTACTGTGCACTGTTATTGTAGTATAATTCCATGTACACATAGCGGTCTGTATTGTGCAATGTTATTGTAGTACTGTTCCATGTAAACATCGGGGTCTGTATTGTGCACTGTTATTGTAGTATGGTTCCATGTACACATAGGAGTCTGTACTGCACACTGTTATTGTAGTATACACGGTTTGTATTGGGCACTGTTATTGTAGTATGGTTCCATGTACATGTAGGAGTCTGTATTGTGCACTGTAGTTGTAGTATGGTTCCATGTACACATAGGGGTCTGTACTGCACACTGTTATTGTAGTATGGTTCTATGTACACATAAGGGTCTGTACTGTGCACTGTTATTGTAGCATTGTTCCATGTACACACAGGGGTCTGTATTATGCACTATTGTAGTATGGGTGCCAAGTACACATAGGGGACTGTACTGTGCACTGTTATCATAGTATTGTTCCATGCATACATAGGGGTCTGTACTGTGCACTGTTATTGTAGTATAATTCCATGTACACATAGGGGTCTGTATTGTGCACTGTTATTGTAGTACTGTTCCATGTACACATAGGGGTCTGTATTGTGCACTGTTATTGTAGTATGGTTCCATGTACACATAGGGGTCTGTACTGCACACTGTTATTGTAGTATGGTCCCATGTATACACGGTCTGTATTGTGCACTGTTATTGTAGTATGGTTCCATGTACATGTAGGAGTCTGTATTGTGCACTGTAGTTGTAGTATAATTCCATGTACACATAGGGGTCTGTATTGTGCACTGTTATTGTAGTATGGTTCCATGTACACATAGGGGTCTGTACTGTGCATTGCTATCGTAGTATGGTTCCATGTACACATAGGGGTCTGTACTGTGCACTGTTATTGTAGCATGGTTCCATGTACACACAGGTGTCTGTATTATACACTGTTATTGTAGTATTGGCCACATATGGTTTACTAACCATGTTACACTGGAGACCATGTACAACATACTATCCCTGTTATAGCTGATAGCCTAATTGTGCTAAATTGACACATTATGTTGCTTTGGGGAGGCTGTATCATGCAAATATTAGTGCTGGATTTAAATGTATGAAGGAATGCAACAGGAGATAAATGCTGTAGAGAGATGCTTATTATTGTAAGTATATATTTTTTGGGGATGTGACACATGCTGTAAGCCTGCTATAGAAACTGCAATCACTGTAAATTCAGCAACAGCAGACACATAGAGCTAACATTTATATCTCCTTGTAGGTGCATAACCCTCATTGCAGAATTAAGTTAGCTGTTCCTTTTATTTAGAAAGTGATTGTCTGTCTTCTTGATGTATTTATAGCCACAGCAGAGTTCGGTCATTATCTAACTGTGTGATACCTTTCTGCAGGTGTTCTCAAACCCATGGTCTGGGAAAAATTGGCCATGGGTTGGTAATAAATAGTAGTATATGACAGAAGGTCAGTACATGTGTAAGGACAATGCAGTTCTCAATTCAAATCTACCATACAGGCAGGGCACAAAACATATTTGTGGTTATCCCTTAGTGTGCGTGTGTGTGTGTGTGTGTGTGTGTGTGTGTGTGTGTGTGTGTGTGTGTGTGTGTGTGTGTGTGTGTGTGTGTGTGTGTGTGTGTGTGTGTGTGTGTGTGTGACATCAACTGCAAGGCATATAACTCTTTCCACACTGGCACACTAAAGATTACCATAGGGTAGACATATGTCTGGTACTGATGCAGATGTTCTTAAAGACTTTTTTGTTGTTTTCTCATTAGCAAGGTGCCCCCCATTGCAAGCAAATTAAAAGCATATTCTCTCCAGTAGTGAAATAGGTCCTGCTGCAGACACTCCATCACTACTGTTGGGAAATGCTCAACCATAAAAAATCTGATCTGCCCTTTGGTGATCATGCTTGGTGGGATATAGTTAATATCTGTGCTGTCAGGCCAGGGCAAGAATTATAAGCAAGTGTTATACAAGGCCACCAACACAATAAGTGCTGCTAAACCTAATGCTGCCCACCTGGCACAGAAGCTGAGGGCAATGGCAGGTAACATGTGATTGATCCATCTTTAACAGAGACAATGGAGTTCCTTGCTTGTGTGCATTGGGGTTCTAACACCTCTAGTCATCAAGGTGGAGAACTAAACCTAGGTGTAGGGGTCGACTGTATCCAGAGTATTTATTAGAGGTGCCCCAGGTGGGTGTGTCTTGACATGATTAAGTACCTGCATATTGGGTAGCAGAGTGAAAGCATAACTGCATCTTCTTATAGGAGTATTAGAGCTTCAGATTCAGAGACAACCAGCACAAGATATGATGTACAGTACTCTGTCATCCCAGTCTGCATCATATTATTCATTCTTAGAATTAGTGTAGGAAATTTCTTATGTTGTCTTCAATGGTAAACTTTTATCAGGCTCCTCAACTGTAAATTTACTGTTGTCTACTGTCTGATGTCAGAGGTGTATCATGCTCATATACTGATGGCAGTTAGTCAAAGTTCAGCACAACCGGGGTTCAAGGGCAATGCAGCATCTACATCCTTATTCAGCCAGGAAAAATAATCTCTATACCTGTAGAAACCACAATGTACACATGTACATAAGGAAGGACACACAAAAAAATGGGTGCCAGAAGAAATAGATCTAACCTTAGCACATGGAAAACAGGGGTGGACATTCTGCTGGTGGCCTTTCATACCATAGGTGAAAACCCTCCAGATCTAGCTCTCTCAATGCTCTTGATGCAATGTTTGTGCAGAGCCATAATGCAGGGACAGACTGGTAACACTACATTCCTTACTGAGATGATAGATGTTTTAGAAAGTGTGCATGATTACCTCTGGGAGTGCATTGGCCACATGTGTGAATTTGCACAAAGGACATGTCCATGTGCACCCAGGCATCATTGCAGATGCACTTCCCATGACTGGTCAACTTCTCTCTACAGTGCTTATTTCTGCCATGGCAAGGTAGGTGACAGCCAAGCATGTCTAGTGCTACCACATCAACTCCACCATCCAGTGTTAACAGAATTACCACCAATACTGATACCATGACCCCTGGATGTTCTGAACTTGGCTGCCATCATTTTCAGACTTACATCATGACCATCCATGTGGGTGGGATACTCAAGCCAAACTGATCAACAGCAGCAGCCACCACTCAAGATCATGTGCCATTCATTCTTCCCAGTATGGTCTGGGTGAGGGGTACTCCTGTGGATGGGTGCATGCAAAAACCATGAAAAAATCTCCTGTAAGTGTTCTAAATCTGTCTCTAAGATATCACTCCAGCACTACAGCATCTGCTGATGCTGTGTCCCAGCACATACACACTCACATGTCCACAAGACTCTGCTCCACACAAGTGCACAGGAATGCTGATAGCACTACCTCCCTGCCCAGTGTATCCCACTCTCCCCACCCTCAACCACAGGTCTGACACTCACAGCAACAAATTATTTTCACATGTAGCAACCCACAGACAATTACTTGCTGAACTTAGCCCACATATGCATATGATGCTCAATGTTCAATGTTATGGAATACAAATTCAGGTCCTCAAAAGCCATTTAAGTGTTTGCTTGAAAACAACTCTTGATAATATACATGGCTTTTGTAACAATCATCAATCAACTTTTTGAAGGGCCTTATGCCCTTAACAGATCAAATGTTCATTAGTAAGGAGTTCCACAGTCACCCAACCCTATGATGGAAAAAGGAGTTCTTGTTGTTCTTTTTTGAAGTAGTTTAACAGAGTTTGTTGCACCTGTTGGAAGCATTATGGTTAATAAATGAGATTCCCAGGGTGACAATCCTAGTTTCTTTCTTGGAGTATTTGAATATAATAATTAAGTCCCCCTCTTAGTAGTCTATACTCAGTGGAATCATAAAATCATAGGAGGTTACTAGGCTATTGTCCCTGAGGCCCTTATAAGCCTAACCAAGAGTTTAGCCCATGTTTAGACAAATCAGCACCCAATGTCCCTGTCCATCAGGGACATGGGTGGAATCCCAGGGGTATATCTTCTGTTTCCCATCCAGTTATCCAGGTTGCGCTTAAAAAGCAGTAAATACATACTCAGTGTAATGTGAACAGGGAGCCTATTTCATAGATGATGGAGTCTCTGGGACACAAATCTGTTCCACCAGCAAGTCTTGTTGATGTCACAGACCAGGTTGAGGCCGCGTGTGTGGGTTACAAGAGTGGAGCTTGACTTGCAGATATGCAGCAATCCCATCAAGGTGGGGTCCATGATCGCCTTGTATGCCAGACTGAGGTCACCTCTGAGGAGTCTATATGAAACTGAGTAGAGGGATAGGGCTTTTTGCCTATCTGTGTATGGTAGATGATTGAGGCCCTGGATTCTCTTGGTGAGGAACGTCTGTGGTCTCTCCAGCTGCTGCATGTGCTTTGTGAGGTACATGCTGAAAGGTGTGTTGTACTCAATAATGGGCCTTATAAGGGAAGAATACAGGGATGTTATGACCTCCTTGTCCCTGGATGAGATACCCTTATGTATGAGGTGGGCCATGTAGAAGGCTTTCCATACCACGGAAGCAACATGATGGTCAAATTTCAGGTTACGATCAACCTGGGTGCCCAAATCCCTCATGACTGAATTAGTGCTTAGGACGTTGTTATTAATGTGATCATTTGTGGTGACATCACTCTCCCCAGGGAGATGATGATGCATTTTTTGGTATTCAGCTTAAGGCCATGTTTCTGGCACCAGTCTTTTGTCTGAGTGAGACCCTCTTGGAGGATGTCCACATCGCTAGGGGAATTGATGACAGCACCCAGCTTGCAGTCATCTGTAAACCTGGCCAGCCATAGCCCACTGGTTTTGGCCTGCACCTCAGAAAAGTATATCCCAAATAACAGGGGCCTCAAGACCAAACCCTGGGGTATGTCACTTGTTACAGGTCTACTGCTTCAGGTGGCTTCCCTATTTTGATTACGTGGGTCCTATCAGTGACCCAGTTTGCTACCCATCTGTTAACATATGGATTGATGCCTTGTTGAGAGAGTTATCTATTATGCCCAAGTGGGGAACAGTGTCAAAGGCTTTGGCCAGGTCAAGTTAGGCGGTGTGTACTATATTTCACCCATCCATGTCTTTGGTGACTGTCTCAGTGAACCAAATTTAGCAGACATGTCCTCCCCTTGATGAAGCCAAACTATGTGGGATCAAGTGTTTGGAGGTTGCCAATGTCCTTGTTAATGAGGTCCATGATAATCTATGACATGACTTTGCAGATCATGCTATTTAGGCTGAGGGGTCGATAATTTCCCAGATCAGTTGACGCCCCACCTTTGTGTAAAGGGATGACAGTGGCTGTCCTCCACTCAGCTGGGAAGAAGCCAGCACTCAAGCTTTGGTTGAATTGGGTACCTAATGGTGCTGCAAGTTCCTGCCTGGGTTCACATAGGATGCAGCCTGGGATGTTATCGGGTCCCATGGAGGCTGTATTTTCTGCCTTTGAGAGAGCAGTGATGACCTGTTCCCGAGATATAAGGGGAAGGGGGCAGGTAATGGGGATGTCCTGATTTACTGATGAGGGGACAGAGGGATAAAGTTTTTACTGAATCTGTCAGCCAGCAAGTTTGTTATATCTACAGCATTTGTATATGTGGTGTCCCTGACCACCAGTTTTTTGAGGTTGCAGACATATGTGAAGAAGGCCTTATGACTGTCTCTAGCAGATGTGGCCAATTTGGACTCAAAGTTTGCTTTGCAGGATTTCACTTTTGCTCTTATTTGCTTGTTCAGGCTAAGGAGACAGTTCTTCCAGTTGTGCACCTGCTCCTTCTTGGTCTTGGACAGCATTTTTTTTCCTTTTGTTATAGAGTTTATTCATTGCAGATGTCCACCAGCAGGTTTACTCTTCCTTTCATTGCATGATTTAGTCCTGTCAGGTATTCCTGATTACATGCATCTATATAAATGTTCGTATAGTTCTTTGGTGTAGTTTTGGATATTGGTGCCAGTTCCTACACAGGGGGAGGGGCTGTGAAGCTGTTTATACACCAGAACAAAGGACACTGGAACAAACACAGCAATAAAATCCACAATTATTAATAAAAATAAAAATAGAGGGTTAGTGCTTTCATGCCCAATAACTAGAACTTCTTCGGACAAAATACAAAAACCACAGTAGATGTATATATAATACGATCAATTATTCAATGAGTTAATTTACATTCCCTAAGCAAAGGCTTTAAAGGAACATATCCATTTAAACCAGGGCACTTATGCGCTTGCAATAACACTATCCATTTAGTCTCTGCTTTCTCAATAATATTATTTAAATTCCCTCCTCTTTCATTAACATTGAAACATTGTAAAAGTAAAAAACTAAAAGAATGGTCATTATTATTCTGAGCATGTTTAAACAAGGCACTAGTGAAATCTCTATGTCTAATGTAGCCCAAATGTTCAAGTAACTACTCTCTTAATGTACTGCACGTTTTCCCCACATAAAAACTACTACATTTATTACACAAAGCAAGATAAACTAAATTTCTATGGAGCAATCTGCCTAAAACCTAGGTTTAAATACAAAACTTGTAACAGGATGATGAAATTCTTTAGAAACAGAGACAAACTGACATGCTGCACAATTTCTGCAGGCAAAGGTACCTTTCCTATCAGATACAGATATGACATCTTTTTTCCTGCAATAGCAAAGTTGTCTTTTTAAAGACATACATTCTTAAAACAAAAGTGGGGTGAATGACCAACAATACCTGATATAATGCCATCTGTGGTAAGTATTGGCCAATTCCTCTGAATCACATCACAGATCTTATGCACAACAATAGTAAATATGATGACAAGTCTAACAAAATGTTCTTCCTTATTCTTTCTCCTATCCTATTGCAGGTGCCTTGTCTGCATGCAAAATATGGTCTGGCTGAATTGTGTCTATTACACCTTACTCCATTACTAGCCACTACAAAATCATTATGAGAATAACCATGCAACATTAAATCTTGTTCTAAAGTCCCAAGTGCCTGCCGAAACCTATCTTCATTAGTATGTAACCTAGACATCCTATGGGCTTGATTCATAGCAATATATTTAAAAACATAACCAGGGCGCATACTATTACGATGTAGAAGTGTTTTTTTTTCTACATGATTTCCTATACAAGGAGGTATGTGAGCCTCCCTCACTACCCTTATATAAATGAGCATCAATAAAATCTATACATTCATCATGTGCATTCATAGTGAACCTTAGAAATTCTGTGGTAGATTCAAGATATGTAATAAAAGCTTGCAACTCAGAAATTGTGCAACGTGTCAGTTTACCTCTGTTTCTAAAGAATTTCATAGGTTCATAGGTTCATAGGTTCATACTAGGCTATCTGCCCTAGGGCATTTATAAGCCTAGCCAGAATGTGTTTGGCATTCGCCACCCATTTTAAATTAATTTTGTTATGCCCTTTTTTGAGGTTAGTATACTGTGCCTCTGTCTAACAGTGACACAGAAGTGATACCCGGGGTAAACCTACGATCTCCCATCCACTCATCAAGATTCCTCTTGAAGAGAGTCAGTGAGGGACTCTGCCTAACCTGGACTGGGATTTTATTCCAGAGTGAAGGGAGCCTCTGGGTTATGAATCTGTCCCTCCAGCATGTCCTATTTATTTCAGTGCTGAGGTTCAAGTCTCTCGAGCGTGTAGCTCAATTGGATTTGGATTTTCTGAGGTGCAGCATGTCCATTAATTCCATGATGGACATGGCTTTATACGTCAGGCACAGATCGCCTCTGAACTGGCGGTATACCACTGAGTAGAGCTGGAGTTTCTTTAACCGGGCAGCATATGGCATCTGTTTGAGCCCTTTGATCCTCTCGGTGAGGTACTTTTGGGGTCTTTCCAGTTGCTGCAGTTGTCTGGTAAGGTACATCCCAATTGGGGCATTGTACTCAATTATGGGCCTGATGAGAGATGAGTAAAGAGGCACGATGACCTCCCCTGATCTAGATGTGAATCCCTTCATCATCCTTTTGCAAGTTTTGTATTTAAACCTAGGTTTTATGCAGATTGCACCAGCAGAAATCTAGTTTATCTTGCTTTGTGCAATAAATGTAGCAGTTTTTATGTGGGGAAAACTTGCAGAACATTAAGAGAGCGTTTACTTGAACATTTGGGCTACATTAGACATAGAGATCTCACTAGTGCTTTGTTTAATCATGTTGAATAATAATGACTATTCTTTTAGTTTTTTACTTTTACAATGTTTCAACGTTAATGAGAGAGGATGGAATTTAAGTAATATTATTGAAAAAGCAGAGACTAAATGGATAGTGTTATTGCAAGCACATAAGAGCCCTGGTTTAAATGGATATGTTCCTTTAAAGCCTTTGCTTAGGGAACGTAAATTGCCTCATAGAATAATTGATCATATATATATATATATCTGCTGTGGTTTTTGTATTTTGTCTTATGAAGTGCTAGTTGCTGGGCATGAAAGTGCTAACCCTCTTTTTTTATTACAAATTGTCGATTTTATTGCTGTGTTTATAGGTTCATAGGTTAGTACTAGGCTAACTGGCCTTATAGGCCATTTTAAGCCTAGCCAATTACCCCATGTCAGAATCAAACCCTGCACCTTGTGTTTCTAAGGTAAGCACCTTAACCTTTAGGCCAACCTCTCACCCCAGTTTGTTCCAGTGCCCCTTGTTTTTGCTTATTGGATTGATTTTGGCACTGGGACTTCACTGTTTCTGATACCTTGTTTCTTTTATTACTGCTTTAAGCTGTTTATACCATCCCTCAGGAGGCTATCAGCTTCGGAGAAGTTTTTATGCCTGATCATAACTAGAGGGGGTTTGGGGGAGATGATGACTTCGAAAGTGACCCCTTTGTGGTTAGATCTTACCAGGGAGGATGATACTACAGGGATGCTGCAGTGGTTACTCATGTTGGTTAATACCAAGTCCAAGATATTATCACCCCTTGTGGGGGTATCGACTAGCTGTTCCAAGGCATTTGCATTGACAAAATCAAGGAACCTCTGAGCATTTGTGTTCTAGCATGAGTAGTTCTTCCAGTCTGTTTGGGAAGTTAATATCACCCAGGATCATGGTAAAGGGTTGAATCTTGATACATTCGAACAGGTCCAAATAGGTGGATTAGCCATCTTGAGTCAGATTTGGGGGCTGGTAACTAGCTATGATTTAAATAGGGGCCTTGACAATGGTTAACTGTACCTGGAGTATCTCATGTGTATCATACTTTTTGACGAGCCTTTAATATATATTGAAACTCCACCTCCTTTGGCTTTACTGTTCACAGTTTGGGGTCTGAATGTATGAACCAGGTTTCTGTGACTGCACAGATTTCAGCATTTTACATGGTTAGGAATGGCTGCAATGAATGCAGTTTCACATTTAGACTCCTAGCATTTAGCAGCATGACCTTTAATTTGTGTTTTGTTGATTTTTTTTTATGTTAGTATTTTTAACCTCATCACTTTTCCTAGAAAGGCACTATAGGGGAGACAAGAGCCTTTGCCAGAAGCCTGAAGCCCAGATGAGACAGATGCGGGCCATCTCTGGCAAAGCATCATGGTCTGTCAATCATATCTTCCCAGGCTGTCAGGCACTGGATCCCCCTGGAATGATACCAGAAGCTAAGCCAATTGTTAAAGTCAGTCATTTTCTGTTTGTATTGAAGCATCATTGTGAGTGATGCAGAATGCTGCTTAAGGCTAGGGACATCCCTGCCTGGGACACATAATCAGTGAGCTCAATCATGTCTCGCTTCATATAGTCCAGAGGTATGCCTCAAGTCATTCATGCCAACATGGGCAATGACAGAGTCATAACAGTACCTGTTGTTGAGAGACTTGAGTGCGTGTGTGATATGGTGGAATCTGGAACCTGACAGAAAACTAACCATGACTTTCTCCTTATCCAGCCTGGTGAGAGGCACATTTGTGTGTCTCACAATGGAGTCTCCTATGACTAATATGTTGGGTTTATGGTGAATCCTTAGTGGTTGTGAGGCACAGGTGTGTGGACTATGCATGGTATGTGGTGTGGAGGGCTGTGGATATCGCGTGTGTTTTTGCCTCAGAGGTCTTCTTTGTTTGGGTATATTTATGTGGAAGACCTCCGCATATGTAGGTGTGTGTTGTGTAGGTGTGGGTGGTATTTGAGGTGTAGTGATTGTGCTGACAACATTTTCAGTGTCAGATATACTGGCTTGAGGGGGAGGGAGCTTGGGCTCTCGATTCCTAATGCAATTGCATCTCTCACAGATTTGTTCCTAGGAGGTAGTAACAGATGGTTGTCCGTGTATATTAAGCAGTTTTTACACTGTCTCAGGATGCCCATATCAACTAGACTGGCAGGAGAAACTGTAGGAAATTGTCCATCTATATTTGTCAACATCTGAGATCAGAGAAAGGCCAGGAAGAGCTAAGGGGAGGTCCTAAAGCCCAAGTGCTTAAACCAAAACAAACAGCTTAGAATAACACTTAATTTAGACAGGCTATAAACAAGCAGTAATAAATGCAACAGAAAAGATGCAGCTGAACACTTTAGAGAACAGGCAGCAAGTAGCAGAAAAAAGCAAAGCAAGATGAAGTAACAGATTAGTAGGAGGAAACACAAATTAGAAAAATATAAGCAGTTGAATAAAGTGTCTTTTTTTATAAAGTAAAAAGGGAGAGAGCAGGAACAGAAGATCATTCAAAGTTAAGGGACAAGAGGGTTTGGCCTTCCCAAATGATCTCCGTATTACATAGAATTAGCTAAAGAGATGGGATTGGGAGAAGTGTCCCAGATCAAATTTCCAGTAGGGACGGTCATCTGCAAAAGCCACCAACTTTAAGAACAGAACAGGAATAGGGTGGAAAGATGGGAGAAAACTATTTTCAGCACAGATCAGAAAACAATGCCAGCAAATATATAAATAATTCTGTCAAGCAAAGTTTAAGACAGTGCAGAAATCTGTACAGTTAAAAAAGTGCCAAAAATATACTTATCAGCTCTATATTTCCAGATTGTTTGAGAAGCACTCTCAGTCAGAACACAAAGAAAGTCTAGCAATGATATGCAGGAATTTATGAACAGGGAATATTTTTATACCAGCAATCCTTGAGACAATCGGATAACATAAAAGCTGTTAGACCAGTTTTACCAACTTTAAGAACACAACAGGAATAGGGTGGGAGGAAACCAGTCTCAGCACAGATCAGAAAACAAAGCCACCAAATATATAAATAATTAAGTCAAGCAAAAATTTAGACAGTGCAGAACTCTGAACAGTTAAAAAGTGCCAAAAATATACTTATCAGCTCTATATTTCCAGATTGTTTGAGAAGTGCTCTCAGTCAGAACACAAAGAGATTCTAGCAATGATATTCAGGAATTTACAAAAACAGGGAATATGTTTAAATACAGATATAAAAGTTCAAATCTCTTCATAGATGTCAGTCAGAATCATAGCTAGGGTGGGCAAAGGGGACTGTTAAATAAAATTAAGAATTCAATACACAGGAGGTTCAGATTCAAAAGTTTACTAGTGTACACCAGGAGGCAAAAAATGTACAAGTACAGAATTTTGTCTGACATGAAACAGGAATCACACAATTTTATATAGGTTTAACATTTAAGCTATGCCCACCTTACTGACGTGATATGTCACAGGGCATCTACATCACTTTAGCTTACAGTTCTTTATTCATTAAATCTTCTGATGCTGTATATTTTAAAAAACTTTTCCTCTAGATACAATACGGCCTTGCTATCCAGCTGGTCAGTCATAATGTCTTTCTGTAAAGTTACTTGTTCAAGGTTTCATATCAGTTCGAATACAATAGCAGCTTCAGTCTTTTAATACACATCTTTGTTCTCTGTTACACTTTCTCACACAGCTGCGTGCTATCTTAGTAACACATATACAAGGCCAGATCATTCCAACAGGAAAGAGCAGAAGATTTCCTTATTTCACACATTTAATTTCCTGACCCACCAAATAATCACTTGTGAAAAGCATAAACATTAAAACTTGCTAAGCTAGCATTCTGCCAGGGTCAGAGATCAGCTTTGCTTCAAGCCACACTGCAGTTTCAAAACTACTTACATTTACACATGAATTAATTGTACTGTTATATGATTAATAGAATAAAATGCATTATATACTACTTTGCTTTTAAACTAGCATTTCTCATATATTTAAATACACATTTTTCTAACATTTTCCCTCCTATTAATACTTTTTATTCTATTTTGAAGTATGCATAGTGTTATTTCATCTCCTAGCCTTTTCCACTTAGGATTTTCAGCTAGGTGAGTCATTCAATCTATACTTCAGAAAAAGCGTCATCTGAGATCAATCTTTCAATCTCAATATCTTGGTAAAAAGTTTCAGTAACAGATATATCAGTAAAATCTTTGATCAATCTTTTCATGCAGGGAATTCCACAGCAAACACATGCTCCTATTAGGAGTATACCCACACAAATGGCAATCAGAATATTCATTAGGATGGAATCCCACCCCCCAAATAGATTCTGGAAAAAGTCCGTCAGTGGGTTTGGGCCTGGTTCAGTCATGGCTGATACTTGCTGAATTACCTCTAGGTGGTTATTAATTTCATGATGATTGTCAGGAATATAAGCACAGCATTCTTCTTTGATAAGCGCGCACGTACCACCTCTCACCGCTAGGGTGAAGTCAAGAGCCATCCGATTTTGTAGCACAACAGTTCTCATTGCATTCAGTTCATCAGTCACCAGTTCTAGGGCAGAAAAAGTTGCATTACTCATTACTTTGAGAAGTTTCGACAACTTCCTCAGCTCCCAGATCGATTTGACTGCTCCATAGGCTGGGAATATTCCTGCCCAGGATATAACACTGTCACTCAAGTCCATATGAGTCAATTCGCTTTTGTCTTTTACTGAATTGTGGTCTTTCCAACCAGCTTCGATCTTTCCAACTGGATTCACAGGTTTTTTAACTGGACCTTCGGATTTTTGGGCTGTTTCTCTTACATTTCGTATCTTACCCAAAGGTAATTCTGCAGTATGTCTTATTGCCGGAACCAAGTAACCCAAAAAACAACTGCCGGACCAATTCTCAGGTAACCATTTATATGCCTTTTTCCCACAAATAAAATAGCAGTTTTCTACTTTAGTACTAATACGCATCAGCCCTGCATGAAACATTTTCTGATCTATAACTGACAATTGTTTAAACAGAACTGGATTCTTTTGAATGTCATTCATAGTTGTTTTCAATGAGTTCAAATACGAGTCATAATTAGTATTGCAAAAAGTATTGCCATTACTATTCTTAATATAACATCGGTAAGATATGGTTATATTTCAATTGCTCCAGCCCACCTGGAGGGTGTCATTTTTGAAAAAACATACAATTCCTTTTTGTGTGACAGGTAAAAATAAAGCTATTTTGTCCTGTGATCTCACAGTTCCTGTATCGAAAAGTAAATTCTCCCAAGTCTCATTTATCCCCAAAGGGACAGCGGACATTATCAGTCCTCCATATGCTGTCGGTATAGCTGTACAAACCCAGCAATTTGAAATGTTCATAGTCTCTGCATATACACGTTTCATGGCTAGGTATGTGTTAAAATTTGGATGCCAGTCTATAGACGTTTCATCACGCCTTCCCACTTTCACTTGTGTGGTTGTGTGTAGGATAAACCACAGCAAGAGAAAAATTGTCACAATTACGGTTAATAAATGTACACTCAACAAAATGATTATGCAACATCTCTGGGGTTGATCTAGACTTCTATTCGCTTTGTTTTTGGCCATCTCGGTCTGGTTGTGTATCAGTCAAAAAGTTTTTATCAAGTTGAAAGTTCTTTACCAGTTTACAATGCGTCAAATGAACCCAGAACGTCCTCTCAGCCACTCTAACTGCAGTAGGCGTTGCCAACAGAACCTAGTACGGTCCCTCCCACTTTGGACTCGCCCAATTCTTCCTTTTCATCACTTTCAGCCAGATCCACGACCCTGGGGCCAAGACTGCTTCCACCGGTCTGGTCTGTTCCTTATCTGAAAAAGAGTTAAACTGCAAAACAGATTTATTTGTTAACAGTTTCCTCATATAACTAGCTAATGAACTGTCAGCCTCTTGTTCTGCAGGCATGAGAGCTTTCCACTGAGGCACATAATATCTCCCAAAAACCATTTCAAAGGGAGTCAAACCCTTTACATTTGGAACCGTTCTCATATTCAGCAGTGCCAAAGGCAGACAGTATATCCAATTCTTTTGGGTCTCCTCTACTAGCTTCCTAAGTTTGTTTTTTAGGGTACCATTGTACCTTTCCACCAGTCCTGCTGACTGTGGATGGTAAGCACAATGGTTCTTCAAGGAGATGCCAAAAAGTCTCCCAAGCTGATGGATTGTCTGATTTACAAAATGTGTGCCATTGTCACTATAAATCCTCTCCGGAATGCCAAATCTAGGGATTACTTCTTTTATCAGGGCTTTTGCCACTGTTGCTGCATCCGGGTTTTTAGTTGGAAAAGCTTCTACCCATTTAGAAAACATGTCTACAATAACTAAACAAAACTTCTTCCCTTCACATTTATTCAATTCTATGAAATCCATACAAATAGTATGGAACGGGTATGGTGGTATAGGAAAACTTCCTTGCTTGGTTTTAAATGCTCCTTGTGCATGGTGCTTGTTACAAGTATGACAAGCTGCACAAAATTTTTGTGTAATTTGTGTATCCATATGTTTGGAATATTCGATTTACTAACTGTACCATCCCCCCTGTTGAGACATGGCACTGCCCATGGCTCAACAAAGCTGCATATCTAAATAAATTAGATGGCAATATTGGTTTTCTTTCTTTGGAAATGTACAGTCCATTCTCAAGAATTGCACCTCGTTTTACCCATTTTTGTTTTTCTGCTTTTGTAGTAAGCATCTGCATTGTTTTTAGCATGTCTAAATCTAAAATCTCAGATGGTTGTAATTCCTCATTTAAAAGTAAAGTTTCTGAGTCTGAGGCTGCTTGCTTTGCAGCTGCATCAGCTCGTGCATTGCCTTTCGAAATCATATCCAGTTGTTTTGTATGAGCTACACATTTACAAATAGCTACTTTGGTAGGTAACTGAATAGATTCTAATAACTCCAAAATAAATTGCGCATGATTAATAGGTTTTCCACTGGATGTTATCATTCCTCTATTTTTCCATTGTTGTGCAAATACATGTACTGTAGAAAAAGCATACTGACTATCAGTATATATGTTCACACTCTTGTTTTTTGCTAAAGTACAAGCCCTCATCAAAGCTATCAATTCTGCTGCTTGTGCAGATAAGTTGTGTGGTAAGGATTGAGCTTCTAAAATTTCAGTGTCTGTAACTACTGCATACCCCACCAGATTCTTCCCTGTAGGACCCCTTCTGCATGAGCCATCCACGTAATATGTCACCTTGGCATTATCCAAGGGCATATCTGTAAGATCTTGTCTAGGTAAAGCTAACTGTTCAATTTCCTGCAGGCAGCTGTGTGGTGTGCCCTCCACAGGAGTTGGAAGTAATGTTGATGGATTCAATGTCGTACATCGTTCAATTGTCATATGAGGTTGGCTCAGCAGTATAGTCATACATGAAAGATGTCTAGCAGGAGAAAGATATGCCACTTTCTCTTGCAGTAAAATTATTGCAACTGCATGAGGCACTCTCAATGTGAGAGGGTGGAATAACACCACTGAGGCCGAAGCCTGTACTGCCATTGCGGCTGCAACTACTGCTTGTACACAGTGAGGCAAAGATCGCGCCACTGGGTCTAACTGTGATGAATAGTAGGCTATGGGGCATTGCTTGTCCCCATGTTGTTGCGTCAATACTGATGTCATATATCCTTGCTTACAATCTACGGTCTGAAAGAACCGTTTGTGATAATTTGGAAGTCCTAAAACTAATGAAGAACCTATCAACTGCTTCAATCTGCAGAAAGCCGTTTCTGCTTTGGTTGTCCATTGTAAGATATCTTGTGCTGCCATTGGTGTCTTATATATCAAATCAGTCAATGGAGCATATTCCAAAGCATAATTTGGTATCCAGCTCTGACAAAAATTAGTTGTACCTAAGAAAGACATCATTTCTTTCTTGGTTGTTGGTTTGGGTGCTTGCAAAATTGCTGTTTTTCTTTCCTCATCTAGTATTCTACCTTCACTGGATATTACATATCCTAGGTATCTAACTTGTTTTCTCCAAAGTTGTAACTTACTTTTGTTTACTTTGTGTCCTTGTGTTGCTAAAAATTTCAATAATGCTACAGTATCCTCCCTGCAGTGTTGCTGGGTGGGGGCTGCTAGCAAGATGTCATCTACGTAAAGTAGAATTTGACTACCTCCCGGTGGGGTAAACCCTGCCAGGTTGCTAGCCATTTCTTGTGCAAATATTGTTGGACTCTCACAATATCCCTGTGGTAGTCGAGTATATGTATACCTTTTACCCTGAAATGTAAATGCAAACCAATATTGACTATCAGGATGTATAGGTATTGAAAAGAAAGCATTGCTAATATCTACCACAGAGAAATACTTCTGTTGTGGTTCTAAATCATTTAACAAGGTATGTGGGTCTGGCACCGTGGGTGCTCTAGGTATTACTGCATTGTTTACAGCTTGTAAATCTTGTACCATCCGCCATTCCCCATTTGCTTTTTTAACAGGAAATAGGGGTGTATTACATGGTGAATCAGGAGATTCTACCAGTACTCCTTCTTTGAGTAATGCTGCTATTATAGGCTTAATTCCTATTTCTGCATCCTTTCTCAAAGGGTATTGTCTTTTCTGTGGTCTAAAAGCTGACTTTGGGGTAATTGTAACTGGTCCTGCTGTTCAAATAAGTCCTACATCTGACTTGCCTGTTGACCAAAGAGTTGTTGGAATTTCACATAAGGCCTTTTCTTCTTCTTCTAATAAAACTGCTAATCAGCTGTCCTCGCTAGATTGCAAGTGTACAGCTGGATGTGTCTGTGTCAACCAATTCAGTTTTTGTTTTTGTATCCCTTGTTCTGATAGTTCTAAATCAGTTTGTTTCTCCCATCTTGTTACTTTTTCTCCTAAATCTGCCCATTTGACACTTTTTGTTCTTTGTCAAGCTGACATGTGGTAACCAATTTGATCTATACAATGCAAGGAATTCTTGAGGTAATGAACAGCTAACTACACTGTTCCCCTCAGTATCCCAGTACAAAGTACGCAAAACCAATCTAGTTGCACGATTTCTAAACAATTCTTGCTCATACTCTCTATCAGGTCCTGGTGTAGTACAGTAGTATAGAGTACAGTGTAACAAATGCTGTCGATCAGTGTCAAGGGAGGGGGCTTTACTGATGGCTACGTTCATCAGTTCCTCGGTTACTGCCCCTGGACCAGTCGTGACTAGGTCCTGGCTGTACCAGTAAAAAGTTTCACCCTCCGATCGCACTACAAAGGTATCCATCTGTCTCTGTGCCTCCATACCTTGTACGGTTGGAACTACTGCTATGCCAAATATCTGCATAAGGTCCCTGCCCAATAGGTTTACTGGACACTTTGCAGAAACAACAATTTTACTTCTCTGGGTCATACCTGAAACAGGGTCAGTTATTGCTATATCATGGGAAAGTGGTTCCCTGTATAGCTGTCCATTTGCGGCTTTTACTAGTATATAATCAGGTGATTCTGAATGTTCTGGTAACTTGGAGGGGTGTATCAAAGTCCGTGACACTCCTGAGTCACACAGGAATTTGACTTCCCTTCCCTCCACCAGAAGTGTAACTTCCGGTTTTGTATCTGCCAAGTAGAGCTCTAAGCTCAATAATGCTAAGTCCAAAATTTCACTTTCTTCATCCTTCATATCTACTTGCACTTCCTCAACTCCCTCTATCACATTTACATTTGCTTTTTGTTTATTAACTTTTCCTGATGATTTCTGACTTTCACTTGATGTATCCTCACTATCATATAGTCAGTCCTCATCTCCCTTATCTTCTGTAATTACCTTTTTGTTTTGCCTACAATCCCTTGCTAGATGTCCCTTTTTCCTGCACTTGAAGCATTCACTTCTCTTTTTCCTTTCTTCAAAATCTTCTGATCGTTTGTCAGACTGTTTCCCTGGGCATTCTTCTTGCCCTTTTTACCTGACTGTAATACAAATACTTCAGCTCCATCTTCAGCAGTGAAGACTTGCGCTTTCTTTTTCTTTTTACTATTAAAATGTCTTTCAGCATGTCTAGCGTATTCGAGTAAGGCTTGTAGCCTCCCTGTTCGATGGTCTATCATATGCTTCGTAATGAAGCTACTAATAGGTGCAATGCAACCTTTCAAAATTGCATTTTTTTAATTGTTGTTCATACGGGGAATCATTTGTTTGGTTCTCAGGAACCGACATACCGCTATGATTATTAAAACATTTTAATAATCTAGCATAATATCCATCTATTGTCTCATTTTCCTGTTGTATGCATTGATTAATGCAAGTCCAGTCTGCTCTGGGTTTCCATTTCTCAGAGATTCGGTCTGTCAGACCTTTCACTCTGTTGTCTAACTCTGCGTCACTATGTGGGAGTGGTCTAAGCTCTGCATTACGAGGATTCCAGGTGCCACAAATCATGTGCCAATCTGGACCTATAATTTGTCTTACTACTTTTTCTACTTCTTCCCCATTCAAGTGGTAACTCAACCTCATGCCTTGTAAATCTTCTAAAAATTTCGTAAAATTAACTTTTGGATGGGGAATTCCCTCAGTAGCCTTCCGGATGTCCTCTGGTGTCCATGGTCTATATACTAAGAGTGTTGGGTCCTGCCCTTCCTGTCCTTCCTGAGGATTTGGGACTTCTATAAGTGGGCATATTTCTTCCTCACTCTCATCCTGTAGATTTCTCTCTATTTGGTATGGTTCTGTGTCCCTATGTGTTTTACGTGTTCGGGACCTAGTCTCAATAGGATCTCTAACAAATGGTTGTGGTCTTGCTGAAACTTCAGGATAACGCGGAGGCGGACCAGCCTGTCCACTCGCTTCATATCCTGAAAAGGGTAAGGGAGGGGGCAAGGGAGGAGGAGGAGGAGCTGTTGCTATTACCAAGTTATTATCCTCTTTGCCTAAGAATAATGTTTTTGAATTTTTAAGCTTCTGTTCTCTACGATTTGCTTCCTCAATCCACCTGTGTGCTTGAGGAATGCCTATTCGGCGTTGCTTTTTTTTCCTGACCTCCCGCATCAGATTTAAGCTGTTTAAGGAGTTTAACTAGTGAAGTTTTACCTAGTTTACCATCAAATTCATATTTACTAACCCATTTCGTATAATACCTAAAGTTATCAGAACGTTGTAATTGCATGTATTTTGCGTCTTAGGTTAGGGGCGGATCTCGCGAGGTTTTAGTGCACTGATTACCCATGTCAAAGAAAATGTTATGTAACCCTTTTTTATCACGTGATATCAAGTTCTCAGTTCCTGTTCACAGTTTATCTAGAATAACTATTATAAAAAACAAAAACGGTAGTAAAAAAAAAAAAAGGTGCAAAAGAAACAAAGAAAAGAAATGAAGAAAACATTTAGAGATGAGATAGCAGAAAAAGAGAAAACAAAGAACAAAAAAAAAAAACAAAAACATATGTTAGTTTCATTATGGTGAAGCAAATTGTGATTTGTGAACTCACCACCATTTTCTGTTTTCTGTTTTTTTTATAAAAAACGTTTCTCTGTGTCTGCTCGTGCTTGCATTTTCATTTTGTTATCTAGAATAACTGCCTACCTTATTCTGGTACCCTGATCTATGACCAAATATACAGTACTTCCTTTTGTCCCTGATCTGCAAAACAAATCTTGACAACAATATATTGTAACCAAGTCCCTGATCTAAAACAGAAAAAAGGCAAATTCTTCCTACCTGAGCCTCCGGTATTGAACTGTTCAAGTTCCACTTTTCGGCCACAGATCAGAAAGTGGCCAGCCTCTTTACCCACGACAATTCAGTCGGAGGTCTTTTCACTCAAGAAGAACCATTTCGGTAACTTCTCCTGTGCAGTATTTGACCACCGATATGCTCTGATCTGCGGCTTACCAAGGGAATTCCATCTACGAAGGACCAAACTGTTAAATAAAATTAAGAATTCAATACACAGGAGGTTCAGATTCAAAAGTTTACTAGTGTACACCAGGAGGCAAAAAACGTACAAGTACAGAATTTTGTCTGACATGAAACAGGAAGCACACAATTTTATATAGGTTTAACATTTAAGCTATGCTCACCTTACTGACGTGATATGTCACAGGGCATCTACATCACTTTAGCTTACAGTTCTTTATTCATTAAATCCTCTAGATACAATACGGCCTTGCTATCCAGCTGGTCAGTCATAATGTCTTTCTGTAAAGTTACTTGTTCAAGGTTTCATATCAGTTCGAATACAATAGCAGCTTCAGTCTTTTAATACACGTCTTTGTTCTCCGTTACACTTTCTCACACAGCTGCGTGCTATCTTAGTAACACATATACAAGGCCAGATCATTCCAACAGGAAAGAGCAGAAGATTTCATTATTTCACACATTTAATTTCCTGACCCAGCAGATAATCACTTGTGAAAAGCATAAACATTAAAACTTGCTAAGCTAGCATTCTGCCAGGGTCAGAGATCAGCTTTGCTTCAAGCCACACTGCAGTTTCAAAACTACTTACATTTACACATGAATTAATTGTACTGTTATATGATTAATAGAATAAAATGCATTATATACTACTTTGCTTTTAAACTAGCATTTCTCATATATTTAAATACACATTTTTCTAACAGGGACATACATTTTGGCACAAAGTGTTAGGGGGGCATGATTGGTAGCAGCTAATTGGGATCCATTTTGGTGCTGGCATTTAAATGCCAGAACTGAATTTGCACTGAAACACTTAGCATTTGCACTGAAGCACTATAGTGTCCATGTGTGGCAGGTCTAAACTGGAGCAGCCACAGTTTAAAAAGAAATAAATATATACACACACACACACGCACACACACACACACACACAAATATATATATATATATATATATATATATATTTTTTTTTTTTTTTGAGGGGCATGGGACAGGCCAAGGCTCTGATGCTGACTGACCATGTCCAGCTATCTGCCTTGTATATGACTTCTGGACACATTCATGTTTCAACAATTGTAAAGAATTAAATACACAGAAAGATCCACAATACTCAATAATTGGCCATACAGCCATAGTCAACTGTGGAAGTAAAACTCTCATCTTCCTGCTGACAACACATCACACAACACTTCTAATTGGACTATAACAAATGTTCTTAAAATGTTTGTCAAATTTAAGAGCTGAATCCACTAAGACCCATAAATACCTCACATGTGAAGTCACTGTTTTGACGTGGTTATCTAGGGCATAAGGATACTCAAGATTATTGATGCTATAATGCCTCAGCACACATTTGCTGGAATGGAATCATATAAGTTTGGTAAAAGTCCAGTGGAGAAGAATGTCAAGATAGCCATGTAAGATGCTATGGTCAGAGGTGCTGGTCATTATACAACCAAATTTGGTGCCATCAGAAAATTTCCTAATCCAAGTTTTCTCAGAAGTTTGACAGTCAGGCCTCAGTAAAACAAAGAACGAGGAGCTCAAAACAGATTCCCATAGGATTCCTCACATGATACTTTTAGAATTAGAGTAGCAATCTTTGAGTCTAACTGAATATTTTCTGTTGGTTAGCAAGTTCATCAACCATCTGAGTATATAAGGGTTGGATTCCAACATAACCTTTGCTTGCAATAGCGCATTATGGGGTACTAAATCAAATGTGTTGGTACAGTCAATAGAAATGATGTCATCTGCCAGGCCAGTGATCAATGAGCAGATAGTTTCTTTATAAAACTTGATTAAGTTAGCTAAACATGAATGCCCAGATAAAAAGCCATGTTGATGGATATCTAAGCTGAAATCTAGTGAATCTTGAAATGAATAGCACAAAGCATGCTGAAAGCATTTACTCAATACTTAAGTTAAGCAGATTGGCTTGGAACTATGAGTGGTGGAACAAGATGCGTGTTTTGGTATAAGTATGACTATCACCTCCTTCCCATATACGTGGGACATAATGCTCGGCGACTGTTCATTAAAATAGATCAGGCTGTCGGCTATGCTTGACAAGAAAAAACATTTAGACCTTCTGGCCAGGATGATGATAACTGTGCTCTGTTCCCTGGACTCATTTATATGAGTATCCTATGTCTAATACTGAGTGTGTGTGACCAAGAAGGCCAGACTGAAGGTATATCCTACATCCACAGGTCAGGTTGTTTACAGTTTCTATCTAACATCAGAAATGCCTTGCATTTTTCTTATTAACAGAGATTAACATAATACTCATATTCAGTTCTGAGGATATCCTGCATGATACAGTAATAAAGCAACATAAGGCCAAATAAAAAAGAGTAACCGGCATAGGCACAAAAGCAAATTTTTAATGTACTGCAGCTATGTATGATACAGCAGAGATATGGGAAAGGGGAAGAATTTTGCTGCATAGTAATAACCATGCAGACAGGGGTAGGTAGATTTTCTACCCTTTGTCAAGAATAAACTAGATGAATTTTTCAGCTTGTCAGGTACACTTCACCATGATGTAACTCACTGATTGTTACTCTCCATATGAAATCACTGTCAATGTGCCTATCTTTGTGTGCCATCACTGATTTTTTTTTCATTTTTTGAGGCTTTTCATTTTTCTCCTCAGTTGTGTGACCACATAGTATATTAAAGTAAGTGAGCATGATTTGCACAGGGCAGACTGTTTTCAATACAATCAAATTTCATCTGGTTTCATTCATGTAGTTGAAGTTTTGAATTGTGTCATATTAACAAGATTCCAAAAATGAAGTATAATGGTGGGACTGTAAAACTAGTAAGCAAACACACAAAATCACACAGAACCAATCCACGCTGAAGACGTAAAAGCTGTATATCAGGTGCCAAAATTTGCAACAACTAGAGATGAAAAATAACAACTAAATATTTGAATTTGATTTATTCAGTAATAAAAGTTGAGCGTGTTCGTACTAGTAGCATTTAGGACTTCATCAAAACAATGAATAACAGAGTACATTTTTCATTCTATGACTTCCATAGTTTTTTTAAAATGGGAAATATCTTGGTCAGTTATCACTTTATATACTACTTTAAGCACTATAGCTATAGGGTTTAAACTTTGTCCAGAATAGTTTGCATTTATACTTGTGTTATAAGGCATTCTATTTTAATCCCATGTACAAGTATTACTTCAATTTTCTGCTACCTAGTTATTTTATGTTTACAGACATATTGTGATCTAACTAATGTAATTATACTCTCCCAAGTACAACCCTTGTATTTTTTCACTTTATTACAATGTTATATTTTAAAAAAAGTTTAGTAACATCACAATGCCAAAAAGTAGATTCTGTACTTTTAGTAGCTGGAAATTCATCATTACCACAATTTATAGCCATGTCTGGACACAATGACTCATAATTAGCTATCTGTTCATTGATAGCTTTTGCTGCATACAGGTTTGACTTTGGGTATGCAGTTTCAGTTAATAACATATGTTCTACTAATAAAAACCAACAAGAGGAAACTCACAAATGCCATAAAAATCCAATGAACAATGAATATGAGCAGAAAGAAACAGGCAAAATCTATTTTATAAACAAAACAGTGAGCACTTTCATCTTGTATAATTCTAAAACTTCAGCAGACAGTGCCATTACTAACTGCCCCATTTAAATAACTTCATCAAACACATGATCAATGACACCAGTCTCATGAATATTCATAAATATTCATAAATTACATCATAAATGAACCACCCCCTCCAAAGTGCTTAAAGAATGTAATAAACCATAATTTAAAATACATAATTTAATATAGAACCTTTAAAATTTAACACTTTTCCTAAAACCTTTTGTGAAACATATACAACTATAAATAAGATTCAGACTTATACTTTTATAAATTTTAAATGCATTAATCTTGTATAATAAAAACCTATATCTTGAATACAGGTATATACAAGCACTGCTTACCCAGCTCAATATAAGGCCAACAAACCCAATCAATACTTATGTATTTATTATACAATAACAAAGCTCATATACCAAAATAAAGAAAAACTAAAAAATACATTTGTTAAAAATCATTGCTTTAGTAAATAATTTTGTTCCCACAAAATAGAGGGCATTGGGGGAGGAACAATTACTGATGGAGGAAGAAATTATTTATTATAATATAGATAATATGGCTATGATTCAGGCACAACAACAGCAGCTTGACAATTTACAGCCAGTTATAGTCACTAGCAGCACTGGTGATTTTAATATTTATAATTTTTCACAGACTGTTATTGATGTTGAAATAGCAGACTTAACTTTGTACCTGTGAAAAGAGCCAGCATTGCAACCACCATTTTTGACCTGATACTGTTTTTATGGAAGTTACATTTTAACCATATTTGTTATGAACAGTATGTTGGTTGATTGTAATAATTTATATGTATCAAGCACATTTAATCCACCACTACACCCCACACTGTTGGTATCTGAGAAGTTATGTGAGCTTCAAGTATAGGCTATCAGCCCATAAAAAGAAACCATTAAAGGATAATTTAACTAGTGCTGAAAGGGCTGTTTTAGCATTTTTAAATCAACAGAATATAAGCTTTATGAACCCAGATAAAAGGGTGGCTTGGTAGTAACGGATGTGTAGGATTATAATGTTAGGATGAATGAAATTTTGGAGATGGATACTTATGAGGAAATCTTCATTAATCAAGTAAATATTGCTTATCTGAAGGTTGTTTTGGAGAATAGAATTTCCTTAGATATTTAAAATTGTTTAATAATGAATTTTCCTACTACCCTAACCATTTTTGGTGCCCCAAAAATTCATAAGGACATAAAAAGTCCCCCAATGAAGCCTCTTGCTGATGGTTGTAATTCCATCACATTTTCATGCACCAAATATCTCGATAATAAGTTGAAGGTGTTTATGCATCAGGAAATTTAGATTTGTAAGGACTCTTGGCATTTTTTTGAATTAATGAATATGGTTGAATATGATGAGCAACCATACTTTCTTACGACTGATGTTAAGGACTTGTTTTTAGTTATGCCCCAGGAGGAAGGTATAGTCATGATTACTGAATTTTTTGTCACTAAAGGTGTGCCACAAGATGATATCAATTTGTATGTAGACCTTTTTATAATAGTGCTACATAATAATTATATAGTTTTTGATAGGAGATATTTCCTGCAAAAAGTAGGGGTAGCTATGGGGTCACCTTGTGGCACTGTATTTGTGAATTTGGTAATTGTGTAATGGGAAATAAAGTATATTATGGAGAATGATGTTTTTAAACAGTATTTGAGGGTTTATGTATGTTATTTGGATGGTATTTTTATCTTATGGACAGGAAAACTGAATATGCTTTATGATTTTGTTGCATATCTTGGTACAACCACAACTTTTTTAAAAGTTTATACATGAAGTACAGATGCACAGTATTAGCTATCTGGATGTTATTTTAAGAAAAGATGCTTTTCAAGGTAGATTTACCTATTTTTATTCCTTTATGTACTTTAAAAGTTCTTACCCTAATTATCTAAAATCAGTTGTAAAAGGTGAATTAGTGTGTGCTGTTACATTGGCCAACTTCCAGGATGAGTGTCAAAAGCAGAAGGAGATGTTTATTGTTAGAGAGTATCCATGTAGCCTCATAGATAATATTATAGATGAGGCAACTAGAAAGAGAAATTATGGATTTTTTTACCCCTATATTGGGAAGAAAAGCTGTAATTACTATTGAAACTGCCTCTTTACATAATGGTGAACAGTCCGATTTTATTTCTAGTTTTATTACTACTTTTACTGATGAGTATGCACTTATTAGAAGCCTCATATATAAAAATTGGAGTATTACCGAGGAGGGTGTTACTCTTAGGCAAATAGTGCAGCAAAAATCAAAAATAGTAGCAAGTAGAGCAAATAATTAAAAAAAAAACAATTTACAATATAAAGAGCAGCACGCACATAACAAAGTAATGGGAATGAGAAAATGTGGAGCATGCAGGATTTGTAAACTAATTTTAGTTTGTCAGAGTTTTGATATTCAGGGTATCAAATATAATTTGAAAGGTACATATATTTGTAATTCAAAAGGGGTAATATAACTTGCTTTATGTCAGTTATACATGTCATATTATGTTGGTAAAACTGAAAGGTCTGGTATGGATAGAATTTGTGAACAGGAATATGCTACCAGGAACCAGAAAATTACTAGTGCACTGGCCAAGCATGCCATGTCCCATGAGGGCCACAACTTTAAGTATTTAATAATTGAGCAGGTTGCACTAAGCTCAAGAGGTGGCCCATGGATGTTACAGTTAGAGAAAAGAGAATTAATATGGCAAATAATACTGAATGCTTATTCCTGGCCAGATTTAAATGAGTACAGTTTGTAAATTGTCTTCTTAAATTAAATGCTTTAAAAAGGTAATTGTCTAGAAATTCTGAGTACCTCAGTTGGCAGAGCATTAGAATCTCAATCTTGGGGTCCAGGGTTCAACCTCTTTGGGTACCATAATGTATAACAGGAGTAATATTTTTAGGCTGTTTTATATGCTTCCAGTAGAACATTCTCCACAAAATTATTTATTAAATTAATGATTTTTAACAAATGTATTTTTTTTAGATTTCTTTATTTTGGTATATGAGTTTTGTTAGTATATAATAAATACATAAGTATAGACTGGGTTTGTTGGCTTTATATTGAGTTGGGTAAGCAGTGTTTGTATATACCTATATTCAAGATATAAGTTTTTATTATACAAGATTAATACATTTAAAATCTATACAAGTATAAGTTTGAATCTTATTTTTAGTTGTATATGTTTCACAAAAGGTTTTAGGAAAAGTGTTATGTTTTTCAAGGTTCCATATTAAATTATGTATTTTAAATTATGGTTTATTACATTCTTTAAGCACTTTGGAGGGGGTGGCTCATGTATGATGTAATTTATGAATATGTATGATTATTCATGAATATTCACGAGGTTGATCATGTGTTTGATGAAGTTATTTAAATGTGGCAGTTAGTAATGGCATTGTCTGAACAAGTTTTGGAATTTTACAAGTCGAAAGTGCTCACTGTTTTGTTAATAAAATGGATTATGCCTGCTTTCTCTGCTCATATTCATTGTTCGTTGGATTTTTACATGTTCTACTAAAGCAACTAGGTATTTTATAGACACTACAGAATGCACACTTTTTGAAATTGCTAGAGTACTCTTTTAAATTTTCCTACTGACAACATTTCTAAATTTTTTTTTTTATTTACTTGGGGTTCTAGCCACAGTTTCATAATAAGCATTGAATCAGCCATTTACATCCTACTGGTCTGTCTGCACTGAATGTCCAGTAGTGAAACATAAGAGATCCTTGCTTCAGGTAAAGTTCCAGCCCTTGCTAAAATTGTTTGCTTCAACTTTTAGTAATTATGTTCACCAATATCTTCCAAGTCTGTATATAACTTCAAGGAGTCCCTGGTTAAGTGGGACAACAACATCCTGGCCCACTCATGTTAAGGCCAGTTATCTCTAGCAGCATGCACCATTAAAACATTGCCATGGTAGATGTTCGCATCATCTTTATGCCTTAGATTCTTCATTGGGCACATGGTGATAATCCCAGCAAAGTAAAATGCTAGTTCACAATTGTGGAAACTTTAGTTGAATATTGCCAACAGCTACACTTTTTTCTAGAAGGCTAACTGAGTGCTGGTCAGTAGCTGTGCTCATTTGCACTAAGGCCACAAATAATGTTTCCATTTTACACATAATTGAGAAGCTAGATTTCTGCATGGGTTTTGTCTTTACCATCAGGAAAAGCGTTGACACTTTTCTTTAAGACACTGTCTTTACTGCTTCAATTACTTCAGGTTTCACTCCAAAAGTTAATTGTCTTATGAGCAGAATTCCTCACAGCAAGAGTTCCTCACAACAGCCCATCCTACTGTCCTAAGGATTCCTTCAGTTTCAGCAATTACCCATATGACTACACATGCATGATAGTTCTTCAGTTTTTCTAAGAAATGTTTTCAAACAATGTAGCATGTCATTTACATTTCTGTGATTACTGATATTAGGTTAGAAATAGAAATAGAAGCAGTTAGTGGTTATAAGGGTGTAATTTGGATTTGGTTGTTTTTAAGATAAGCTTTTCAGTTTGTTTAAAATACGGCATGTTTCATAAATTTTTGGGGAGGCATGAATTCACTGCTGAAGTGCAGAAATAGTATAAAATGATAAAAAAGGTTGGAGGAAGTGACTTAAGATTGCACCGAAAGTGCCAGATTGAGGGTCAGACTGGGAAAAGGACGAGGGAATATAATTTAAGCAACTTATAAAAAAGCGAGCCAAGAGCAGGTCTGTTATGCACTGGATCAGAAGCCATCTGACTTTTTTCAAGACCTGCAATAGCATTCTTATATAGGAGTTATGAACTGGCGTAGTTTGTTAAAATTTATCTATAGAGATATTTTTCTGTCAGGCAGCAGCACTTGAGGAGACTGTACTGAGGCTTTTCCAGCAGAACCCTTTTCTAAGAAAAACTTTGCATTCTGGCATCAATAAATCAGAATCAGAGAAATAATTATTTTCGTTTTGGTTTTGTCATTGTTATGAGATTTTGAAAGTTTTATGTATTAATGGTCTCATTAGAATTAGTAGAAGTAATTTGGATTTCCCTTTTTTTGTGGTGCAGGAGCTAAGATTTGATGATCCCCATATAATATAGATTTAGTTTTCTTTCTTTTATTCTTTCTTTCTTTATTTTTGTGTAGTCAAAAATACGCTGTCTATGATTTTAAATCGGTATCAACACAGAGAAGATAAATGTGGCAAGAGAGGGATCTGATATGAATCATGTTACCTGCATGTAAGATTATTGAAAGGGTGAAGATGTTCAGCTCCAAGTCTGCTAAGGATTAGAAAGGAAAGTAATACAGGGAGAACTAACCTTCAGGGAGCTCCCACATAAACTGGTGGGGCTTGCCTGTAAGGGAAGCTCCTACCTTGAACTGAAAGCTTCAATTTGACGTAACATTTTTAAACAGGAACACTGCTTTATCACTATGCCTGCAGCTGCAAGACCATTGCAGAGAAGATTGTGATCTACCCTTTCAAATGTTTGGTAAAGTCTACAAATGCAGCACCAGTCAAATTGTTTTAATCCATACTGATTAAGATGCCATGAGAAAAACTCTTTATGGCAGTCATAATACTTTGCCAATTACAAATATCATGCTCATCTTCTGGACAGGAGATAGCATTCCACCATATAACAGAATAGTTGAAAATAGACTGGTTTCTTGGACATTTTCCAGAAGTTTAGAATAAATGAATTAGACAGAAGCCTGAAGTGGTAGAATTTATTTTTTCCCTTTTTGTCAGTGGTTTATTATTGGAAAACTTTCAATTGTGGTTAATGGGGGTCTAAAAGATATTCTTCTCAATAAGAAAGGAATCAGGATTATAAGTGGTTATTTCTAGGTGGAGTGTAATATGGGATTTGATTAGTAGCTATTCAATTTATTTTTTCTTTATATAATTAACATAAAATAGGGAATGAATTCAAGGGCAAATAGTTGTTATAGACTAGCTGTTTAGGGTATGAAGGAGTTTATTGAGGGTGTCAGTCAGAAATAGGTATGGATGTAGTTTACTTTAAAACAAGATGGTGAAGTAGCATTAAGATACCCTGTAGCAAGGTTTATTGCTCCCAAACTGCTTTTAGGTTGAGACATTGCAAGTTTATTGTAATCTGAAGGACATCTCTTTCTACTTATACTATGGTTTCTAGAATGTAAACTTAGCCTGCCTATAAGTGTTCAAAATATTCTTGTATTACCTGAAATTAATTTGTACAGTGTGAACTCAGCTTACCAGTAATTGTCCACGTAACTACATGCTCATATTCTTTTTCATGTTGTTTAACAAATGGCACTGCCTTACCTGCTATATTACTGTCACCAGGTGTTGAACATTTTAATTGTCTATAATTCTGGGCATTAAATCCAAGTCATGGCTGAAAAAGGTCCTCATTCTAGTCCACTTCTGCCACCAAAAATCTATAAATAAATAAGCATATCAACTATACTGAATTAGTATTATGTATTTATTGGCTTTTGTTTATTACGAAAGTACAACTGGACAAACCTGATTTTCAGCAATGTGCAGGTTGAAAAGCTCCAACAAATATAATTATAAGCAGTAAACACACTTAAGGTACAAGACTTTTAGGCATGGCATAATTTTTGAATAGTATGAAGAAAATATATGTTGAAGCTGCATAATATATCAATACCCTAGTGTAGGTAGCAATGTTAGGTACAAGCAGGGAGCTTTGTCAACCAAACCAGTTATCAAGCCACAAATCCATCCATCCATTCACAATCCCTTTTTCCGATTTTTGCACATGGGGTTGGGGTATCACTTCCACAATGACAATCATCTAGAGCCAAGGTTTCCACCACTGGGAGGCTTGGCCTGCCACAAATTATCAAGCAGAAATGCTCAAAACTTAAACTGTCAAAATTAAACTATGAAAACAAAAACAAAGCTACCCTAAACTATGTCTCTCTCTTTTTTTTTATTGCAGGGGGGACGTACCCTCTGCTAATTACATATACCAACTCTGAGATTGCACTATAGTAGGAAAAGGGCAAACTTCCTTATCCCGTCTGTACTCTGATCTCACACAGAAATAAAAGCTGGTATGTGTGATTAGCTGCACTGTTTGGTGACAGAAAAGCTCTGAATGGCTTGACACCCAAACCTGTCTATTTAGTCAACTCAGCTTGAGCTGTCTGACAGTTTGGGCACATGGAATGTGCCCTAAAGCTTTGGCTGGGCGGCTATTATATCCTATGTAGGATATAACCCATATAGCTAAGGCTACTGTAGCAGTGATCAATATGATGAACATTTAGGGAGCTCTTGTACTGGTATATTTGCCACTACTTGCTTTCTTATTAACACAAATAATTCTGTACCAGTCACATGTGTCTGCTTTCATATAAAAGATTATATTAACTGCCCACTTTAGGCTCTCGCAACAATTTCTTCCTCTTCCTGCTTAGTAGAACAACCCTTCAATCACTTATTCCTTTCTTCCCTTATTGCTATAACCAATCTATAGCTTCCATACATACCTATCCTTCATGGGCCCCTCTGCTCTGTGGCATCCCTTTCTCTTTTAAACTCCTTACCCTGTCTGTATAACAATTCTTCTAATACTGTACCCCCATCCTATATGTGCTGTCAGTTTTTATCATTTACCTACTACATCCTTTGTTTATCAATTTAATACTCTGCCAATTCATTTAATATACATATAGTGCAACATCAGATGTAAAAGTACAATAGCGATTAATAATTCCATTGCAGTTCAAATTTCAATATTAAATGCAATGATAATTCAAATCTCTATAAAATTGTGCAGTTCCTCTTCTGATTTATAGTATGATTTTAGCTACTCACCTTTCTGCTGAGTATTGTTTTACTTTCTTTCCTTGCTGTCTGTTCTACTTTGCTCAGCTTTACACTGAACCACATCATTGTAAGCTGTTTTATCTGTCACTATGACTAATTGTTATGTTGGAGTTTTTGACCCAGGTATCTGCTAAAAAGGGTTTTTTTCCACAATAAAAGCCAGAATTCCCCAGTAAACAAATGTTATAAAAATAAACAAATATACATGCTGAAATTTGCACTCATGCACCTTGGGAGGCCAAAGTACCTGTCACTGCTCCATTCTCACTGCATGACTTGACACATAGAATCCTGTAGGTGGCAGTCATGCAGCACGCCAACCCCCCCCCCCCCATGACGTACAAGACATCCTTGGTTGCTTGCTCTTATCCCTCCTGCCAAATATGCCTGGTAGCCAGACATGATAGTTGAAGCCATTCACTAAGACAACAATCAGACTCCATACCTCATACCACTCAATACCCCAGAGCAGACAGTAAGGTTTTGTTTGTCTTTTCTACTTTTCCCAGTCAGGGGTCACCACAGCAGAACTCCGGTCCGCTAATGGTTGGCAGTAGAGTTTTATGGCGCCTAGTTGCCAGCCCAACACCCAACCTTCAGCGAAGGCACACCCATTCACGCATGTCTTACAAATTCTAAATCTATTACTTTCCTGCTGTGTTTCACCCTTCTTTACAGCTAGAGTAATATATAATTATGTTAAGTAACCACCACTTCTTCTGTGAATTATGACCATCTGCATACCTCTTTATCTCAGTACATTTATGTAGTAGCTTATTTTGAAAGATTTTTCCATTTCATGTAAGCAGTCCTGGTTGAATCCAGCATCACTATAGCCAGGCATTGTTTATTAGAAAAGTAAATTCACAAGGCAAAAAAGTCCCCACTACTCTTTCTCTCTGTCTCTCTTTCTTTCTGTTATACCACAGTATAATCCATATTAAAAATGTAGTACCCTACCTTTTCTTGACTATAGAAACACTGGGCCAATTAAATGAAGATGATAGTGTCTTCTTTGTGATGTATGCTAAGTGCTTGGAAGGACATCATCAGTGTTGATATTATTTTCAGAAAAATGGGCTTAAATAAAAAATAGACCCAAGTTGTATTCCATCTCCCAAAAGGTACTTTAATACACAGCGAGAGCCTGATTAAAGAAAATAAATAATCATGATGCAAAATCCTCATACCACATGAAAAAATATTAAACAGTTACCATTTCTCTACCTCTATGTAGCAATTTAGTGCATGTAATTTTACAGCATTAAATATCCATATTATTTATAGGCCTAATCAGGGTCCTGAGAAATGGAAAACAAACAGCATCAGATATTACTGTCTGCTTGCTGCCAAATAACTTTATTAGTAATTTGACTTTGCAAATAGATTTCAGAACTTAATTTAGGTAGCTAGCTCAGAAAACAAATAACCATATAAGAATTCATCTTTCCTCTGTTTTTTTTTCACACTAAGGATGACAACAATGCAATGAATGTATGTGAACATATATATCTGTGTATAGAAACACACAGAAACACACACACACACACACACACACACACACACACACACACACACACACACACACACACACACACACACACACACACACACACACACACACACACACACACACACACACACACACACACACACACCACTTCATAAAACAGCGGTTTGCATCATTCAGGCAATGCCTTACATCTGTATATACAACTAGCGATTCGTTTATGGTAATACCACATTCTATTTGAAAAATCCTTCTCATTTCCTTCGTTTGAGTGGGCTTACCTTTTTTAAAAACCTCAGTCAGACATTGTACTTAAAGCATGCATGATCCGGTGGATACAATTTTTGTCTATTCCAGCTCTACTCTTTGACAATAAAATAAGTTTTAAGTAAGTTTGTAACAGCACAGCCTACATATAATAAATAAGTAAATCTTTACATGCACAGTTCTTAAAACATTACTTTTTATCAGTCTTGTACACTATTAATGCAATGCATGTGAACTACTTACTTAGATGCATATGGGGAATGCTTAAAGCTCTACACAGGAAAAGGAGCATAACGTTCATTGATATTTTTTGGGTGTTTTCTATTTGTTGTACATAAAAAGGTCTGTAAAAATTGTTAATAAACACTGCTACTAAATTAGAAAGTGTTCCCCAAGAAAGTTAACAGACTGTTGTAATAATATAACAAATTCTGAATGTCATAGGCATACAATTGAACAAATCTAGGACCTTGGTAAATCTTGGATGGACATGCCAAATATTAAAAATAATGATATGTACAATATAGTTGCTACAAATTCTAGTAAAACAGCTACTTAAACTGTACAGCATATGTATGAAATGGATAACAGAGTCAATGTTACTGATACTATTTAAAATGCACAGTATGTGTTTGAAATGTACAGCATTGTTTATATCACAGATACATAAAATAATAAGAGCCTTCAGGTGGAGAGACTATTTTACATTAAGAATCTGAAAATAAAATGTGTATTATGATAATCTACAATTAGGAAATAAGTCAGCAGATAGCCCGTTCTCTATGCATAGTACTCTCCAAGGTGGATAGAACCAGGAAAAAATCATCTGTTGTGTAAGAACTCAAAACACATCTGGAAGGTCCAGCACCAGATTTTAGTACATTGCGTTGCTCTGATTTTCATTTAAAATGAAAATGATTTATTTTATTTTATTTTATTTGACATTTGTTAACCAGGTTAATAAGACTGGGCTACAAGCCCTTTTTCAGCTGAGACCAGAGGAGAAAAAAAAATACAGATATTAAAAAATACAGAGAGTACTTTACATGACCAAACTTAATGACTATGAGAAGTTAAACCAAGAACAAAGCAAAACATAAATACAAGGTATGAATAGTGACAGATACACCAAGTGAAAGACAGCACACTAACACCCTGCAAACTTAAGCAAGTTGAAACAAAGAGTAAGCATACATAATACAAGGTATGATAGTGACAGATGCAACAAGCAAAGGACAAAAAAACTGTATGAAATGAAAAAGTGTGCTAATGGCATGCTAGTTTAGTATGCTGGTTGTAATTTTCAAAGTATTTGTCAAAAAGGAATATTTTTATTTCATTGTTTTAATCTTATTGTCTGTTATTTGTATTTTAGCCTTTACTATAAACTTTACTTTCTACTAAAAGACATGGCTGTTGATTAGTTTGCAGCATGTCACAGTTTGGGTAAAAACACTTGTACATGCCATTTATGACTACACGAGTCTTTCAAAACTTATATTCAGAAACTCTTAGCTTCTGCTTCATTTTATATTTCAAGCACAGTTTATTTGTGGGACCAACCTGCTTTATTTCATAGTTTAAATACACTTTACCTGTGTGATCAACTTTTGCATAGGTGCAAAGGCTGACAGCTTTGGCTAAAGGCAACTAATTAAGAATCATATAAAGAGTGTGCCTTTGAAGTCTAATTACACTGACCTAGAAACATATGCTTAACCTTTCAGTCTTTCTCCTGCTGCATTGCTCTTTTTTGTTTTTAGGCACTTTAAAACCTGTGTCCAGTTTCAGTGACAGGTTAATGAAAATGACTTTCAGTTGCTTAGTAGTCTCAATTGCATATGCTTTAGACATTCCCATCTTCTAAAATCCAAAACCTGGCAGTAACATTTTATATAAAAATAAATTATTTTGATATTGACCACATTTTGTGTGTGTGTGTGTGTGTGTGTGTGTGTGTGTGTGTGTGTGTGTGTGTGTGTGTGTGTGTGTGTGTGTGTGTTTTTGCCCAGGTATATATGAATATATAATAACCTCAATTTAATTGAAATCAAAATCAGCAAGAAATTCCACCTGCACTGTGTGATCTCAGTGAAAACTAAAGAAAGCTTGTGACAATAAGTGATGTCAACAGCACAGACTGGCTGCCAAACTGAGAACTTTTTTCTCCAACTTGGTGATCATTCCCTCCCCACATAGCACAGTAACAGTTTATAGTAAATATGCCCCTTAAAAATATGAATTCCTTGGTTAAGATTCTTAGACATATTTGTCCCATATATCTCTGAAGAAAAGGTCATGAATGTGTAATCTTCATATGACATGTTATTTCCTGTGGAACCTTCCCATTATCTGCCTCCTTAATAAACTCCACTACCTACAGTAGTACAATACCCACAGTGGTGGTGCTGTGGTAGCGTTGTCACTTCACAGTAAGACGCTGTCCGGTTCGATTCTCAGCTAGAGCGTCTTCTGCGTGGAGACATGCGTGAATGGGCATACCTTCGTTTAAGGTTGTGCATCAAGGCTGGTAACTCGGCACATAAAAATCAACTATCAATCATTAGCGGACCGGCATTCCGCTGTGGCGACCCCTAACTGGGAAAAGCCAAAAGACACAACAACCTACAGTAGTACAATCCACCATTACTATCCATTGCTCGGCTACATGTTTGTTTGCATATCCTAAACAGCTAAACAGTCTTTCCATATACTCTATCTGTCAACATTCCAGGCCTATCCCTTCCTTCTTTCATCTTGTTCCTTCCTTGCATCGTGGAGAACTTCTAAAAGACCCAAAACCTGCATCTTGCTATCCACACAATGCATTCCTCTTATTTTAACTGATATGCAATGTTTTCTGTGGTAATCTGTCATACTATGACTCTATTCCATTCCTTCAATTTTATTCCCTATGCCACCTTTTTCATTTTTTGGCCAGAAAAAGTACTGTAAAATCTTTTTGCATCTATCATAATCAGTTTTGCATATATACCTAGCTGCTCTCTGCAATAATACCCTGAAATCTGTTTAAAGTTCGTCCAGTACTAAAACTTGACATCTTTTAATTCCCAGACTGTTATCTTTGCTGTAAAATAGATATACAGTGTTTGAGAAATTCACTCACTTTTTTTTCCACAAACAACTTTATCACCCCTTACCACTCCATTATGCAATGCTTTATGATCAGTAAAACCTGTAAAATCTAGTGATTTCTCAACATGTGCACCTTTTTTCTGGGTGGTGCAGTGGCGTAGCAGTTAGCATTGTCACCTTACAGCAAGAGGTTCTCTGGTTTGACTCTCACTTGAGGTGCTTTCTGTGCAGCATCTGCATGTCCTCCCTGCATTCATGTTGGTTTCCTTCTAAAAGCAAAAGACATGCAGTAGGTGGATTGGACATTCTAAATTGGCCCTGAGTGTGTGTGGTGCACCCTCCAAGGAGGGTTGGGCCCTAACCTTAAACTGGTACAGAAACAAGGAGTGCTGAACGGTGCTTGTTGCCTGATGTACCACATGGTGTGTAAATAGGAAAGAGACAAAGAGAGCACCTTATTCATATATTACTACACAAACAACATGAGTTATTAGTCTGGAATTTATTTTAATGTGATTTGTTTTACCATTTTCCAAGATAATCAACACCAGCTAAATATTTGTACATTATATTCACAAATAGTAAATTATTTCTCCCAAGGCAATATTTTCCTAGTAAATGAAAAAAAAAGTAAATCAATATCATTCAAAATGTCTAAAAAACTTTGTCTAGATTGAGAGGAGTGTGAACAAACCAGTCTCATTTTCTTTTTATCCATTTAGGCTCATAGGTGAATACTAGGCTAACTGCCCCAATGAGCCATTTTAGCCTAGCCAATAACTTGGGGTCTGAATTAAACCCTGCACCTTGTGTTTATAAGGTGAAGATCTAATGAATATGCCAAAAAACACTCCTTTGCAAGTCTAAATGTGCTGTAGTGCAGATATAACTTTTTTGTTACTGGGTGAGCCAATGGGCACAAGTGCCACTTTTCAAAGTCAACCCAAGAGCACTGACTGGTTCAATGACATATGCATAGTCACCCATAGGCACATGAAGATAGAAGGAATCAAGCCCTTTCCCTAGATAATGAGAACAAATCATTAAATCTTCTGAATCTTTATCTTCTGCGTTTATTGACAGACATGTCCTTTTTCTATTCATCCAGCCACCTATCCACCACCTAATTTTCCCATTTTTGCACATGGAATTGGGGTGTCACTTCAATAGTGCCAACCATTTAGAGCCAAGATTCACAATTTTTCTAACACTAAATGGTTAATTGGCTGGATGTTTCCATAGTGCTTGGTGTGAAAAAGATACACCTGATGCACGATGCCAAGGCACTTCTATGGGCTAGGCTTCTAAAGGCTCCAGGACCATTAGCCTAGTACACACCTATGAACCTATGATGTTACAGACTTTGTTTTGACCAGCTCGATGGCAGGGTGGGCAGAAGCATTAAGTATAAACAGAATGGCTTTTAGAGATAAAACTAGGCATGATAAATGGAACTTTGTGTTATTAACAAGGTATGATAGAGCATGTAACACAATGCATAGGCACAGTCTGCATGTGAAAATGTTCAACACTCCTAGATGTGCTAACTTTTTAATGAGAGACAACATTTATTTAAGTCTCCTTGTTTTATTTGCACAACCAAGGATAGTAAATTTGTTTCTATGTTTATTTTTTATGTACTTATTTGCTTTTGCTTTTGTTGACCATGAAAGTCCGACTAGGCAGAAAGCCCTTTTTGAGAGAAGACCCAGGGAGAAAATCTAATAAAGTATGAACAATAACATGATAGTTTCAGTGCAAAAATTGCATGAGAAGATATAGAATGTGTATTAGTAATTCACATCGATGAACAATATTTAAGAAATATTGTATAATCAGAACTGAAGAGCATTATTAGGGCTACAAATATAGTCTCCTAAGTGAAACATGCTTTAAGTAGCTGTAGGTTGTATTAGAGGAGTATTAGAGAAGTATTGAGAAAAATATACTCATAAGGAAGAGTGCACAGAGCAGAGTCAGTGAATGGTGAAGCCAGAAAACGGAGAAAAATGGAAAAAAAGCCATGGCTCATTGCTACCAACAAAATTTTGCGGCACTACCATTCTCTTGAAAATAAATATGCTGTAAAAATAGCCATATATGCAACAGTAATGATTATTATTTATCCAAGATTGGTATAGGTGAGCATGTTAGCCGTGGAATGCCCTCACCAAGCTAATGAGTTATGTGGCAATTTTTAAACTACTGCAGTCAAACATTACTGCTTGATTAGGTTTTTATATCATGATTCTCTGCAGTCGGCTATCATCCTGTTTTGTGTTTTACTGTGACTACTGCACAGTCTATCTCTGCACTTCTTCGTGTACTTTTCTAAAGGACACAGCATGTTTGAAGATTGCTCTATTTAACAGCAGTCACCTATTCCAAAATAAGCAGCAAAATCCTAAGCATATCCACTGTGTTCTGTAGAATTATTATACAATTATACCCTTTCAATACTCCTAATTCTGAATGTTGCCTGGACAAGACAGATCAGTGTGCCCAATGTAAATGAAGCATTACCAAGTGAAGCAAGATCAGTAGCCACGCAAAGATAAAACCTTAGTTCATACGTAAAGTTTTAGTTTATGCAAAAGTGATTACTCGGGGAACTACTTAATAAAAAGATGTACTGGAGTAGTTTGGACGTTACTTCAAATATACATTTTGCTTAAAAGCCATAGACTTTTAAATTTGTATGGCCGACTCATACCTCTCAACTGTACAGATTTTCACAGAATGTCTAGATTTTTTCTTTACATTTTAGGTCCGTTTTTCATAAAATTGTAGTTTTCTGGCAAATTAGTGGCAAATCATTAAAGACTGAAGTTAGAAAATAATGACAGACAATTGAGTTTCTGATTTTGTACCCTTCAGAAAATTCATGCTAATGCAAAACCTGTTATACTACTAACTTTGTAGGTTTGTAAGAGCAATATTTAAAAAATGTCCCTATTTTTGGGCCTTTATCCCACTTTTATTTATGGCTTTGTCCAGATTTCTTGCTCTAAGAGGTTGAGAGGTATGGTGGCCCTGAATTTATAAACATTTGAAATCAAACATTCTGTGACAAATATGCACCCTTACTGAGGTCACCAACTATTTCTTTCCAGTGGCATAGCCACTAATGATGATAACATCACTTATCTTCATTTTAATCCTGTTGCCTGTGCTGTATGAAATCTATGTTAACAAGTGAAAGAGAAGGCAACAAAAGAAAAATATATATGCATATATACATATCAAAACTCCAGTTAGCCTACCTATACTGAGGTACAATTCAAGCATGGTCATATAAATAGACTCAAACAAATCTACAAACCCATATCTTGAGACCTGAATCATAGTTGCGACATGAGAAAGAAAAGAAGCTGCTTTATACAGTGATATAATTTAAAAAAGGTAAGACATTTTTTTCTGTAAATGATCACACTGTACAGTAACAATGATCATGTGTGAATGTGAGTAATGCAGACTTTCCCTTGTTGGTATAAGCTGGTCACAAAGGCAAGGTCCTTGTGGTCAAATCATACCAGCCACGGGATAACCCTGTACTACTTACATGCAAACATCTTTTATTACTAAATCAATTCACAACTGTTTAGCAAGATATATGCATATGTGTGCACTTGCCTGATTGAAATATCAAACATTTCACAAAAAAGGCAGGAATGTAAGAAATAACATATATATAGAAAAACTGTATATCCACATTATAGTAAACAGGCAGTGTAATGTCTGATACACATTTGTTGCTAAAGTGGATCAACCTTCAGTAATTCAAAGGTTCACAGGTTCTTAGGTGTTTACTAGGCTAACAACCACAAAGGCCTTTTTAAGTCTAGCCATGCATCCCAAATCTCTGACAAGTTCTGATACCCTTGATAAGTGGAAGCAGGTGCTTGGGAGATGAAACATTTACAAGCAGGGGCCAGGGAACTGAACCATTTACAGGTTGCCTGTGTCGATTAGAGACATAGCTGGCAAAACAGGGATGAATTTCCTGTGATGAGGAGAATATAAGTGGAACAAAGATAGGGATGCTGTATTAGGTGATCTGTCCTTTGTTGAAGCAGGCACATTTGGCTTGGATGAAGAGGTGCTTTTGAGTTATTGTTTAAATTTGGAGTAAGTGTTGATTTCCTTTAGGTCAGTGAAGAGAGCTTGCCAAAGAGCAGGTGGCTGAGAGGAGTATGAATGTGCAATGCTGTGGAGTTTGGTTCTAAGGATAGTGAGAATTGGCATGTTTTGTGAGTAGGGTCTCAGGATGAGTGACGAGATTTTTCATGATGTTTAGCAGCAAGGGGATTAAATGTCTGGAATTGGAGTAATTTCTAGAACTGGAATTTTAATAGTGGTTAAATCTTTGCTTTATGGGTAGCCATTTGCTTTTTCTAGGGTGATACAATGATGCTCATGTAGGAGTGAGTTTGCAATGAATCGGCAGATGCTGCTGAAGATTTTCTGGAATACAGTGATATTTTTCTTGAAGGAAGAAGTAAAAATGGTTAGGCCATATACTACCCCAGCGAAAAGAACTCCTTTGCCAGTTTTTGCTCTGACTTGTTGAGATAGAAAAGGGGAGAGGGTGTTTTTGGCACAGAAGAGGAGAGAATGTATTTTTGCTCTCCAACTGCCTATGTAGAAATGGAAGTTTAGAGATTTGTCAAGCCATAATTCTAGTTATTTGAAGGCATATGTTTTTGCATACACACACACACACACACACACACACACACACACACACACACACACACACACACACACACACACACACACACACACACACACACATATATATATATATATATATATATATATATATATATATATATATATATATATATATATATGTAGAGAGAGAGAGAGAGAGAGACAAAGTTTGAGTGGGGGAGGCAGATGAGGAGGAAGAGGATGAAGATGTCACATACTGATAGTTAACATAATGGAAGAGAAGTGACGCAATTCCATATTCAAAATACACTGTAAACCATGTAAAATGCTTCTTTGTTTAAGTGTTTAATAAGATTCTCAATCAGTGTAGTCTAAGACATTTAAACTTTGTCTTTCCCTTCTTGACTTTACCTTAATTTCATTTCTGCTTGTTAGTAGCTGTATAGCTATAATAAATGTGTCTGCATTTAGACAGAGCTGCACATAAACACATGGTTTGGTTCTTATGGTTTTAACCTGTTTAGCCGACCAATTATGCTTTGGGGGTTCTATGTTCTTCTGCCAATTCTTTGAATATTTCAAAGAACCCATAGCTGAAGTCATGCTGGATTATTATTTTTCTAAATCAAAGGATAACATCTTTTCCACTGCTGCTGTTCACAGTCATACAGTCTGTCTCTCTTGCATACATACACGCACACACACACACACACGCACACACACGCACATACACACACACACACACACACACACACACACACACAAATACACGCACACACACACACACGCACACACACGCACATACACACACACACATTTGCTCATACATACGCACACAAACGCAGATGTAAACATGCACACAAACACGCACTTACAAGCATCAGCTGAGCTGAATCCTTGATATCAAGTAAACATGCATACTTTCAGGTCTAGGATATAAAGTTTCACCCATTACAGAGAAGCTACTAGATCACAGATTGTGTTTTATGACTTTGCAAGTTTGTGATGTGGGACTCTATGGTCCTTGCTATTAGAAATTATTGAATATACTATTATTTTTGTTTTTACTCTTAGAATTTCCACCTTTGCTTTAGTTACTTTCATACTGGAGGTATATGTATAATTGTTTCCATCTAACACAAGTTTCGATAAAGGATTTGTTTTCTTGCTGACTGCACAAGACAAGTACTTTTGTACTCTGCTATCTAAGGTACATTGCTTTATTTTATATAAGATATAAATTTACCTGTCCCAAACTTGTAGGCCCCAGGAATTCATCATAAGACAATTATAAGCTGACAGTTAGATGTTAATAACAGTAACACAGAAAATTAAGGCAAGTGACATTTACATAAGTATCCTGGTCTAAATTAATGTAATTTACATATGAATTTTTAATCAACATACAGATAAACAGCTGCAATGTTTAATTAAGCTCTCCAGACAAAATCACTCAGCAAGAGGTAGTTTGTCATTGCTAATTTGTCACAATTCTCTTAAGTATTCTTTAAAATTAAAATGTAAAATAAATGACCCTTGTTGATAATTTATTTAACTTCTGGTTTGCTCTCTTTTTATATCTTGATGCCTTGAAAGCACAATTAAAATATAGATTCTATGTTCATTTTACTGCAGTTTAATATGACTATTGCAAATAACAAGTAGTTGCTGTGCAAATGTTTTCTAACAATGGCAATAAACAAAACCTCGGTGGAATTTTACGTCAATGAAGTTTTCTTTTCTAAGCTGGCACCTGACTACAAATACATAACTATAAAAGAATGCTTTGTTAGCCACACTCACACACTCACACACCACATAGACACACATGAGTGCACACCCACAACACACACACACACACACACACACACACACACACACACACACACACACACACACACACAAACTCACAACACATAGACGCACGTGTACACACATGCACATACACACACACACACACACACACACACACACACACACACACACACACACACGCACACAAACACTCACACACATACATACCCAAACATACTCTTGTGTGCTACAGCTGTTACGTATATGCACAACACAGAGAAGTGAGAACAAATAAGTTACTGCTAGATGGGACACCAGACTGCATTTTAAAAGCTTTAAAACTGCATTTTGAAAGAAGTAACTTTTTAAAATGTTATTATTTTATGTCTGGCAGAAAAAATAAGAGTAATCCATATTTCAGAAATAGCTCAAAGACTGTATGCTTATATGTACAGGTAACAAGACTTTCACCAAAATTTCTTTATTATTTAAACAAAATATATTTTAAACGTGAGGCAGTTTTCTGTCAAAATACTCACTAATAAAGACATATGTTCCTTTGTTTATAGAACAATTTACAATAAATGGATTATTTATTTATTTGTAATGAACCTTCTATCCATGTAGAATTTTAAAGCATGCACAAATCTTTCTTCATTTATGTCAGAAAATTAAGGAATAATGTCCAACACTGCCCTGAGCTCAATCATAATAATATCACATGTTCTGACCCTTTTAAGTAAGTTTTCTAAAAAAAACGTCTTAAAAATTATGGGGTTGGCATAATTATTAAGGAATTCACCTACTAAATACAAAATTCAGGGTTTGATTACATGGGTAGCCTGATAAAAGGCCTCCTGAAGTTGTTAGCCTTAGCCTAGTTTGTTTCTTTCAGTTTTTCCCGGTTAGGGGTCGCCACAGCGGAACTCCGGTCCACTAATGATTGGCAGTAGATTTTTACATACTGGCTTGCCGGGCCTAACGCACAACCTTCAGTGAAGGAATGCCCATTCACGCATGTCGCCACACAGAAGACGCTCTAACTGAGAATTGAATGGGCAACGTCTAACTGTGAGGCGACAACGCTACTGCAGCACCACCACCATGGGTAATCTCCTAAAACCTAGTAAAAATAAAGAAAAGAAACCACTTAAGTCATACTACCTACCTTAAAAGCACACTTAAGCAGACTGGTAAAAAGTTTAGGGGAGCCATTTGGAGGTTCAAATTTGAATATAAGCTAAAATTGCCAAGGGAACTAATGGTAATTACAAAATTTTCCTTAACTATATTAAGAACTAGGGGTTTAGGATTGGCATAATGGTTAAAGTGCTAACCTCAAAGACACAAGGTTCAATTCTCACCTTCTAAAGAAATTAGCTAGACTTAAAATAGCCCACTAAAGCAACCAGTATAATACTTACTTGTGAACCTGTAAGGATATAGTTAATATATTAGAAGACAGATTTAGTGGTAAATTTATACCTCCTACCCACATTGTTGTTCCCACTATACCTGGGATTTTAGTTTCCCCTATAATCCCCTAGGAACAAATGTTAAATTCTCAGGCAGAAGCTATAAGACCAGATAACATAAAGGCTGCATTCTCATCAGTGCCAAGAATACAGTATTTGAGCCTATACTGAAACTGTTCAACAGCCGGCTATTTACAGGGTTTGTCCCATATGCCTGGTATGCACCCAGTTTAAGTCCCTTGCATAAGAGTGACCTGTCTACAGACCTAGGTAATTAGAGACATCAGCCTCACCAGCCTTATATACAAAGTCATGGAACATATTACAGCAGAACTCATTTATGCAGATATAAGCAACTTAACTGCTCTAAATCCCAATCAAGTTTGGTTTGTGAAGTTCAAATCCTGTCTCCTGAACCTAGTAAAGCTTGTCCTAAAAGGATACAAGAACTGCAGACAGTGGTTATTCTGTGTATGCTGCTTATCTTGACCTGGCCAAGGTTTTGGACAATATCTGCCATGTCACTATTGTTGCAAAATTATACAAACTTAATGTAAACCCTACATGGTCAACTGAATTGCAAACTGGATATCCAACAGATAATAAGTTTTGAAAGTTGCTGGTTTCCTCAGTAAAGTTAAATTTGTAACCAGTGAGGTGCAACAGGATCAGTTCTGGTTCCCTATCCTGTTTGGCATTTGTTTTGCAAGCATCCAAGCCTCTATCCCAGAAGTGTGGTTGAACAAATTTGCTAATGACTGCAAACTGGGCAATGTTATCCTCTCATCCTCTGATACAAAACAACTCCTGCTAGGGCTGTAATATGCACATACACTGTGTAACAAAAACAGTCTCAAACTAAATGAAAAAAAGTGCTGCATAGTAACATTTGACATAAAGGTATATAAATCATACTGTTCTTCATATAAATTTAGTCATAATAGACCTAGCTACTTATGCAGATAGGTCTGTCTCAATTGATCACCATGTTTCCACCACAGTCAGGAAATCCTTCTATCTGGCCCAATTAATTTCTAAGGGAATATCTTCAAGATCTAACAAGTCATCCTGCTACTGTTCTTTTCCTTTATCAGCCCCACCATTGAATATAATTTCTCTCTTCCTTTATCAGCCCCACCATTGAATATAATTTCTCTTGTAGTATATGCAAATCTAAGTATATTGCTAAACTGGAAAGGACCCATGGATTTCTAACCCAGAAAATGAAACATCTTTAATCTTGCAGCTACTCTGATAGATTAGCACAGCTCTGTTTACACTCAGAATCTTACAGTTTGCTGTGAGGTGACCTATGTCTTGTTTTTCAAGCCATGGAGGACCCAGCCCTATTTAACCCCCTATTTCGTCACAAAACCAGTGACTCTACTATGGACTTAAATCATCACAAACAAATAGACAAGACTCACTGGACAGATAGGTTCCTAATGCAACGTATTCTTAGACATTGAATAAGATAACACTACAGGTCAAGCAAAGCACTACTTTAGCTACATTTGAGGCTAGTCTTCATGACTGGATGAGTAGACATAACTGTACACCAGTGTTATCATATGCAACTCTGCTTGATCTGGGATGTAATTACTACCGAGTACTTGAAAAGGGTGTCAAGAACCTTTGAGTGTGTCTGCTCAAGGATGGATATGGTTAGGCATCGTATGGTCCATATGATCGCTTGCACTGTATGCTCTTCTGTAATCTCTGATACTGCATTGCACAGAGCTATTTTCTCACCCCTGAAGATTAGTTTGCACTTCATCCTCTTAAGAATTTTAGATTTTTTTAAATAAAATTCACAGACATCTAGAAATATGAAAACATGGGATTCGTGATATATCATCCATCGTTTAGTACAGGATGGGTCTAGGTATTACTGATATGCTGTACTTTGTAGCACCTACCACAGCATGAAATAATTTAAAAAAATTCCCACTTGTTATGGAGTTGTGTTGCCCAGTGGAAGACACATTGGACCACACTTTGCTCAACTGAATTACAAACCTGAAGAGTTAGGTTATCTCTTGGGTAACCTGGCACTACAAATGCTGTTCAGAAGTAGGTATCATTATACATTTAACTTTATATAATTTCATGTCACTATGCTTCTTCATGCCTTGTGTTGGCGGTATCATCTTAAGGGCAAGAAAGTCGGGTTAAACATACATTTATAGAGGAAAATAAACACACGTGAAGGCAATCAATCTGGTTAAGAACGGAAGAGGGGAACAACCCTCGCGTCCTCCTTTATTATAAAGCACATGATCATGTGACCTTTCTTGACGTCTCCACACCAACGACGTCAGTGTAAGAGCACACATACGATCATTCACTCTCTTTTATTGTTATCAACCAACACCCCCACTTGCTCTTACTCTGTATACAAATACATTTTAAGAACATATTTTGGATAACATTTCCTTCACACTCCAAATACATAATACATGAACTTTTCAATCTAGGATTTTGTAGCAGGTTTAGTAAAGATATTTGCAACCATGTCCATTGTTGGGCAATATTCAATGCTTATTCTGTCATCATTAAGTGCTGACCTAACAAAATGATACTTAATGTCAACATGTTTACATCTCTGTCGGCTTACTGGATTCTTCGACAAAGCGATTGCTCCTTGATTGTCCTCAAATATTGTTACTGGCACATACTTGCACTCTCCATCCATTCCACTCGATAGCTGCACAAGGTACAAACTCTCCTGTGTTGCTGCTGCCAATGCCATGTACTGTGCCTCACATGTAGATAAAGCTACTGTTTGTTGTTTCTTTGATTTCCATGAAATAATAGGCCTGTCTCTATTAAGGCTAAAGCAATAACCTGTTATACTACATCAATCATTTTCATCTGTTGCCCAATCTGCATCACTGTATGCTACAAGCTGAAGTTTCCCTTCACTTTTCTTGCAACACAGCTCTCCGTCCAATGTACCCTTTAAGTATCTTAACACATGTTTGGCTAGTGTTAAATGAGACAAATATTGTAAAAGTTTACTTACAATCCAGCTAAGATCAGGTCTCGTGCTTGTCATAACATATATCAAACTACCCACACGATATTTTCTTGGATCTGTAGATTCATTGTCACATTCAAAGTTTGTTTTTTGTTTAGAAGGGGTACTTCTTACTTTACAATTAGACATACCAAATTTTTCAGTAATTTTTGTGATGTACCTCTTTTGGTTCATCTTTATTTCACCACTATTCTGGGTAAAGTCAATGCCTTGAAAATGTTTTAGCTTTCCCAGATCTTTCATTTTAAATTTAGCTTTGAGCATTTCCTTTACATCGTTTAGTGATTTATTGTCACTAGCTGCTATAATGAGATCGTCAACCCATATAATTGGGACTGTTTTCTCATTTTCAGCTTGTCTAGTATATACACAGTGGTCTGCGGGGTTTTGCATAAAACTATTTTTACAAAGATAATCGTGCAACATTTTGTTCCAGTTACGCCCTGATTGTTTCAATCCGTACAATGACTTATTCAGTGTACAAACCAATTTTTCATCATTATTTGATTTCTTTTCAAAACCTTCAGGTTGCTCCATATACACCTCACAGTCAATAGGAGCATGTAAATAGGCCGTTTGTACATCCATCTATTGCAATTCTAAATTGTACTGAGCTGCCATCTGCATTAGACTTTGTACAAATGTCATACTTGCAGTTGGTGCAAATGTTTCATTATAGTCTATACCAGCGACTTGACTGTAGCCTTTAGCCACATATCTAGCTTTATAAGTCTCAGTATTATCTACATTGTCTTTTACAGTGAAAACCCATCTACCCCCCACTGCATTTTCATCTTCTGGCAGTGTGGCCAGTGTGAATGTGTTGTTTTCCTTTAAAGACTTAAGTTCCTCCTTCATAGCTTTGACCCACTTCTCCGAGTTAGATGAAGTCATGGCTTCTTTAAAGCTCTGCGGTGTGTTGCATATTAGTCTGTAACAATAGTCAACATTAACTGTCACATAATCGTCATTTTCAACTTTACACTCATAGTCCTTCAAGTATGCAGGTGGTTTTCTCTCTCTTCTAGAGTAGTGTGTATCCTGCCTTTCCTCTTCTTGCCTTGTTTTTGTGTCTCCATCATTTATTATAGATTCAGTGTGATTCACTTATATTTCTTTTGTAATTTGACTGTCAGCTTTTGATTCTGACTTAACGTGCACATTTCTTCTGGTATTAAGATCTTCATCCCTCACTCTGGGTCTGTCTGAATCTGGCATTTAGCTACATTCTTAGTAATGAACTTGACTAACCTGTGTTTAAGGACTCCTCCTGTGTCAGGATAATAGACCAGATATGATGGGCTGTTTATATTATATCCGACAAAGATCTCCTTATCGCATCTTGGGTCTAACTTCTTTTTATCTTGTCTGTATGCATAGCACACTTATCCGAATTCTCTCATCCTTGAAAGATCAGATTTCTTTCCTGTTAGCATGAAGAATGGGGTCTGCCCCACATGCCTGTTGTAACATCTGTTGTGAATAAAAGCAGCAGTCATTACTGCATATGTCCACAACTCTTTAGGTAAGTCACTCTCTATCAACATACACCTTGCCATTTCGAACAGTGTTCTCCAGTTTCTCTCTGCTGTCCCATTCTGATGGGGTGAGTAAGGTGCTGATATTTCATGTCTTATAACATTTTTACTCAATAGTGACTGAAAGTCTTTCGACATGAACTCAGTGCCATTATCTGATCTGATACACTTTACCTTCCAATAAGGGGCTGAATTTGCAATAAACTTTTCACTCGCCTTGACTGTATCACTCTTGCCTTTCAGAAAGTAGAAAAATATTACACCTGAGTAGTAATCAGTAAATGCTAAAGTGTACTTAAAGCCATCTTTTGCTACTGGCTGAATTGGGAGTGCCAAATCAGTATGGACTAATTCAAACACAAGTTTTGCTCTTGCATCTGGTTCTCTGTTTCTGCTCTGGACAAATTTCCCTTGCGTACAGGTTTCACAATCTAGGTTAGGTCTCTCAATGTTACCTTTAATTTTCATTCCTTTTACCACTTTTTCTAATTCTGATACATCTTCAGAATTAGTGACGAAGCATTTTATGCCATACTTGAATGTCATAACAGCTCTGAGATGCATCATAATGTATCTCACTATCGTTTTTGTCATCATATGTGTCTAAATAATAGAGTCGATCACACTCAATTATGTCAAACTTGGTGCCATTTTTATAGATGAGTTGGTCCCAGCCTTGTTTAAAGTTGATTGAGGCCCCTTTAGATGTTGCTGCCTTAGAAAAAATGCTTTGTGGATACGTCAGGATACACAGCACCCGAGTCATCATCACCTTTACTTTGCACCTCTCTGTATTTAGCAGCCATACCTCTGCATTACTTCTCTTCTGTGCGACCCCACAGGTTCTCGTTCCATCAGCTAGTTCCACAATGTGTTCCTCTGGTTGGAAAGTTGCATCAAAGTGTTTAAAATTTTTTAGGTCGTTAATTATGTGAGACGTGGTGCCAGTGTCCACCATTAATCCCTTCTGTTTTAATTCACAAATTTGATGCTCATTTATTCTAAAGACAAATGTGTAATCATCCGCATCAGTCACTTGCTTCACATTATCTTTCTTCTTTCATCTACAGTTACTGTCCCTGTGGCTAGATCTTTTACACAAACTACACCACTGTTTCTGGCCTTTATATTCTCTCCGGCATTCTCATGCCTTGTGTCCCTTTTGGCCACAGCTATAGCATATAATCTCTGCTTTTACTCTTTCCCCAAGACCACTCACTTTCATCACATTATCATTACTTACGTTGGCATTAAATTTCTCAGTATGTTCATAGCTTCTCAACCTTGTTTTGCCCTCACCAAAGCTCAACTTATCATCATCTTGCATGATGTGGACTGCATATGGTTTAAAGGTTTCAGGCAACCCTTTCAGAATCATTGCAATTAGTAATCCATCACTGAGCTTCTCCCCAGCATTTCTAAGTACCGTAATGGCAGTTTCAGCCCTAATAATATAGTCTGTGACACTTTCACTGTCAGCCTTTGGGAGGCTTGTTAATTCGGTATATAGGCTAATTACCCATGGCTTCCCTTTTCCGGCATAATGGTCTCTCAGGATCTGAAGCACTTCTCTGCCATCGTCTGCGGCTTCTCTCATGATGAGGGACAAACTTTTGTCATCTAAGAACTGTACTAGTTCTGCATAGGCCTCCTTATTTTTTCTCAGCGTCGTCTTCCTCCTCATTCTCGTCATCCTCTGCATTCTGCTGCGCATTTCTCAAAATGGCGTCTTTCAGCCCTAGCAAACGCAGGTGTTCCAAACACTTCATCTCCCACAACTCATAATTCTTTTCATCTCCGTCAAAACATAGTCTATGCCATCGGCTTCCTACTTCCCTCCTGGGCCCATAACCTGTTGGTGGTATCATTTTAAGGGCAAGAAAGTCGGGTTAAACATACATTTACAGAGGAAAATAAACACACATGAAGGCAATCAATCTGGTTAAAAACAGAAGAGGGGAGCAACCATCACTTCCTCCTTTATTATAAAGTACATGGTCATATGACCTCTCCTGACCTCTCCACACCAACGATGTCAGTGTAAGAGCACACATACGACCATTCACTCTCTTTTATTATGATCAGCCAACACCTTGTGTAGACTGGTGTTAATTATCAGGTGAATACACATAGGAATAATGCTCTTGCAAGGGGCAGAGCAAATAGGATACACATGGAGGCATGACGTTCTTCTTCTTGGACTTATTTTGCATTGAACAGATGAATGGTTCACTAGGAAGCAGGGGATTACTTGTCAACTGATTACATACCACTGTGCTGTCACTCATAAAACAATGCGATGGACTTAGCACTACTCCTTGGCCAGCCTTTCCACTAAAACTCTGAAGTTTTTGTGGTACAGCACATTCATAGTACAATAAGCCATTAGTTCCTATGTTACTGCTTCAAGCAGCAGGGTTTGCTAAGAGACATTTCTGAACATCACCAGATGTTGAAAATGCTAATTTGTTGAGCAGTAAAGCTAAGAATGTGCACCTTACTGAGCTGTGAAGGTTACCTTCATGAATCCCTTCACCACCTTACTAATGCTTGATGATCCAAAGCCTAATCCTGGCCCTAACCCCATGCAACTTACCATGGAAAAACCCTTATGTTCATAGGTTAATGCTAGGCTAACTGCCCTTGTGGGCCATTTTAAGCCTAGCAAATTACCCTATATAAGGATCAAACACAGCACCTTGTGTCTGCAAGGTAAACACCTTAACCATTATGCCATCCTCTCACATTTGCATAACAATACCACTGCATAAGACAGGCACAGACATACATTGCATGCATCACCACACAAGTACAAAGAAACACCATCCCCTTACCTACTAACCCTTACCATAAACCAAGCCTGCTCATAATCATGAACATACACACACACACACACACACACACACACACACACACACACACACACACACACACACACACACACACACACACACACACACACACACACACACACACACACCTATAGCCTTAGCTAACCCTTATTCCAACCCTAACCAGCAAATGATCACACACATGTACTCTTAACCCCTAGTACTGAAGCTTTTGATATTTCTGAAAGTTTCCATATTTGGAAAACAAGCTGCATTTACCTGCAAACACCTACCTTTCTTTATTCATTGATTTGCAGTATTTGTTAAATGCCACATTCTATCATCTGGATGTTCAACAGTTTTGACATCTGAGCTACACGTTTTTAGCAAAAATGTAATTCAACCAAATTACAGTGATCCATACAAATATAGATATAGATACAGAAATAGATACATTCTTACAAATAAGTAAATCTAGCAGTACATGTTTAGAACTGTATAAGATAAAACAAAGTAAGAGAGCAAGCCTTCTATAAATTGGCAGTTGGTACATAGGATAAGGGAGCAAGCTTTATTATTTGTAGAACACTGTTAGATTCCCTCAGCCCTCATTTGCTTACTGTTTGACCTTGAGAAAGTCACTTAACTACACATTGATCCTGGGTTGCACAGGGGAGACTCACCCCTGGGACTGTTTGTCTAGGGAGTCTACATGGTTAACAAACAGGTATTATTAAATCTGTACTACGAGCAGAATGAGACCAGTGATTTAGTGTAATACAAATGTTGTTAAGGAAAACACTCGCACATTTGCATCTACTACCTAATTTAGAAGTTATGTCACCTGTGTACCATAATATAATTTAAACTGGATATTTTAACAAATCAGCAAAGTCTGTAAAGTATCTCAAATGCTGTTAGAATCACAATTTCTCTGAGAGCAGAACAAATAAACTTCGACAAACAGGACGTATGTATATCTAATCCTGCTGCCATAAAAATATGGCCATTGACACATATTTTCTGTGATGACTAAAACTAAAATTTTGAGTTAGTGCTAGCTTTATGTGGGAGTGATAATAGTTCAAATAATTATCTGGCAGACTTGAAAGAAAATAGAAGAATCAGAGAACTGAAGAGCCAGATTATTCCTTGGACAATAATTCTACCATGAGCAATACAGTCTGGAAATTATATATGTAAGCCACGACTCAGCAAACTACCAATGCAGTCTTAAAAGGTTATTCCATCAAGACAGGAATTGTTTCTTGTCATAAAATTTAGTAGTTGGGTAATGAATGGTGCCATCTCCTGTAGCAATGGAATGAAGTCTATAATGACACATACAGCCACATCTGATGGTGTCTTAACTTCTAAGCCCCAAGGGCAAACCACCACATAACCCACTATTTTGAAAGCTCGGTTGTGAGACACACAAATCCTCCTCACTACACTGAGTAAGATAGTGCCCTGGTAAGTTGCATATCAGAGATTAAGATCCAGCAGCTCATTCATGCACTCATATCATTGATGCACAAGTACCCTGTATGACTCAGTCCTAGTCCATATAGGAATAAACAACCTGTGGTGTACCTCCTTGGACTATATGATGAGAGACATGATGGAGCTATTGGGCTATATATATGTCATAGGCCAGTATAAGCCTAGCACTGAGCAGTAGTCTATCTCTTCCAAGGATAATACTTCAATATGAAAAGAAAATAACTGACTTTAATAATTGGCTTAGCTATTGGTGTCATTCAAAGAGAGTAAAATATTTGACAGGCCACACTGCTTTGCCATGAAGAGTCAGTACCAGTGCCCTCTAGGCTTTCAAACATTGGCTAAAATCTTATTTACCCATATAGCCACTTTTTAGACATTGCCAACTCAATAAATCTTCCAATATAGCAAAACCAGCCCAGAAAATTCTAAAGGTGTTACTGCTGAATACCAGGAGTCTAACAAAAAACTCTACTCCATGCAAGCTCTTCTCATCTAGTAGAATGTAGACATATGTGCTGTTACTGAGACATGTTTTAAAGCCAGAGAGATCACCCCAGTAGTGCAGGGTTATAATGCCTTCTACACATTTAGCCCAGCTACTGCACAGGAATGGACAAAAAGTGGAGATGTTTCAACTTACAGAAAACACACACACACACACACACACACACACACACACACACACACACACACACACACACACACACACACACACACACACACACACACACACACACACACATCTCATGGATGGTCAAACTGTATTGCACACTTGAACTTCTCCATATCCAAATTACCATAGAAAATGTCCCATGCCATATCATATCCCTGCAAGCTATAGGTCCTACTACATGACTCAGAAAACCCATAACATATACTTAAATGTACTGGAAGCATTCTACGTTCATCCCAACACCATATTCATAGGCAACTTTAACTACCCCACTATAAACTAGAATCATGCATGACCCCAAACATGCAGGCCCAGAGATTCCTGGACTTTGTAAACATAAACACACTGGACCAGATAGTCTTTATGCCCACTAGAGGTGCTAACTGATTTGACCTGGCCATCACAAACATGGAAGAGCATCCAACCCCCTCCCCCCCAAGTTTATTGTTATCACTGGTCAGGTCTGACCATAAAGCTTTCTCCTTTGAAATAAAAATAAAACCCACGACCTGTCCAACTCTGGAACTTTTAGGAATTATTCAAATCAAACTTCCTACTATTAAGTGATATCTTGGCATAATTTCAAGCCCTCCAAAACCTTGCGGACAGAACTATCTATGCAGAATTGTTCATAGAAACCCTATACAATCATGTATATGGCTGAATGGAGATAACTGTACCTACCTGGAATAAGCACAGGACAAAATAAAAAAAAAGGCTACCCTAGTTGAATCCCAATATCAACAGATTGCATAACAAAAGGAATACAATTATAGAAAAAATTAGGAAGTGTAATGCAAAGAAAAATAAAAACTACCCATACCTCTCAACTGTCCAGATTTTTGTAGAATGTCCAGATTTTTGTAGAATGTCCAGATTTTTGCCTAATATTTTTGGTCTGTTCCTCATAAAATTTGTGATTAGGGTGATCTGAATATTGAAGTCAATAAAAGTTGCGGTGGTGGTGCTGCGGTAGCGTTGTCACCTCACAGTAACACATTGTCCTGTTCGATTCTCAGCTAGAGCGTCTTCTGTGTGGAAACATGTGTGAATGGGTGTACCTTTGCTGAAGGTTGTGCGTCAGAGCTAGTAACTCGGCATGTAAAAATCTACTGCCAATCATTAGCGGACTGGAGTTCCACTGTGGCGACCCCTAACTGGGAAAAGCCGAAAGACACAACAACAACATATATTGACATATATTTGAGTTTCAGACTTCAAATCCTTCAGGAAAAAGCATGTTGTCCTGGCCTCCATTTTAAAATAAACCACACCAAACACATAAAGCCATTTGACGACCTATATTGAATATTATTAGATACTAAATTCTATTCACATAGAAACAGCAATAATTATCTTCATCAATAACAATCTCAGGGCAATGTACCTACTCACCCTGGACGATTATACTTCAGGGCAGACCTACTCACCCTGTTACCTCCTCCATCAGGGCAGAGTACCTACTCACCCACCGCACTTAAATAGGCAGTGTACCTGCTCACCTCCTGCCAAACCAACCATTAAACAATGAAATCTTCTTTATTCAAATAGCATCCAGCAACAGACTTACTCCCCCATACAATGCAGGACCACCTTCCTTAGAGGGAGAACAGAAGAGGACAATCCTGTCTCTCTTTTCTGCCTTAAACTACCAAAATCTTCATTCAAAATAAAAAAGGGGGGGGGGGGCACCAACTCATGCCAAAATGTACCTACTTCCTCTCATCCCTAACACTTAAACCTGCTCTAAGTCCCTCCCTCCCCTACATCACTTCCCCTAAGCTCCCTTACTCTTTAACTCTTTAATAACTACACCCAAAACCTACAAGCTAACCTACCTACCAACACTCAAGCATTAACTTCCTAATACTATACCCCCCACCTCTACTACCTAAGTGTAGGACCAGGACAACTTAGTTTGTCCCAAACTTCATTTGTCCCAGCCTCCCTTTTAAAATAAACCACACCAAACACATAAAGCCATCTGACAACCTTTATTGAATATTATTAGATACCAAATTCTATTCACACAGAAACAACAACAATTATCTTCATCAATAAAGATCTCAGGGCAGTATACCTACTCACCTTGGATGATTATACCACAGGGCAGCGTACCTATTCACCCTGTTATCTCCTTCACCAGGGTAGTGTACCTACTCACCCACCACACTTAAGTAGGCAGCATACCTGCTCACTTCCTGTCAAACCAACCATTAACTAATGAATTCTCCTTTATTCAAATAGTGTCCAGCAACTCACTTACTCCCCCATACAATGCAGGACCACTTTCCTTAGAGGGGGAGCAGAAGAGGACAATCTTGTCTCTCTTCTCTGCCACCAGCCTGATCCCAGGCTATTCCCCCTCATTAACCCTAGCCTCAACCATACCCTCTAAAAACAGCTTCAAATGAAGATTAAACAAATCTAACTCCACCTCTTTCAAATGCACCCATCTGTGCAGTACCAGCCATCCTCCCCATCCCCAAAATCTCTATGTTCAATAGTATGCATCCCCAAAACTGCCTAGCCAATCTCTGGTTAATAAACCTCCAGACCCTTTCAATAGCCCTATAACTATAAGCATTCCTCTAACACAAATGAGGAACCAACTCTGACCAAACAATATCGGGTCTTTTTTATTTACACGAAAGCTTAAAACAGCGAATGCATATGCATCAAACCATATGCATCGAAAGTGCGAACCGTTGGAAACTGTAAACGGAAATCTCCGTAGGTGAAGATTTCCATTTACTTCAATGTAGTGCGATCACGGAGTTGGTATATTTAAGTAGCGGGGGGGTGCAGGGGGGCTTGCCCCCCTGTCTACAACTGTTACATGTCATGTTTGTTGTGTAGTTCCGATTTTATTGTGTTTCGCTGGTTTCTCGGTTCAATGTCTATGGTTCAGTGCATATGCATTCCCTGTTGTAAGCTTTTGCGTAAATAAAGTAGACCCACAATATCCATACCTGGGTACAATGTCTGCAACCTAAACAAATTCTGTAGAATAATATCTACTAATTGCTTCTTAGAAAGAATTCCAAGATCATTGCCTCCCAAATTAATCACTAATATGCAAGGACACCCCACCCTCAATTTAACCTGCTCAAATTCGTGCAGCAACCATTCCCACCTGAAACCCCTAACCCATGCCATGTCACTGACCATCCTAAATGGGACAAACCCAAATTTTTCCCATCTTCCCTGAATAATGTACAACTCTCCTCCCAGTGGATATACGAATGCACCAAGATGACAATCTGTTTCCTTGGAAAAGAAGAAAAGAAAGTCATTAATTAGACCGACAACTTTTATCTAATATATGATAAAATGCATTTGAAGACCACATCCCTACCCTTTTAACAACTTCAATGGAGCTGCCCTCTCTAGCTAAATCTGAAGACCTGCCAATTTTAAAAGAGTGAGCTGCAAACCTATCCACTGGAAATCCCATGCAACGTAAAACCCTCCTAATCAAACATATGAATCTACTACTTGACACAAACTTCCCATCCACTGAGCAAAATATTAACTCAGATAAACTCCCCTTCTGCCTCCTCCTGAATTCCTTGGCCCACCTTACTAGACAAAGGCTAGCATTCCTGTCAGGCTTAAGCACCACCAATAAACCTTTAGCCAGTTGATCTGTCTTACTCTTCCGTAACGCAATAGTAACGTCTCCCTCACCTATGATAACGTCCTTCCAACATAAAGAACCTAACAACTCAGAAACATGGAAGGTGCCAAAATACAGCCATATACACAGTGTGCCCCACATGAAATAATCCAAAGAACCACCTTGTATTAATGCTAACCATTTCAACAAAACTTTCAATACCGCCTTTGTCAGCGGCCATCGCATATCCCTACGTTCCCCAACCACTTTCCCCCACCCCCTCAACATCTGCCCTACTGTCCATGATTTTGTAAAATCCTGCAACCCCAATACCCTAGCAAAAATGCTAATAGCAGCCAAATCCACACTAACCATCTGTAATGCCTTACCTAGTCCCCAAGCTTGAGCTACATATCGCAACAATAATTCCTCCGACCATACCTCTTCCTCTTCTGGCAACTGCAGAACAAATTGATCAAAATCAGAAAGAGCCCTAACATAAGCCTTCCTTGTAGAGGATGCCCAAGAATGACACACCAACCTCCTGGCTACCTCGACCCAAGGTTCCAAACCTCCTCTGGCAGGCTTTCCGGTACTTCTTCCACCCCTGGAGCCAAGAGCCGAAACCTGCAAAACTGAAATCGGGACAAGCTATCAGCAATATCATTCTTTTCACCAGGCACATGCACTCCTGTAAATGAAAAACTGATTAACAGACTCTGCAAAACCAATTTACACAATACTAACAACAACAATCCCAACTTAGCCGTCTTCTTTTGTAGCTCCCTCACTTCAGCCATATTGTCAGAATGAAAAACTACTGGCTTGTCCCATAAGTGCTCCTTCTACACTACGGAAGCTACCCATATGGGCATCAACTCTAGGAAGGCCACATCACACCTCCATTCCTGTTTCCATGCCTGAGACCATTTAGCCACAAACCACTGACCTCCAAAGTAGGCCCCCATACCAGTGCCCCCAGCTGCATCTGTAAATAACTGAAGTTCTTCCTGCCCTACCCAGTCAGACTGCCAGAAAGAGATCATATTAAAATGTCACAAAAAAGTCCCACAATAACAAATCCTCCCACACCAATTTAGACACCCTAATCCAATGATGTTTACTCTGGCCCCCTTTCAACATAAATGCCACTGACCTACAAAAGGGGTGCCCTGGGTGTACTGCTCAACAGGCAAAATTCAAAAGACCCAACAACTCCATGACTGATCGAATCCGTATCTTATCCTTGCCCAGCACTGAACATATTGCCGTCCTAAGTCTCTCTGTCTTATCCTCAGGCAGACAAAACAGTCCCCACTCCGCGTCTACCGTTAGTCCCAAAAATTCTAATGTTCTCGCAGGACTGTCCATCTTATGCTGGGCCAGTGGTACCCCCAGTTCCTCACGCATGCTCATAAACTCCCGCAAACCTTCCTGTGCCCTGACCGTCTTTCATCCACCAGCGAAAAAGTAATCTAAATAGTGCAGTGCCTTTTGCGTTCCCAATCTCTGCTGCCATACCCAATGTAATACCGTACTAAACTTCTCAAACATTGCACATGCCAGTGAACAACCCATAGGCATAGTTTTATCAAAATAGCACTTTTCACCCACTCTCATCCCCAGCAACAGCCAATCCTACTTCCTAATTGGCAGCAAGCGAAAGGCATACTCAATGTCAACTTTAACCAGCGATGGCTCCCAAAATTCCCTGTTCACCTTCATGGCATCATCCAAGTATGCATAATGCACCCTAACCTCCACCTTTGCAATAAAATCATTTACTAAATTCCCTTCCAATGAGACAAGTGATGTATCAATCTGAATTCCCTAGCCTGTTTCTTTGGTACTAACCCCAAGGGCGACACCTTGTAATGACTGAAAGGCGGACTGTCAAAAGGATCCAATAAACGCCCTGCCCGATGCTGCTTCTCCACCAAACCCTCCAAAATGTCCTCTTTACCTCGCACTCATCACAGGTTTTTACAAACCCCCTTACCCCCACACTGTACTTAATAGGAAACCCCCAATAAATCCCCCATAATATCTCATTCTTAATCCCACAACCGGGTAACCGCCTAAGCATACCCCATAGAACCTGCAACTTAAAGGGGAATGGCACCCCTTCCCCTATTCCCTCTAAAAAACCCACTTCCTCGAGACCCATGAAAATTAACCCTACCCTGCACCAGCTGAAATCCTTGCAAAGCAAGAAACCCACCCTTGTGAGCCATAACACTGGAATTCCATGTGGAAAGGTCTTGCCGACCACAAAAATGGCCGAATGACTCCCTCCACATCTTGAGCAAGTGTGCACAAATTTGCACCCTACCCATGGACAAGAACCACTATTGAAAGACCAGCACACACCCGCTCCTTCTCCTCCACTCACCCTCATGTTAAACTCACCATAACTATCCCTCATCGTGGCTAACAATATATCTGGATGACACACCTCCCAACGTAGTGAATGGTCCACAGTCTTCCATTTGCAGAAATGCTGATTGTACTATAGCCATGCATTCCCTGACCTTAGCTGTTGCACCTCCCGAATAGTAAGGAAATAACCTAGAATTGGCAGGGCCAATGACCCATCCTTCTCCAGCTGCACAGCCATATAGTATATACAGCCGACCACTCAATTATCCCATGTCCTATGGCAAATCTTACCTACCCTCTTCCTCCCCAAAGCTGCTAATGCTGCCAACAAGTCCTTACTATTAGTGGACTCCACCTCCACTAACCGCTGGACCCCTTCCACATCGATCAACTCAAAGACATCAACATATTCCCCTTTCCAGATTTTCTCTTTCACCAACCCTGGAAAATACGGAGTCAGAAAGACTGCTCCTGCCTCCTGTCCCAAGGCTTGGGTAGCTAACCAGTCCCCTGGCTGCAGCCCAAAGTCCAAACCTACATCCAAGTCTAAAGCCAAACTATCCCCAGAACCTACACCAACCCCAGTCACATCCCCAACAGCATATCCAGATACCTGTGCCATCCCCCGCTCTGCACCCTCTATCACTTGCCATCCCCTCCCAAGATCCCCACCTAGAAAATTCCCCTTCATCGGCACTCCCCCCAAGATCCTCACTACTCCCTTCCCCAGCCAGTATTGATGAAGCAAAAACATTACCTGCACCTCCCTCTTGAGATGGACTGGGAGCCAATGCCTCTACTATGACCGCCTGCTTCGCTGTCCGCTTCCTTTTCCCCCGGGCTGGGGTTCTCGACGTAGTACGTCACTTCTTCTGACCTGGAACTGATCCTGTTCCATTCCTCCCTCAGATGTAGCCACCTCCTGAAATAACTCCTCAGTCTGGGCCACAATAGCTTGCCACCGCTGACATAGTCCTGGTAAGTTAGCCATCTGAATCTGCAGTACCTACAGGTCATCTAGACATGAGAAAGCTGCTACCACCACCAACTCATGCCAAAATGTGCCTACTTCCTCTCAGCCCTAACACTTAAACCTGCTATAAGTCCCTCCCTCCCTCCCTACATCACTTCCCCTATGCTTGCTTACTCTTTAACTCTTTAATAACTACACCCAAAGCCTACAATCTAAGCTACCTAAAAACACTCACCCATTAACTTCCTAAAACTATACCCTCCCACACCTTTACTACCTAAGCGTGGGACAAGGACAATTTAGTTTGTCCCAAACTTCATTTAACATAAACCCTGATATTCTAGCAACTTTCTAAGTTTATAAGTGCAATATTTAAAATCTGCCCCTATTTTTGGACCTTTGTCCCCCCATTTTGTCACGATTTGTCCAGATTTCTGCACTAACAGGTGAGAGGTATGAAACTACCTCATCAATCTAAACAACTCAGAGGGCTAATCAGTTCTACCAAACCCAAAACTAATATTAAAATTGAGATAAAAAGAGTCTTCAAAGCCAAGGATAATAACAAGACATTCTTTAGCTATGTCACCAACCTCAAAGGCAATATATGACAATGTGCCAAATTAATTGTAAATGGAGTCACCTATATTGAGTCAGAAGATATAACAAATTTACTGGCTGACAAATGTAGCTCCAATTTTACCCCTTTCCCATTCCAAACACCCCTCAAGAAATACCCTCAACCATAATTCCCCCAACTATCACTAAAGAACAGGTCTCCAATGCACTCTTCATTGCTAAGAACACTGCATTGACAAGCTCCAATAATATCTCAGGATGCCTCCTTAATATTATGAAACATGACCTATTAGAGCCACTATAATCTCTATTTAATGATAGCTTACAGACATGCTTTGTGCCAAGTGAATGGAGGACTGCCAATTTCAGCTCTCTGTACAACGGTCAGAGTAACCACACACCCATTAGTATAAGTCTCATATACAAAGCTGGTGAAAAAATTATCAAGGAAATGGTAAACAATGGCATACCAAACCTTCAGACAATGGATCTATATGAGTTTGGCTTTGTCAAGGTCATGTCATGTCTACTCAACCTGATGGACTGCTTCAAGAAGGTCACTGAAGCATTGGTGAGGCAAAATGGTGAACACTGCCTACCTTGACCTAGCAAAAGCATATAACACAATACTCCACTCAGGAATCACAGACAAACTCAGAAATTAGGTATAAACCCATATATCACCTACTGGATAGCCAGCTGGCTCATAGACAGTATCAAAAAAATTAGGAGGATGGGAAAGTCTACCTTCACAAAAAGGGCAGTCACTTGCAGATTCCCTCAAGACTTTGTGCTGGGTCTACTCCTTTTTGACATCTACATCTCTAAATTCAAGCCCAATGTTAAGGGCCTCTGGCTGGCCAAGATTGTAGACAGTTGCATACTAGACTCAATCACAGAATTCCCCAAAGATACACATGCCCTCCAAAATGCCTGAGACAGACCAATAACTGGTGCCAGAGCCAAAGTCTAAAACTCAGTGTCAAGAAATGCATAATGATATCCTTTGGGATGACAGCTACTCCTTAAACTACCACATTGATAACACAACCCCCTAAGAGTTTGCACAGTGATTGTAGATTTGGAGATGCATGTAGACTGTGACTTGGCCTTTGACCATTGTGTGTCCATGATAGTAAAGAGACTGTTCTGTGTTGCTCAAATTATAAGCAAATCATCTAGGCCCAAGGATATCATTGTTCTGTTGTACTCAGCCCTCAGCAGATCAGTCATTGAGTCACTGAGTACCTCTTTCTTTTCTCTATGTACCTGACCAAGCATATGCAACACAGAGGTTCCTCACAAAAAGAATACAGGTCATTAAAAACATGACGTATGCAGGCCACCTCAAAGCCCTATCCCTGTACTCAGTCTCCTACAGACTGCTAAGAGGCGATCTATGTCTGGCCTCCAAAACATGCTCTGATCCTGCCCTGATGGACCTGCTGCACATCTGCAAGACAGGTAGCATTGGATTTACCCAATGTAGGGACCTAAACCTAATCTATAGCATAAATAGGAGATGCTGGAGGGAGAAGTATGTGTCTCAAAGATTACCCCTTCTCTGGAATAGGCTTCTACCCATGTGGAGCAGAGTTTTTCCCTAACCCAATTTAGTGTAACATGGAACAGTGGATGAGGAATCAGAAATGTACTCCTGGTCTAGAACCTATGTCTCTAATAGACAGAGGTAGTCTTTAAATGCTTGACCACTCATGGTCAAGCCTACAATATACCCCTTAAAATAATCCTAGGATACTGAAACTTGTAAGACAAATTTGATAAGCATGGTTATGTTTAGAAATGACCCCTGGGGATGTTAGCCTAGTAATCTCCTATGAACCCATGAGAGTAGTCTGTTATAAGCTGCATTTACCTACTTCTCTAATGAAATATATTTATTGATTTATTTATTTATTTATTTATACATTGTTGACCAGATTAGTCCCACTAGACCAGTGGAGCTTTGTCAGGGAAGACTTGGAGTGACATCCATACTAGATGGGGGAAATTTGGCCAGGGTACTTACCCATCTCTTTTCAAGAAATTAAATGGGATTGTTTACATTCAGATGAGGGTAGGGATGTGGAGGCATGATTCTTGCATATATGACAGCAACAGAAATTTACAATTATGACAATTTGTTGTTTCACTTTATCTGGTACATAGAAAGTGACTTTTTCTGGGGCATAGGGAGGAAATTGGGAAATGCTGTTTTTTCAGATTTTATTGTTAAGCCTTGGGCACAAGCCTTGGACACAACTTACTTCTTCCTCAAAAGAAAATAAGATGAATTTGCTGTTTAGTTGTGCTTTTTATTCAGGACATAACAGGATCAAAACATTTGAAAAAAATGCACTTTAGAGTATCTAGAACCCCATGGTTTTGAGGGGCTTATTGGTCCTGGGCTTCACAGATCAATTTGGTTATTTCAGTGCACCCTTGGCCAATTAAGCTGCATCAAAATAATGGAGGACAATTCTGGAAAGTTAGATATGGTGTGCAAAAAAAGAAAACAAAACAAGAAAGAAGTGTGCGTGCGTGTGTGCATGTGTGCGTGTGTATGCGTGTGTGTGTGTGTGTGTGTGTGTGTGTGTGTGTGTGTGTGTGTGTGTGTGTGTGTGTGTGTGTGTGTGTGTGTGTGTGTATTGGGGATGAAAGTCCAACAAGCAAGAGTTAAAACCTTAGCCTAAATAAAAATGTTATATTATGGATGCTTCTTATACCTTTGATGTCTGCATGAGATTTACTTGCTTTCTGCAATTCAACTTTCAAAGCTTCATATCTGCATTTCTAAATATACAGAACATAAACACAAATAACAGATGAGTGTACTAAGAAGTGTGATTATACAGTATTGAATAACTACTAACATTCATGTTTTGTCAGCAGTAGGTCCCCCATCTATATCTGTTATAGATTCATCACTGCTTTCTAAGATGTAGATGTATGTTGTAAAGGAGTTCAGGCCCCTGTTAGGATGCAATCAGACAAGCAGGAAAATGAAATTGGGCCAAGCTGATATGGCATCATTACAGAGGACATAATATATTTATTATATCCAACTACTGAACTAAAAGAAAAAAATATTCCCTTATATAGAGCTACAAAATTACAGTATCTGGACCTAAAGATAGCCCTTACATAATACACTGGACCACTGCTGAATGTGAAGCATCCGCGAATACAAATGTTTGGGCAGTAGTGTGGAATATCAAAGATGAACTTAAAAATGAGAAATGTGGTTGAATTGTGAAATTAAAAAGGTAGGAACTTACAGATGGATGCTGAAAAATAAGTTTGAAATGGTAAAGAAAAGCAGTGAATCATTTTTAATCAGTCTGTAGAATCTTCAAAAGAATTCAGTAGAGAAGTAAAGACTGTAGCACTGTCACTGCTTGCAGTTTAGTAAAAACACAAGTACTCAGCAATGCAACTAATGCATGCCATCTCTGCAACCTATCAAATGCATACCATTGTAGTCAACATTGCAATATTGCATCATACTGTTGTGCTGTGTTGCCATTCTGCATTGCTGGGTGATATTCAAAATGTCAAAAATAAATGTTTGTTCCATTGGTCAGTGTAATACAAGTGATCATGTGTATGATAAAACAGTGCAGTAGTTCAGTAGATCAACTGAGTGCATGATATAACTTGCTGTATTACTAAGGATCATGTATAGCCAGTTATCACTGCTCTCATTTGGGAAACCACCTTTCTTCAGGCAGGAAACATATGATAGGTCACAAAAGTTGCTCCGCTACACCTGAATGGTGAACATTTACCTTCTCTTAATGGTATTCTGATAAATTCTTTATGATAAAAAAATATTTTAGCTGTGTCTAGAAAGAACGAACAGCATGGGAGGCTGAAAAATCACAATAAGAAGCAATCTGCACAGCAGTGAATGATGGGATTCATACCACAGGCTGTATGTAATGTGTTCATGTGTCTGCATTGCTAGCAAATAATTTTGTCTAGATGAAATCGGCAACCAAGATGCACTCTGGGTGGAAAACACAGTTTTCTGTTTTCACTGTTTGCTGAATCAAAATCTCTAATTACGCAATCTGGGATGACACTCAATATTGTATGCAACGGCAAAAAGTATGCTAGGAATTCAGTAAGAATTGCTATGTGATTTTGGAGACATTAGTGTTTATTAGCACAGGCAGCAATTGATTGTTCTCTTACAGATCCATATCTTCCACATCTGTGTAACTATAAAGAGAGTATAACTAACAGCAAAACATTGTGTGAAGTGGGAAAAATCACTTCCATCAGTAAAGGTGGTAACATATGCATATTCATTAGATTTTCCTTTGTGGTAAATGACAACTCTGTAATTTGTTCTCTAGGCTTCCTAGAAGTATAACATAGGAATGTGTCTTCTTTTAAAGGAAACAAATGCAGACTGAATCCCTAGCTGTTTGCATGTTGTCATAATAGGTTTCCTACTGGACTGAGCAACCATCCCTGCCATAGTCTCCCTGTAAGTTGTCACTATTCCTTCTAAGGTATTTATATATCTCTCTCACAGTGTCTTCCACATTCTTACTGGGAATATCACAATGTGAATAACCTTGTAGAAGGAGAATCTTGTATATCTGCTGTTACTGTCAATGACTGCTCACTTGTCTCTTTAGTCCTGCTATCACAAATGCCACAAGTGCAAAGCATCTGCTGATATGTCTTTGTCTATCAGATTTCTCTATCAGGCTACTCCATTGCTGTTATCTTAAAGGCTGTATAAACAGAACTGACTAATGGGTCAACAGTCATCACATCTCAATCAGTTGCAATACAATGTGCCTGCAGTCTGGTACTAATATGTGATGTTTGTCTCTTTGTTTGTTGTTTTTCTACATCTTTTTCTGTATGTTGATAGTAAGTCTATATGCTTCTTTTACTGCTATGCCTGTTAATTTCAGTCTGTGTGTCCCTGTGCATGATGCCTATATCACTGGTCACTGCATTCATTTTATGCTTGCATGTAAATAATATTCCAATGCACAGTATTGCTGCCTACTGGAGTTTAATTTACATATATTTGGGTTTTTTTTGCCATTTGAGTAACTAGGTCCATTGTTTTGTATGATCAGTATTGGAAGTGCTGGTAGTTAGGCTTGACATTTTGTGTTTTGTGAGATAACGGCCCAAATGCTCCCCCTAGCTCTTTGCTGTCAAGTGATCACTGTCTAAAATAGAGGGCTGCACAGAAGAGTAGATTAATCATTTTGTTAAAGTAAATGCATGTCTAGTGCAGAGGCTAGATCAGCAGGAAAATAGTGCAAGAAAAAGTCATGTATGGATCTTCTGAGAGCATAAAAATGTAGAGACCAAAGTATTTAAACCTTTCAGCAAATTGGCAGTGTAGGCTATTCTACATTTTGGAGTGTGTTACTTCTACAACAGAGATTAAGAGATCATATTGGCATGCAGCCAAAGCCCATGACCCCAAAAGTGAGATGTAGACCAGTTATTTGTATAGTCCTAAACTATCTGGATAGGCAGTATGTTCTTTGTGTCTTATGCATTGGTCAAACCACAGAATGGAAAGGGCACCCCACTGGATCTAATGACTTTTTTTCACAGCTAGTGAAAACAGCAAGATATTCTTCTCAGTGTTGAAAGTATCAAAGCAGAAAACAAAAACCTAAAGTATGGCTTAGCCTGCCTGGGTATATTGATATTTATACTGAATGAAGTGCATTTTGTGGAAATTTAAATGAACCCCAAAGCTTGGTGCTGGAACAGCAAGTGATTACTGAAGGAGGTACAACTGAGATGTGATACCAGTCAGTGCATCATGAGAAACAGATGGTCAGAATACAAATCAGTCAGATTAACTTTTGCTGCAATTAAACATTTCTTTTTTCAGATGTGGAGATGAATCTCTGCACATTTCATCCAAGTGATTACAAAAGTAGAATGTGCCATGAAGGTAACAGGACAAAATTAACCTAGATGGCATCGAATTGTATAGTAGACAGTGTTAGTTGGTTAAATCTTCTGAGTGGCTTGTTTTGATGCTTACTTTCTTTAGATTTACAGCAGAATAACCAGAAAAATAAATATTATTTATTTTACATTTGCTTACCGGGAAAGTCCAAATGGATAAAATGTCCTTTTTCAGTGGAGGCCCGGGCAGAAAAGTTCCACATTTATAAAAAAATGGTAAGATACATATACAATGTACAGATACAAATATTGATTCAATCTCAGATGCAAGTACAAAATGAAAATACATGTTATACATTTCACTGATACAATCATCTAGTCTAGATAGGATACAAAGAATAGCAGTACAGCAATTGTAGGTAGAAAACAAGCGATGTAAGTATACATATGCTTAATAGGGGTATACTATTCAAATAAAAAATAACAGGTTGCATTCCTATAGCTGCCTTAAGACATCTGTATTCTTACCAAGGTTTGTGCAAGAGCAGGTTATCATCATAGAGATTCACATACGCTAGTCTGCATCCTTAAGAATGACCGTCCCATACTAGAAAACTATTGCATTGTTATATCTGTGTCATTGCAATGTAAGTCAAGCATTATACACTTCAACAGGAATCTTATTCTGTTCAAGTTATCCTTTATTACTTTTTTTATTTGAATATAAATGCATTTAGTTAGTTACAGATTTATTGCCTGGTTGTCTGACTTGGTGACTGATTGATTATGCTCATGTCTTTGTCACTTTGTGTTTAACTGTACTCAGACTGCAGAAAATATGCAGATGGACATAGGGAACTAGACTGTAGTTAGAACAGACATGCTAATAGGTGGAGCTCCTGTGCTGGATAGCTTCAAGGCTATGCAGTTCCACCTGTTTGTCTGACCTGGGTCCCTGAAAGCAATACCAGGTCTGATGTACAGGTGGGGATGCAGCACTGGAGAACATCGACTAGATTTAGGTGCTCTACTCAGTATGTGGGTAACCGTTGGCTATGCTTCAAATAGGCAATAAAACTGAATGGCACAATAGAATATTATAGAGTATTGCTATCTGTTTCTGGCCCAGAGAGACTCCCTTCCATTCAATACCTTGAAGCACCAAACTGCACTCATTTACACCCTTATGTCTTCATCAGAAAGTGCCACCACTTGACAAAGAAACAGGACATAATTGGACAGAAGCTCAACATGCAGCATCTAGAAATACAGGTTTTTAAAATTTAGTAAATATAGCTCCACTGATGCCACTAAGTATAGCCTAGATTCATAAAGATCTGCACTTCACACAAAATATATGTGCACAATGAGCAGCCACAAGATGCTCTTTGGTATTCATTAATCAGCTCTACATGCCATGCCAGTCTGTAAAATAAGGGTAACTGAAAGAATATGATAATAATAGCCTCTAACACGTGTGTGAAATTGCCCTCCCCCATAACAGAACTGAATAATAGGAAACAAATTGTTTATGTGCAATAACACAAGTGTTTATGAAATGACACCTTAAAAATAAAATACTATTCGATATTCGGACAACGTTTAACAACCCTAAGGACATGTGAGCATAAACCAACTTTTGTATGGAACAAAACTCAGTGATCATTGCAATAGCAATTGATAAACCTTCCTTACACAAAGAATATTGTAAAGTATAGACAGCACTCAGTTATGTAATAAAAAGCCAATACCTCCTACAAATACCCCTGCCCCCAAAGAAAGCCAGCAAGCACAAATGGCAAGAACACAACCTTCTTATAGGATAAGAGTTGTTTATTTCAGGCATACACGCAACCATAACATAGAATATTTTCTGAAATGTCACTGTGCAACTTCTCCTGTGTTAGAAATGTGTTCACAACCTCAGAGAAATATTTCCATAAACCCATTTAACATAAGTTGAGAATTATTGTGATAGCAAGTGTTACAACTTCATTTGAAACATCACTAGGCAAAGAGCAGACATCACTCAATTTTATAGAAAAAACTAAACTCATAATTGTAAGTATTATTTGTAAAGAAAATAACATAGATTGACAGGAAATGTAACAAAGTTCTCCAAAAAGAATGCAATTGCAGAAATCTGAATCAGTCAAACAGCAGTCTATTAAGATTTGAACCAATTGTTGAATACAAGCAGTCTTTTCTACCATGATAGAATATTGTGAGCCCCAGGTTGTGCTTATATCTTGTACAGTAACTCCTCTTGACACTTTTAATATGTAATTCAGATGTCAGCTCATTATCATTCCTAAATCACTCAATCTAATCTAAGTGCTGGGCAGGTAAAAATGGTGTGAGGAGGACCTTCACAATGACATACAAATGCCCTAGCAGTGCATGAATGAATATTCAGAACTGCAGCTAGGTAATAGCTTGCAAGTGTCTCATTAGTAAAACTGCATGATTAATTAAGTGTATAAAACTCCTGCTAATTGCATGTGTACTCACAGAGGGTGTGTCAGGAAGAATAGGCTTACTGTAAAGTTTATCCCATTCACTGACCAAGCAGATAATTGTTATACCACCTTTAGGTTAATATGGTTAAGAAGTAACTGTGCCTGAGTAAAATGTTTCTGTAAGTCTTATCAAGTATATACAACTTAAACATACAAACAGAAAAGTTCAAAATAAATACAAAGAGTAATGCAATCATAGTACAAACACAATGAAAGTGAGTAATGCTTACAAAAGAAAGGGAAGAATACACTTTTACATTGCGTACATTTGTTTGTAATGTGACAGGCTTCAGTAGGATAACTTGTGCAAATATCGCATACAGCCAGACTTCATTAGTGAAAGGACAAAAAATAAGTGTGAGATTGTGGGTATATTGCTTCCTAAACGTAAAACATTAGCATTACAATCTGAGTATAAGTGTGATACTTTCTCTACTTCATAATGTCTGTATTGATGTGGCAAACATGTTAATCCTGTCAATGTCTCATGCTAATGCCATGATGTCATGGTTCATATCTGGATAGGGGGGTGTCTGTGTGAAAGTAGGAATCCTTAATGATAACATTTTAGTGGTAGAAGATCTCAGAGTTAAAAATTATCACATAAATATAAATATTTATTTATGTATTTGTTTGGCTTCATTATTTGCACACCACTTGGTATTACACATCAGTGATAGCTGATGTTGACTGTCAGTGAATGATAGTTCACTTCACAAGGCAAAAACCCAACAATTTAACTTGGCATGCCATCCATTGCTTAAATAAGACTAGCAATGTTACACTTCATTCAGCACTCTGGACAGTACTAAGTGCAAAAAAAAAAAAGAAAAAAGCCCTGTTATGTAACTATCTTTGTGGCGCAACATGTTAATGCAGTAAGGTCTGAGTAACAGCACAAATAATGAAATTAATATCCACAGTTAAAGAATTGTTTTTGTACTTGAACCAGAAGTAAAACTGTAACTTCCAATGTTTGGGTTGTAATAATAGAAGTGTGTATAATGGATGATGAACCCTATAACTTTGATGTGTTACCTACAGTCTTCTTACTATCCACTGCAGTAATAGCACATGTTTAAGTGCATGATGTAACAAATATGTCATGGACTAAAGTCTGAGGAAGAAAAATCAGCAAATGAATGAATTGTTAAATATAGATCCTTAATCAAAGCTTTCTAAAATATGCCTGAACAATTACTCCCAATACTACGACATTCCCTTAGCACAGGTAAACATTTTACTTGTATAGGCTGTGTGCAAAATGATTGTAAACTCTTGTGTGGCCCTTTCACAACAAGTGCCATGACATGAATGTATTACTCACAGGCACAATGCTTGGACAGTACATATACCCATGAGAAGTTAAAACATACTGGAACTGGTACAATATGGAAAAGTGTTTCACCCCTGCTCAGATCACAATCTCACTGATGAGGTCAAAATAAAAATCAACTCAGTAACTTAACAAAATTCAATGCCCCTCCCAACTCAGAGATCATATACAACCATGTAAATAATACAGGCTACTGTATCTACTAGAAGTAAACCAAAAACAAAATTTAAAAATAAACCACACTGCTGAAATTCTAACTGTAACAGGGTATATAACAAAAGGAAAAAAAGGCATGGCTAAATTTAGAAAGAGTAACTCTCATAATGATAGCAGCTCTCTAATTTAACTAAATAAGAAACTAAGAGTGCTAATTAAGTCCAACAAGGCCATTTATTAGGTCAAGATAGCAATTCAGGCTAAAGAAAACAACAAGGCCTTCTACAGCTATGTCTGAAATCTCAAATGTGGCATAAATCAGTGTGCTGAACTGGTGATCAATGGTGCCACCTTCAAGGAGCACAGCAGCATAGCCAATTTATTGGCTGACAAATTCAACTCAAACTTCACTCCCCACTCCACCCCCCATGAAGTACCTACTAGTATAACCCCACTCAGCTATTAAAAGGTAGAAAGGTCCTGGCAATGCTTACTAAGGCCAAAAACATTTCCTCAATGGGCCTTAACAATATCCCATGATGTCTCCTAAATAGCTTAAAACATTAGCTGTCAGGACTACTTGAGTCACTTTTCAACTATAGCCTTAAAACGAACTTTGTACTACAAGGATAGAGGACTGCAATGGCAATCCCACTTCACAAGGCTGGACCATCAACCAACCCCAGAAACTACAGACCTATCAGTCTGCCTAGTGTAATATGCAAATCCATAGAATGAATTAACATCGAAATGATCAACAAAGGCATAGGAAACCTTCAGAGACTGATCCCAACTCAGTTTGACTTTGTCATGTTAAGGTCACGCCTACTAAACCTGAAGGACTTCTTTGAGAAGGTCACCAAAGCAATGGATGTGGGGGGAAATGGTGCATACCACCTACCTGGACCTGGTTAAGACATTTGTTAATTCGGTAAGGTTTGAGTAACAGCAAAAGTAATAAAGGGTTAGATTACAGGCTGTTTTAACAAGGGGTCAGAAAAATTATTATTTTCCTAGGGGGTCAGAAAAATATTATCAGTGACTTTTTATTAGTAATTGAATGTGAAAAACAACTGTCAAGTAGCTAACTGAAATTTCCAACACAAGACTGCAGAGCCATAGCTGGCTCATTATTTCTAGCAGGCCTGAATGAATGTTCAAATTAAATCTAGGATTTTTTATTTACTACCAAACATGGTATATGCCTTGATCAGATATAGCAAATATTTACATTTATATCTATACATTGTACTTTTGTGTCATGGCTTCTTGTTTTTTTTTTTTTTTTAAGCCACTTTCACAGTGACATGAAAAGGTGCAAGCAGGACCTCCTGAGCTGACTAGCAGCAGACTTTAGAACTGTTGAGTAATGTATAAACAACTTAGCTATGTACAAATTCAATTCTAAGCAGCAGCAATTAGTTTTTTTACTGAATATTATATGAAACCTATTTTCTGCCTTAATTAATACCATTACAATTTCCATTGCTGTAAATGGATTTATTTAATTGGAATGCATGTATCATATATGCCATAGTCACTAAACTGTTTGCCTATTGTCTATCATAGCATTAAGGTTGATGTGTTTTATTGCACATGTTTTTCAGAAAAATTTTTATTTGGTTCAAGTATATGAAAATTGCAAAAAGACACACACACGCACACACACACACACACACACACACACACACACACACACACACACACACACACACACACACACACACACACACACACACACACACACACGCACACATACACACACACACACACACACACACACACACACACACACACACACACACTGTAAAAATACTGTAAACAAAAACATGCAGTAAACATGATAAGAGCTATTTAGACTAGGAACAACCTATATATCCACTCAGCATCACACCAAATTAAAAAAAAACACCTATATGCCTTCAAACATATAAGAAAAAGAAAATTACTTAAATGTTTTATCTTAAATCAAACATATAAGAAAAAGAAAAACAAAATTTCTTAAATGTTTTATCTTAAAGTGTAAAAAACTAGTTGGCATGCCCAGAGAACAGATTTAGAGTCCTTTTTGGGATCAGAAGTTAGTTTTGTAGCTTTATAATACTTAGATACAGTGGTTATGAATTCACACCATGATACAGTAGACAGAACACCATTTTTAGTTATATAAAAATTTGTCATGCTTAAAATAATTAGCAATACTCTCAAGATATTAAGCATTATATTTTCATGAGGTAAATACATAAAGGCAAATTGCCAAGGAAATGATTTGATATTAAGAATGTATTTTTGTATTCTTTCAAATATTTTAAGTCATAGTTGATGTATTGTTTGACACCCACAAATTATATAGAATAAATCTGCTTTATGTTTGTTATAATAAGTACAAATAGGCAAATTAATATTATATTTAGCTTGTGAGCTGGTATGATATATGAATTATTATAAATCATAAATTTAGTATAAGAATAATGTTTAAGGGAGACATACATTAGATTCAAAGAAATCATATGCTTTATATTTTGACTGGTAAAAGTGAAAACATTATAAAAGTTCCATAAATTTGCAAAAGCATATAGGATTCTTGTATATACATCTTACATAGAAATGATATTAGCTTTGGAACTTGTAGCTTTGTCAGAAAATATAAAAAAACCTGACAATTTTTTAATGTTGTAATGACATGAACATCTTCATATACTAAGAATCAATGGTACTATAGAGAAAAAACTTTTAGGTAGATTTAGTTTAGATATGATTTTAAAAGGGGGTTTGATCAGGGGAATGTAACTTATCAATAAAATCATAAACAGCAGAATTCATGAGCAGCAGAAATTGTGTAAAATCCACCATTTGATTATTGAAATACAAAGAGTTTTATGGATAGGTTGAAATAGCAGAGCTATTTGGTCAAGATTTATAATTTCCATCAACTTTTGAAAATGGCAGCTGTGTTTGATAATCAAGCTGTGTTTTAGTTTCTTAATAAGATATGGAATTGCTTTTGGGTTACAATCTAACATTTTAATATATCTATACCAAACATGTACACAGGCTGGACTCCATATTGTTGAATCAACATTGATAAGTCTAGAAGATCATGTTATAATATAGTATATGTAGAATTCTGGTAAGCTCATTCCCCCTTGATGTTTGGGATGAACTAATTTGGGATAACAGATTCTAATGCTCCTTGTTACCACAGAAATCTGGAAAGCTTACTAGTCAGTTGACTAAAGAAAATAGGAATATTATGTATAGTAGACATAAAAAAGTAAAATATTTGATAATATATTCATTTTAATAATAGCAACTTTAGATAAAAAAACATAGAATATAGATTGCCATCTTTATGCATCTGAGACAATCTTCAGGTAACTTTATATTCATTATGAAAGAAATGATCATGAGTTGAAGCAGAAAAAATAAATATCTAAATATTTAATTGAATCAGATATAGATCGATCTCAAGTTTATTGAGTCCAGTATTATAAGACCTAGGTGAATGAATGGTGACGAGTTGAGATTTGTGGTAAATGTAATCTATAATTCATGAATTATGGAAATTCAAGTATTGTTTAGAGTATTTTTGGAAAGTGCACATTAGGACAGGTTAAATATATGTTTATATCTGCAAAAGCAGTTAATCGTAGTTTAAAATTTAAAAAAGGAGTGATATAACATGTAGATTGGGTTAGAGCTAAGAATAAGACCTAAATGTAAAGGTTGAAAACCTAAGGGAAGGGGGCAACCTTGTGTTACTCCATTTCTAATGAAAACAGGTTTTAAGAGGTGTTTATTTATAAATAATTGCGTTGATGGATTGTTGTATAATATTTTAATATAATGAATAAAACAGATGGAGAGCCTTATTTTGAATCACCTAAAAGGGAAAAGAAAATTTGATACTACCAAAAGCTTTCGATACATAAATTTGTCAAAGCATAAATATTGGCATGATATAATTTTAACAGTTGTAAGGAGTCAAATGTAATTGTTTGATCAGAGTTTTCTCTGGCAGACAAAAAAAGACTGAAATTAGGCGATTATATAGGATAAAATTTGTTTCAGTCTTTTGGCAGAAATCATTGCATAGATTTTTGTTTATTAAGGCAATAGGTCTGTAGTTAGAAATCAAATTACTGTCTACAGAATTGTTTGGAATTAGAGTAGTTCTTGACCTATTCAAATTAAGATCTGATATACCATTTGTTCTTATGAAAATAAATACTATTAGTAAGAATACTGACAGTTGGTATTGAAAGGTCTGGATTCGATAAATTAATTGAATCTGATAGATTCCACCAAGTTCTACACAAAATGTGCAGAGAACCAAGTAATATGCTAATACACCTTAGTGTACATAGAATAACTCAGTGTACAACAGATATAGCCAGTAAAGTTGGTACACTTATGCTTAGCAAATCTATTTATGTTCAGACAATTGCTTCATAAAAAGGGCCCTGCATTATCAATGTCTATCAATTTAAATAATACCTTAATCCAAATAACACAAAGACAATAAAGGATGAGAAATCTGCAACAATCCATCCAGCAGTTAAAAAATGTTTATAAAAAGTCATGCAACAACATCCAAGTGAATGATATTGGCAAACAATTATGGATTTCAATGTAATATGTATATGGATATAAAATATCTATCTATATATGTGTGTATATATATATATATATATATATATATATATATATATATATATAGATTCACTTCATAATGCTGAAAGCTCAAAACACTGAAAATGAGAAAACTTCTTAATATAGAAGACCAAAACACTGAAACTTCAAAACACTGAAAACTCAAAACACTGAAACTCAAAACACTGAAAACACATATCATACATATAACTGTAAAATTTCCCCAAAGCAGACAGAAGACAGCTTGATATGCAGCTAAATCCAAACACTTTGAACCAGCAAGTAATCATACCAAAAAACTTTATTGCAGAGAAAGAAAGTTAGCGCTTTCACGGTAATACCATGCCGCTTCTTCAGACAAACAAGAATGGAGACAGAATAACATATATACAAATGACATCATCTCAAACTGCTTAACAGACAATAAAACAAACATTCATGTAGTCACATTCTCAGCTTAAAGGCATATAAAGTAGATAATATTTACTGGCATAAAATCTGATAAAAAATAAAAAATAATAATAAAAACATTAATACAAATAAATAAAACATGAAAAATATTCATAAATATATAAACAAACAACAATAAACACCCTACAGCTGTTTATTCCTTAATACAGGCTTAATGGGGACATGGTCATTCAACCCCATAACTTGGTGTGCCCCCAAACTCAAGATCCACTCCAACTCGACCACCTCAGTACGAGTCACTATATCACCACCTCGCAGACCTGGGCTGATCACACATAATACCTGGAAGACAAAGTTGTGTCCAGGGCCAGTAGACAAAACATGTTTTGCTAAGGCACTAAAATCATATTGCTTCTTCATGCAAGACACATGGCCCCTAATTCTTTCTTTTAAGCTCCTGTTCATCTTACCAACTTAGAATTTATAACAGCACTGACAATGTGCTAAATAAACCATATTCCTGGTGGAGCAATCAGCAGATGCTCTCAACTTCCACAAGTAGCCCATGACAGGGTGCCTAAAGAACCTAGACTCATCTATAAACTGACAAAAATTGCATTTATGACATTTAGATGTACCCATCAAAACTTGGGGTCCAAACATAACATGTCTAGGAAAACATAACTGTTGCCTTAAATTACTGTGGTTCTTATATACAAATCTAGGGCCATCTGCTAATATATCGGAACATCTGATGTCAGTCTGTAAAATATGCCAGTTCCTGGTAACTATATCTTTCACCATATTTACATCATGGGAGAATTTCAAAACAATGGGAGGACAACAATACCTATGAGGTGATCTGATTGATTGCCTATGCAGAGCAGAAAAATATGGACACGCTCTACTATCATGCTCATTGGTTATTCTGGCACAAGCTTGATCAACTTCAACTTGGGTGTAACTCTGATGGCAAACTCTTTCTTCAAATCTGACAAACTTTCTTCAAAGTCAGAAGTAGTATATGACAACCTCGATACCCTGAAGGCTTAACCTCTCACAATGTTCCCAAATATATGTTGTGGATGCATACTCCGCCTATGGAGATATGACGGTCTATAACAGTCCTTCCAGTGCATCCTGGTCAGCATTTTGCCATTCTCCATGAATGCATATGAACAATGTCTCCTAAATGTGAAGAAGAGAAAGCTGCCCCCTGCTTACACTTGGTGGAAAGTGCTATGATTTATGTTGTTTAAACTCAGAATATGTATGATTTGTGTTTTCGGTGTTTTGAGTTTCAGTGTTTTGAGTTTTCAAGATTTTGAAGTTTCAGTGTTTTGTTTTCGGTGTTTTGAGCTTTCAGTGTTATGAAGTGAATATATATATATATATATATATATATATATATATATATATATATATATATATATATATATATATACGTTTTGTGAATGTGCATGTGGCAGCATTGCATAATTGAATCATATGGGTCTGAGGGCTCACCCTGATGGAGTTGAGCTTCCCAAAGGAGTGATGCATGACCTGCACTATGTCCAAAACAAAGATCCCCATCAGGTCCCTCATCTGTGTCTGAAAGACATCTGTCATCATCTCCCAGATATGGCCCCATAAATTGTGTCCCTGTCATGGTGATTGACACATCTGAAAATGAGCAGCAGGAATGATGGCACATGGTGTTCCAGGGCCTGTCTTCATTGTCATCATCCATCCCATTATCTTCCTGGTCCTCTGAACTCAGAGTTGCCTGGCAGAGGTCTGACACATCATCTCCTCTGTCATCCAATCAATGAGCTGCCATGGGTCCCATGCTCTGTCAAGGTTAAAAAAAAGAAAGATATGCAGAATCCATGTGCACTTACATTTCAGACTACATAACATAAACACACTGACATGACCTATGGGTAGAAATGGTTCATTATGTCACATCACAGTAATACAGGACTTAATATAACTTCAACAACGGGTCTACCTGATAACACCAACACACCAAAACACCGACAATGAAATAACCAACACAAAAAAAAGGAAAAAAAAAAGGTTCAAAAACATGAAACTTCAAATGCCCGACAAACCAAAATCCCGACAATCAACAAAACAAATACCTTTCACCGAAAAACACACACAAAACACAAGCACACCAAAATCCTTACAAACCGACACTAAGCCTTACATACACAACTATCTATGCACTAACCTTAACCCTAACCCTAAGGTCCGTCACTATCGCACACTTACCTTACCCGCACCCTAACTCTAACTCACTTAATCCACCCCTAACCCTCAAGTCCGTCACTATCGCACACTTACCTTACCCGCACCCTAACCCTAACTCACTTAACCCGCCCCTAAACCTGAACTCCGTCACTATCGCACACTTACCTGACCCGCACCCTACCCTAACATCTGTCACTATCACACACTTACCTTACCTACACCCTGACCCTAACGTCCATCCCTATCGCACATTTACCTTAACATGTCGGTGTTCTCAGCGTTGGGATTCTCAACTGTCGGTCTTTTCCGTTGTCAATCTTCCGGTGTCTATGTTCTCATTGTCAGCGGTCTGCGATTCCGACGTTTCCAAGTAGACCCTCAACAACATATGTGAAGAAAGGAATTTCAGTATATAACAATGTAAAAAACATTGTCAATCACACATCCATGTGCAATAAATCTCTGTCATAAAACACTATGTGATGGCCACCTGAATACTGTGAGAGACAAATATCATGCTGTTAACATGACAAAATAATATCACACTAACTGTGACATGTTTGCTGAAGCTATATCACAATAAAATACAGATGTCATGTAAACATATTTATCAGACAATATAGCCTATAATTTGTCTTCATACTTTGTATAATATAAATAACTGAGGGCAGCAGGTTTCACAGTCAGGTTCATGTAACATTCCCAATTTAATATTATCAATGTAATGTAATATTATTAATGTGTATAGATGATATCACTAAAAGGCCATGTATGGGACACAATGTTCATTATAGCATGTTCTTACTTTTTCCAAGTGCCTTACATGCCATGCAATACAATGTTTATCTGAGGAAATTTTGTTATTTCTTGCGCCAGTATGAAACAGCCATCAACATGCCTGAAAACCAAACATGTACAAAAGCAGCACACATATATAGCATGACACACTGAGATAAGCATGGCATGACAGCATGTCATACAATGGTGATGTGAATCTACATCCAAAGCAATTGCTAGACTGCAAGCTAATAGTGGCATCAACAGCATAACATTTTGCATTGGGTCTGTGATATAAATCCCAAACATAGGCTTGCAATGTAGTGATGCAGACAGTCTGTCAGAAAACAACACTTTCTGTGGTCCATTATTTGTATGTGTGCCTAACACAATTGAGTTGAGGTGTCCATAGCAGAGTTAAGCTCAAGTGTAACTGAGATTTGCATGTAAATAAGGTGTCATTTGGATGTTCCATTTATATCAGGTGTTTCTTAATAATATATAGTATGACGAAAAAGCAGGGGAAATATCAATAGTAATATACAAATGAGATGAGCAATGCAACATGATTAATGACTGACATCACAGCATCAGAGAATTAGAATGCAGTATAACAGCTCAGGAAAAAACTGACAATCATAAACACAGTGACAGCATCTGATATCTACCAGTGTGGTTTATTCCCCACAGTGTCCATCATCAAGAAATGTATACCTGTCACTACCTGCATTTGTAGTTATTCTTATCTATGTACCCAATCAACTAAAATACGGCAATGTTTATTAGTGGATATTTAACAAGAAGATAATATTAACAGGATTGGGTTTCAGAACAACAACTGCAGAAAAAAGTTGCCAGTATTGTGTTAAGCAATTCGCTACATGTTTTTTTTTTCTGTAGAACCACATGCCAGAAATCTACTGCCAACCTCAAAATGAACACTGAAACATCAGACACCCATTCAGAAATGGAATATGAAGGCTATGCAAAATATAACTGTTAGTGAGTACCACTGGTGGATATAGACGTTTGTGGAACAGTCCAATTAAATGCACTATGACAGATACACAGATATGTCTGTCATTTAGGTTGTGCTTAAACTATAATATAATTATTTTTTCAACATACCCTGCTTATACCTCAGAAGTGGAATTTTGCAAGACATCTGCAATGTTATTCACATTCTATCAATGATAATTGCAGTTACCTTGCAGATGCATTATGGATAGTCTTGTATTAATATTAGCCTGCCTGATTCTGCAAGCAGAAACAGCTGTTTAACAATGTTATGAATGCTTCTGGGGAAATTAATGTTTACAGTTAGAACACATACCTCTCTCCCTCCTCCCTCCACTGGTCCTTTAGCCTGTGCATCCACTTAATGTACAACAGACGGCTCTGCCAGCTCTATCCTCATCTCCTGTAAAAAGGAAAAAATAAGTTTTGCTGGCATAGAAGGATTTCTTTCAGTTGATTATATATTGTTTGGTATTTAAAAATTAGCAGTAAAGTATACTGCGCATCATATGTTCTAGAGTTTTGATACAGCATACAAGTTCACGTTTTGCAGATTCAGTCATTACTGTGTCACTGTCAATATTTCACACATGAGGAATAATGTATACAAACAGGAGGAGTACAGATTCAAGCTTACAACTCTCATCTAAGACACCTACCTGCCTAGTTAATCTATCTTAGCTATGATTGGATGAATTTATGTAGCTTAAATAACAGAACTATATGACTATACAGGGAAGATTCAAAAACATAGATCAGTAACATCGAAGTAAAAGATCAACTTTAAACATGTGCTGTGCATTTGAAATAAAACACCATGCAATCCTGACTGAAGTTTATCTCACTGGTCACATCACTAAACTAAAACTGTAACAGTGCAGAGTTCACAGTCTCAGGCAGTGCAACAGAACCTATGTATGCATTTGACAGACATATACAGACAGAAAAAGATGTACATCAGTGTTGGAATGTACATCATCATTTCATTTATGTAGGGGTGAGTCAATGTTAAAATGCAACAGAATATATCATGCCAATATGGATGTACAGCTATGATATATATTTACTGGCAATGAGATACACATGCAGCCATAGTGACAAACTGGGGTGTTTCCAGAATCTTTGTGCATAACAGATATTCATAATTATCTATGAATTAAGAGCTATAGGTGTTAATGCACTTTCTGCATACCTGATGTTTAAAACTGCTATACTGCATAACTACACAAGCTGGTATCTGCCATATCTGTTCTTAATTAGTTATCACTGAAATATACGATAGGAATAACATCAATGGGGAGAGGAAAATGGTGGCCGATCTGTGAGCACTGTGTCATCATGGCTCCAATAAAAACGGTAGGGACACTGAAGACAAATCAGCACAAAACATGGCCAGATGAGTTCCAAAACATTTCTAAAGGTTAGCTTAACCATCTGCTAACCAGTAAGCTTTCAAATAATGCATAGTGTCTTTTCTGTGAGGAGTGGATGACTTACCTGATAGAGTTCCGGACCAATGGGCTGTAAGGAAGAAAAAACATACATTACCAAAAGTAAATACAAGATGGCAAATGAAACAGAAACCATGGCTATAAAAACATCTGAATTGAAGCTTTCAGTGATAGCCATACCAGAAAAAGAAATCATTTCTAAACACTCGAGAACTACCAGACAACTGAAGAATGAAAGAGTACAAACAAATCAAAAACAGATCACTTTCTGGGCTTGGAAGACTTCAAAATGGTGTTACAACCATTGCAAATGGTAATTCAACAATTCTCAAACCAATTACACACTTTTGCTAATAAAATAAACTGAATACCAGACAGATTATAAAAAAACAAAAGCTAAAACACTAGAAAAAATAAATTAAAATTAGTCAGCTACAAGAAGCATCACAATCTAACACTAAAACTATTAAATAATTACAACAAAAAATCCTAAACCTGGAAGCCAGAAGTAGAAGAAATAATATCTTGATACAGGGGGTACTTGAAAAGTATGAACAATCTAAATTAATTGAAGTTGTGCACCAAATCATTGGCTGCTTGTTAGACAACCAGGCAGACTCTAACCAGATCATCACTGAGACATCACATTGTGCACTTCATGCAGCACAAAGTCAGGATAAGCTGAGACAAGTATACATGCGACTCCTAAATTACCAATGCGCTTTTAAAATTCTAACAACTGCTAAAAAGATAAGAACAATAACATGGAATGGAAATAAAATTACTTTCACTCAAGATCTACCACACCAAACTAAACAAGATCATCAGAAACTGTCCCCATTTTGTGCATTCCTGATCTAGAAAAGCATGAAATCCCAAATAAGGTACTCCTCTACCTTAGTATTCCAGGAGAAAGGAATTACATACTCAGTTGGACTACCTCAAAAAGCAAAACAAGCCTTCACAAATGCTTTTAATAAGACGCCTGAGTGAAGATTGATTGCTATGGTAAAGTATGAAGATTTCACACTAAATCCTCACAGATATACTGGAGAAGGTGAAAACCATGATTTGCTAAATAAAATAACTGTAAATATAGGAAATTTAAGGGTACAGATAGAACTTTTCTTGTAACTGAGATTTGGCTATGCTGATTTAATATTCCTACCAGCTGACAGTTTGCCTGGGTCCCATTTATACTCAACAGAGTTTATATAGTGCACTTCCTGCCAATTTTTGTATTAGGAAGTCCCTGCAAAAATATTTGCATGTACTGGAGCTATTTTCTTTTTGAAAGAAAACATTAAAGATTGCTTTCATCTCTCAGACTGTAAGGGGTTCTATTATTTAAAGCATACATTTACTGATTTTTATAACATAAATAAGAAGACCACTTTGTCAGATGTGAATCACTGTGCTAAATATGACTTGTTTATTTATAGTTAATTTGTTTGACTAAAGATAATTATTAAAAAAAATGTTCCTGCATATTATAAGTTCACACTATACAGTGGGACTACATGATAAGCTATATGGAATTATACGGACGTTATGCTCATTTTAACCTGCTTAAGAATGTTTTTATATTAAATAACAGGGTGAAATGTTAAGGCATGGGGAACATATGTGGATTCAAGATTTTTATGCTGTTTGCTTGTATGGTTCTCTATGCATTGCTAGTTTACTTTCTTCCTGGCACCATGGGGGTGTGGTTAGGTACAATATGTAGCAGGAAGAGTCAAATGCTACATGTTATTCTTTTTGAGTTTATGAGATAAAAAATGGAATATGTGGTGTCATAAAAACCCTGTTTGACCATCCCATTATATATTTTTGTCAGGAGTGTCAGTATAGTTAATAGATTCATGGAATGTGAAAGGTATACAAATGAAAAAGGAAATAAGCTTAATTTTCTATCTAGCATTCAAATGAAAGGCTGAAATAATATTTGTTCAAGAGACCCACCTGATGTCAGGTAAGTAGACTCAAGAAATGGGCAAAAGATGGATTGGGGCAATAATCAAATCAGGTAGCAGGTCAAACAGTACAGGGGTAGCAACTATTATCAAAAAATCTCTGAAGGATAATATACTGCAGCATAACTCAGATGAAGAGAGGAGATAGTGTTATGTAGTTATTAAAATATATTTTTGATAAAACTACACTGTTAAATAACCTGTATGCACCCAGTACCAAACAATGTGAGTTTATAAGGTTAATTTATAAAATATTAAGCCATTTCCTAATTGTTATTATACTATAGGGGAGATTGGAATGCACTCAATGACCCTATGTCTGACAGGACAAGTAGGAGTAAAACATACAATGTTTATGCTTCAAGAGCAATCTCGGACCTAAAATATATATTTTTACTTATTTGACCCATTCAGTTTTCAAAAGAGAAATGCATTATCAGAGAAATTTAAATTTTACTCCCACTGCTATAAAATTTGGGCTAGGTTGGATTTTTTCTTGATTTCAGAAATATTTTTGAGATCCAACATTGACTTTCATATAGAACCAGGGTTCTTCTCTCATCACGCTAAAATTACATTTACTGCAAACTGGACCAATACATCAAATATCAAAAATGGAGGATATAACTGGACTTTAAACCTCACCTTACTTCAAAAGGAAGATACTGTTAAGGAAATTAATGGGGTACTGAATGAGTTTATGAGTAACCCTACTAGTTTTCATATTCCTTTTGACATACAATGGGCTACCATTAAAGCCCAAATCAATAGCATTCTTATCAACAAGGTATAATGCTATAAAAGAATCTATAGGGCAAAAGAAAAAAATATTGAAAGGAAACATCTGTGAACTTAAGGAGGAACTTTACCTAAATTATAACTCAAACACAGAAAAAAAATTACCTCCAAAAAGAACTTTATTTATTATACACAAAACACGTATCATTCAATGAGATGAGGATGTTAGTTCCCTTAATAACCAAAATAATATACCAAAATAAAATGTAATAATTAAAATGTCAAAATTATTCAAATTTTTAACAAATATTTTCTCAAACATAAGGTAAGCAGAATCTATTATTTACACTATAAGAAAAAGATCAATTTTTAAATCCGTTAGATTTTCTTAAACTTAACTAAAGCCAGCAGGATCTCCTTATAACACTATTTACCCAGCAAGAAATCTTATACATAATAAGTATTCTGAAGGTGGGTAAAGCCCCTGGACCCAATGGTTATACAGCAGGCTTTTATAAAACTTAGTCTAAAAACCTTTATTGCAACTGCTCAATTATTTTAAAGAAAATGGTATTGCAAACTTATATCTTAATAATTCTAAAACAATACTTATTCCTAAAGTGAATTCTGACACTAAAAACCCACTAAATTACAGACTATTTTCTCTAATCAACATAGATATTTAAATATTTGCCTCACTGTTGGAAAACAAATTGAAACCTTTATTACTAAATATAATCTCACCTGGCCAAACTGGCTTTTTCAGGGCAGACAAACCTGTGATCACACAATAACTTTAGATACACTGACTTTATTATCTAGACAGTAAACAACTTAATATTCACACTTGCTCTGGATGCTTTCAAAGCCTTTGATGGACTCACTTTAGACTCTTTTTTTCAATAGTGCCATATTTCACCTTACCATAAGATTTTATTAATTCAATAAAAGTTCTGTACACAAATGCCCACACAATCTTAGATATAAATAAGATTACTTCATATCCAATAAAAATTTGCACATTATCCTTACACTCATTTAATATATATATATATATATATATATATATATATATATATATATATATATATATATATATGGGTCTACTTTGAAAGACCGACACGCCAGTTCGCCGACACACAAATCACCGAGACCAGATAACCGACAACACACAAAACGGACAATGCAAAACACCGAACACCATTACACCGACACACCGAACGTAAACAACACATTACACTACATAGCATAGCCACTAGCCCTAACCCAAACCCTAACCCTAAGGTCCGACACTATCGCACACTTCACCTACCTGCACCCTAACTCACTTAACCCACCCAAAACATAAAGCCCATCACTATCGCACACACACCCTACCCGCACTCTAAACCTAACTCACTTAACCCGTCCCTAAACTACAGTGCCTCACTATCACACACTTACCTTACCCGAACCCTAACTCCGACACTAACACACACTCACCTTTCCCACAGCCTAACCCAAAATCCCACAATATCGCACACTTACCTGACCGCTCCTAACTCCGTCACTGTCGCACACTTACCGAGTCGCGGTCACATATTACCCTTGTCGGTCTTTCCGCTGTCGGCAAATCACCCTTTCAATAAACTTACCTGTCGGTCGTTTGGTCTTCGTTTTCCGCGTGTCAGGGAATCGTTGGTTCGGTCTTTTAAAGTAGACCCATATATATATATATATATATATATATATATATATATATATATATATATATATATATGTATGTATATAAAACTACTCTTTCTTCTTATAACCCAAAGAACTGTTCACTACATTCCTATACAAAATAATACAAGGCTTGCATTAATGGCATTTGCTGATGACTTAAATCTTTATATTACTCTAACTAATACTGATTTACCAACAATTCTGCATTCTATCAAAATATTCTCAGAATTATCTAATTATAAATGCAACCTGGGAAACTGATCTATTTTTTCCTTTAAATCCAATTACAATCTAATCAACTACCTTCCAGAGACTGAGATTAAATTAAATGATTCACTGATATATCTGGGTATATCTTTCTATTATGACCCAAATAAGTTTTAGCAAAACAAATTAAAGAAGCTTTGGATAACAACAGAACAAACTATTCTCAGAATAAATTAAAATGTCCCATTTTGTCAAAAGTGGTTATTATTAAAATGAATCTACTACCAATATTGCTGTTTCAGTTCAAGGCATCAAATATAATAGCACCCAATACATTTTTCAAAACTGTAAATACAAATCTATCTAAATTTCTATGGGAGCCCAAATTGCTTCATATTAGTTATCAAAAACTGATTTATCACAAAAAGATTGGTGGTTTGGGCCTTCTGGACCTTAGGCTCTATTATGATATAATAAACTCAATTTGAACTATAATTATTTCTGATTATTGCCCAATAAAAACAAAATGGAGTCTTATTTGGGTAAAAATTGGATATGCTAAAATAATTAATTAAAAAATATAATCCTACACCTGTACCCTTTCTCAATAATGAAAATAATGGAAGAATAAAAATAAATAATTGTTTAAAAATTATGATCGAAAGACATGCATCTGGAGCCTTTCACCCTGAGCCTCCCCTGAAAATGGGTTCTGTCCCAGTTGGACTTTCTCAGTAAACAAATGTTAAATAAATAAATAAAATAAATGATAATTATTTTGCAAAAAGCAATTGAGTCACTAAATCTAACAAGTACATTTAAAATTTTGCAACCAATTCACCTTAATCCAAATTTTAAACTAAATAATTCAATGTTAAACCTAAACAATTATCCCTTAAATAAAGAAATTACAATATTAGACATTTATAACTATAAAAACCTTTCAATAAACAATTTCTGAAATGCACTGAACCTTCTTAAAAGCTATTTAGTTATATTGACTCAGATAAAAGAAATTACCTTAACCGTCTTAAAGGATCCAAGGGCTAATGACAACAACATAAATCTCTGCAGAGTGTTGTGGAATGAGTTAACATTACAAAAAATGCTAATGAAGTCATAACAATTAATTGTAGCTATAAAATATCAAGATAATATTTTATATTCAACTGTTGGACTAAATTAAAACCAGCAATTCAAAATAAACAGAGAATCCAGTCATAAAAAAAAAAAAAAAAAAAATATATATATATATATATATATATATATATATATATATATATAGTTGGGAGGGTGGTCTAATGGTTAAGGTGTTTGCCTTACAAACACAAAGTGCTGTGTTTGAGTCTCACAAGGGATAATTAGCTAGGTTTAAAATGGCTCGCAAGGGCAGTTAGCTTAGTACTAATCTATGAACCTACATATATATATATATATATATATATATATATATATATATATATATATATGGATCACCTTTAAATCCTCGAAATCTCGTTTCGCCGACACACTAATAACCGACACCAAAAGACCGACAACAAAAAATGCCGACAACGCAAAACATCGAAAACCATTACAGCAACACACTACACGTAAACAACACAGTACACTACATAACATATGCACTATCCCTAACCCAAACCCTAACCCTAAGGTCCGACACTACCGCACACTTACCCTACCTGCACCCTAACCCTAACTCACTTACCCACCCGTAACCCCAAGATCCGACACTACCGCACACTTACCCTACCTGCACCCTAACCCTAACTCACTTACCCACCCGTAACCCCAAGATCCGACACTACCACACACTCACCCTACCTGCACCCTAACCCTAACTCACTTAACCCACCCCTAAACCCACAGTCCCTCACTATCGCACACACACCCTACCTGCACCCTAACCCTAACTCACTTAACCCACCCCTAAACCCACAGTCCCTCACTATCGCACACACCCTACCTGCACCCTAACCCTAACTCACTTAACCCACCCCTAAACCCACAGTCCCTCACTATCGCACACTTACCTGTCCGCTCCCTAACACTAAATCCCTCACTCGATCGCACACTTACCGAGTCCGTCGGGTTCTCACCTTGTCGGTCATCTGCGTTGTCGGTGTTTTCGTCCCGTCGGATTCCATGTCGGCGGAACGCGTTGTCGGGCATCTAAAGGTGACCCATATATATATATATATATATATATATATATATATATATATATATATATATGTGTGTGTGTGTATAGCCCAGTCAATGATAATAAATAATGCATATTTAACTCCTGATATACTTAACAAAAACTGCTCCACATCCTCACAAAAATATTTAAACTGTGAAGTCAAAATAAAGCTGACATTCTTTATATCTTTTGGAACTGTAAATGTCCATATAAGTTGTGGTGTTCATTAAAAGTCAGGCTAGAAAAAAATGGGATATGAAAATAAAAAAATGGGGTATAAAAAGACCACTGTGTCCTGGGAATTTACAATTTTACATATCCCTCCTCTTTGATTAATGAAGCAAAAATACTTGTTTTAATTACCCTTTTCTCACTGATGAAATTATACATCTCACAGAACTGGCTGGACAGACCAAAGATGTCCTGGGATGGTTTTAAGCAAGTGGAAATTAAGTATATAACAACTCATAAGTTAACAGTCAATGACAAAAGCAAATGTTCCTACTATGCACAATTTTGGAGTACACTACTTGATCATATAATCCAATAATCTCAAAATATAAGTTAAATTAACAAAGAAAATAAATGGTATCAAAGATCACAGTTATAAGTTATAGTTCAGAATGATGTGTAGTATTGCTATTTTATTAATTAAAACCATAAAAAGGCATTTAGCACTTTGTGTACATAGTTCCTACATTATTATTTATTAATGTGTTAAAGAAATAATCTGTATGCATAAGTACTTGTCACATGTTGATGAAGACTTTGTGTTGTTAAAGGTTTAATAAAAAAAATATATATGAAAGTGTAATAAAGATATTGGATAAAAAGGAATAATATCAATGAGTTGAACCAACATTTCTCCCTGAAATATTCATATTACAAGGCAGACCACCACGGCACCATGATACAACTGTTAAAACTACAAATGTATTGAGTAAAACTATAAAATACAGAAATAAAAATCGGTCCGATAAGTGCTTTCGGCTGATATAGCCTTCTTCAGATCATATCAACCGAAAGCGCTTATTGGACCAATTTTTCTGTATTTTATAGTTTTACTCAATAAATTTGTGGCTTTAACAGTTGTATCGTGGTGCTGTGGTGGTCTGCCGAAGGTTTTTCTTGCAGTTTGTTTTGTTTCCATTGGCAGCTTTAGCAGTTGTAACAGTGTTTTTCTTACTTGAGATATTCATATTGGACTATTGCTTAATCTGTAATGCTAGGTGACAGAAAAATCATTCCATCATACAGGATTACTAAGGAATGTTTGCAGAATGTAGTGGATAATAGGCAAATGTGTAGTCATCTGAGACCTTCACGCTATAGGCATTAATGCACCACATAATTATTAGCTATGTGGTACTGTAGATCCGAACAAGCAATTACCTCATATTTCTGCTCCAGTACGTAAGTATCAAATTGAAATACAAATACTCCATTACAGGAACCAAACCCAGATGTACCTCTAAGACATTCACAATGACCTAGAGCTCAACAGTTTCAGCTAACAGAAAGCAGAATGATTATAAAATGCAATATTATTTCTATGGCATTATGACATATTCCATTGTATAGCAGTAGTATGTCTTAGTGTTTAACTGTTTTATAATGCAGAGACTAATAATGTATGTCAGTATTTCTCAGTATTCACACATGCTGACATATACTGTGTGATCCTTTTCAAGCCATTACAGATAAAGGAGAAATGAGTACTTATCCGAGGCCCAAACACTATATGCATCAGCTAAAGTTCTATATATTTAGAAAAGATGTTCTGTATACTTGCAAAGAACATAGAGGGCTTAAATTACTTAGCTTCAATATCAACTACCTACACACATAAACACCAATATTTACAAAATAACCTACCAGGGGCTTTGAACCCAAGCAGAGGGGAATATCAATTACTGTGACTCATTACTTAACCAGTTAAGCTAATTGACATAACTGCTCATTCCTGCTTGTAATAAGAATATTTATGGCATACCATTCACAGCTGTATATGTATAATGAGAAGCACATTTGTATTACTCTTATCAGTACAATCACCCATGATATCAACTTTAAACATTCCCATAAACACATACAGCTAGGAAATATTTTTATTATAATGCAGGTGTTAAGGTGCTGTTTATGAAACTTACTGTAGGCATCCACAGGCTGGTGTCAGACCTCTGTGACCCTCTGGCAAAGATTCTTAACATCCTTTTGATGCAGGTCATTGTAGTAGTGATGGACTTGCACACCAGTCTGGAAAGTCTCACAATCTGGTTCTAGATCTCTCTTATCACATAGTTCCTCAGGGCATTCCCACATCCTCTGTTCATATCCAGGAGAGTCAGTGAGCATCTGGATGATCTCTTCCTCTGCATAGTTTGGCACCAGGATAGGCCAAAGCTTCCTCATGGTCAACATCTTCACTTTTAAAATAGGAACTTTGTTCAGAAATGCCTTCTGAAAAATGTTAACTAATATCTCACTCAGTTCACAGGTAGTGATGGTATGGCCAGTAAATGCATCCAAATTGCATTTTAAAATTGGTGCATGTAAGATGGTATAAGACTATTGGAGGGCACTGTGCATGTATTGCAGACAGTCACATTTAATGATAATTATTGGGTAGTTACATGGAATATTTTATTTTTTTTTTTATTTATTTTACATTTGTTAACCGGAAAAGTCAGACTTGGAACAAGCCAATTTTCAGCGGAGGCCCGGGGAGAAATGCTCCAGATGCATGTCTTTGTAACTTTCCTGTTATTCTGAGCTATTAGTTAATGCACCAAATTTCTAGAAGTTATGGGGCTGTGTGCAAATGGGATTCTAAAACCTTGAATGTTAATGAAGCTCATAAGTAATATATGGCACAGATGCTACTTATAAGTGCACATAGGTGCACTCACTATCAGGTATAGCTGACTTCCAGCTAGCTTCAAAGGTAAATTGTCATCTGATACCATTGCTGGGGGGAAATGCAATGCTGTCATTACATATCTATGCTATATTTAATGTTTATAATTCAAATTGTTCATGTTGACAGTCCTTTTTTGTTCAAACAAGTGTGAAATACAAAGTGGCTGTAACATAATGGGTATTTATAGGGCTGCACAATAAACATACATGTAAATCTTTTGCTAAAAGCAAACAGACTCTGTGATATGTGGATGAAACTGGAATACAGTTATATTTGCTGTAAAATGTGGTTCACCTTGACTGTGTCTGGTGTGTTTAAGGAGAATGAAGAATTCCGAGAATTTTCGTAAGTTGCGTGTTAATAGTTTATGGTACTTTCTGATGCTTGCTTACACACGTACTATATAAATAGAGCTGAAATAAAAAATATCTGTAGTTTATTGTGATTAGCCTACAACTGTCTGTGTTATGCTTAAGGAGAATGATGAATTCTGAGGGTTTCCCTAAGTTTTATACATAGTTTACAGATACACCCTGATGCTTAGTATGATAGCGATAGTTGTTAGTACATGCAATCTGAAATATAGACAATGTAATGATGGCTTTGACTTGAACTGTGACAGTAGGTGAAGTAATGAATGTCTGGCAAAAGGGTTGCATAGTTGTTCTGTAGTTGTGATGTCTTCAACCAAAAGTTCAGATCCCACATTTGGCCTCTGCAGATAATGTAATATTGTTGCATGTGATGATGTTGTACATGTTTAGATGCTGTTTGCATATCCACTGTGTTCTTAAATATGCAATAGTAATATACGTGGCACAGGGCTATTTTGCATAGTTCACATTGGTAAGGAGAGCAGAGCAAGTTACATAACTAATGTGTTTAACATCTTGTCTTTTATCATCCAGTATATAAAATGTATAAAATGTACATATAACACTATCTTCAAGATGTCAAACTTATCTATGGGTGACAATTTCTTTCCACGCGAGAATGACATTATAATTGGCACTCTGAACCAACATGGACAAAGCCTCTTTGGAAGGACAAGAAATACTGTGTGGAGGAATGAGGTTTGGACTGATCTAACTAACATGATCAGTGCTGTCAGTGGTCACAACTGATCCTGTGAGGCCTGTCATTGACATTGCTCAGACATGATCCTCCATGCTGCTAACAAAGTACCCATATGAGAAGTTCAGGAATGCCATGGAAGGCGGAACACCATTAACTCTCCTTGATGATATCTCAGTTTTCCTGGCATCATATCATACATAGACAAGATCATCATATACCTGGTGGAAGTGCTGAAGCTGGTGTTTCAGGACATACATGCAAACCATAACTTTAAAACCACTGCAGCATATACACTGAATGTGCAAATTATTAATGTAGTGCCATATTATTTTATTCAGCAGCACAATTGCATAGGAAATGTGGTCACTCATGGAATGTGGATTCCCAGATAGTGTCATTGCACATTGGTTTACAATGCAACACATACCTACAACTTCAAGCAATATGTGTGATGTATGTCTTTCTCAATTGCATAAGTCCATCAACATCTGCACAGCAACAACCCGTGTCACTTAAGTGTCTTCATATGCTCTTATTGTGAGCCATAGCTGTCTCTGCCACCTATCATGACAATGGATTATGCTTACAAGTTGAATTATGTATGCCACTGTATATTACAGATACAGCATTGCAAAATGTTGCACTTGAAGATGCACCTACTGACAGACTAGATATGGTTGTCCACCTTGTTCATAGGGTACAGCAAATCTGAGCACAACTGTGATGTATGTTTCTTTCCATACAGGATATCTAGACATGTACACAGTTTGTCATGTAAGTGTCTCCATATCCAGTTAGTCGGTACTGTATTTGTAATGTCCCTTTGCCTGCAGTCATGACTGAGGAGCATTGCCACATATTGATTTATCATCCTGCAGGATCTACATTACAACTGATGATATGCTCCCCAAACAGAGATGACACAAATGGTAAGACATTCTACATGTTTATTAGATGTCAGTATTGATGATCACATCTGTACACTTCCTGAGTACTGTATTTTTCATCATCTACCTAAGACAATGATAACATTTACATAAACCTCTGCCAAATGGTATGGGTCTATATTATCTTGTGTGTGTTATACCTCTGTTGAAGTTTGGCATGATGGCCGTTATTTTCTTCCTTATGGTGCACTGTTGTATATGTTTCTCCATGGCAGTTTCAGTTCAAACTTCTCCGTCAGAGGTGGAGTCCCACCAAGGGATGTCAGGTATGCTTTACTCTTTTATTTATTCTCAATTTTCAGCTGCGTGCAGCATGTCACATAAATAAAATCTCTATGTTATATAGGATCCATGAACCATGTCCAAGCATGTCATCCTGGTAAGATCATATCGTTATTAACATTGTACTCATATAGTTGGCCCATATGTTGTTACTAAGCTGCATCATGTATTGTTTGTGCTAATAATTAACCTGTGTCATTTGTTTTTTCTTGTAGCCAATCCACAGCCTGCCTCCTCAAGTAATGCATCCATGGATCCCAAGTTGGCATTTTCTGTGGATAACTGTGATAGCACAGCGCATGCATACAGGCCACAGATTTAGGTTTATTTTACAGCCCAGAATGGGACAACCAAGTGGATCATGATATAGCCTCAGATATTGCATACAATGTGGCTGGACATTCTTAAGACATGGTGACAGCAGCTGCCAGGTATGATGATGTTCATGAGCCATTGCCCCATGCAGAGTTAGGTGATGAGGGTGACTCTTCCCCACAACCAAGAGGTACTGCATATTATAGGACAAATGTGAGGGCTGCTGCTGTACATGGGCATATGTTAGAGGGTGTCCACCTACTATTACAGGTGAATAAACATTCTCAGTGATGTCATGAAGCTTACCTTCATGCAATTTTCCATGCAATTGAACTTGTAGCACACCGACTGCATGTGTTACCTGAAAGTCAATAGTGCAGACTTGGTGAGATCATGGTTGCATTGGTTGAACAGCAAGGCAATGTGCTGTCTGTTGCATGCTCCTTTGAAATTCTTGTTACAGCAGTATTAAAGCAGTGCTATAGTACTAAACAGGTATTGTGTGCCCTAACTGTACAAAACAGAGTACCCCCAGTGACCAGAGACCAACCCCCTCTCATTAGGTATACACTTGTCTGTCAGACATCAGTGTTCCTACTGCAGTATGCACATGCATCTTATTTATTTATTTTTATTTATTTATTTATTTAACATTTGTTTACCAGGAAAGTCCAACTTGGATCAAAGCCAATTTTCAGCGGAGGCCCAGGGAGAAATGCTCCAGATGCATGTCTTCGTAATGTGGGAGGAAACCAGAGCATCCAAAGGAAACCCACATGAATGCAGGGAGGGCATACAGACTCTGCACAGAAGGTACCCCAGCCGAGAATCAAACCAGAGAACCTCTCGCTGTGAGGCGACAATGTAACCACTGCACCACTGCACCATCCTTCTGCTGAAAATTACTTCACTGTGAGCCCAACAGGCACACCCAGATAGTCACATCACAGTCATGTTACATCCCACATTACACTAGTAAATGTCACCACATCCAGCTCCTCTATTGAGCAACATGGGCCAAGTTTTGCTGGATATGGCAACATCAGCCAGAAATGGAGTGTGAGCCATCCTCATAGTCACCCTAGACTGCATTAGTGTAACATTAATAGGTATTCCAGTGTGGGTCCTGTTGTATCATTCTGACCCTGTGGCAATGATGGCTACTGTGCTGACCACTGACACAATAATGTGTCTGTGGTTGTTGACATGTCTGATGCCACAGGATTTTCTTATACTGTTATGATATGTTTAGAGTCATTTGTGGATATGTATTACATGATTGACATTGACATCTATTATTGTTGATATTGACAACAGTGATGCACTATGTGATGTCATGATTTAATGTTTTCATCTTTATCAGAGAACAAATGTGACTGCTGATTTTCTTACAGTCTGCCTTGTTGTTTTCCATTCCCACATGCACACTACACCTCTGTATACATACGTGAAACATGTATGACATTTTAACATGGTCCTGCACATGCTTAACACCAAAACAAAATGTGGATCTGTGTAAATATTTCCATTTTCAATTGGTGTGCTTACTTGTACTTCCCATCTGTGCCTTCCCATATTTGACTGAATCACACATAGAAGTGAATATTCGTATGTTGCTGTATCAATAACATGGATGCATGTTGTAGATATGCTGTCTGGTCAATATCATTGATGTTCATCATGGCTGTGCATACATTATAAGGAAATGACCCATGTTGCAGAGATGTCATGCACAGGTGAGACAGCACTGTTATTTATTTCTGGTTGTATATATGCTGATACATTCCCATACATGTAGTGGACTTTGATTTTTTTTTCTGTGAGTGTGCCTACTGGACAGGTAATGTTCTATCTGTGAAATGACTACCTCTTTTGTGCACATCTCCTGCATTTCACACATGTGCCTGTGTGTTTATCTTTAGCGATGTACTTTGCAGATGGTCTTGCTGGATTGATGTTTCCTCTCAGTGCTTTGTATGTGTTCATAGTGCTATACATTAAGCTGAGGTTATGTATGATTTTCACCATGTACAGCAGATGGATCATTCCATTAGCTGTGATCTGGGCTGCTGTTTTAGGGAAATACATGAACACCAATGTTTATTTTGTGTACTTATTACCTGTGACAATTCACAACTCAAAGCTGTGTGTCACACAATGCCATGTTGCCTGAGCTAGGACCTGTGTCTGCATCCTTCATCACCCATGCTGATTTCTTCTCCATCCCCCTGATCTTCTTCTGACAGCTGTGCAATGTCATCTTCAGGCACCTGGGGGTTTTGAGGTAAATCACCTACATCTGTTGCAGGCCAGCCACCATGTTTTGCTGTTAACATGTTGTGTAGCATGGCAGACACAATACGCATCTGTGCTACCTTTTCAAGTTTGTATTACAGTGCATCCCTGGATGTGTCCTGACTTCTGAATCTAGATTTCAGCATGCCAAATACATGCCTGATGATGTTTCTTGTTGCAGTGTGTGATCTATTATATGTGTCCTCTGCAGCATTGGATGGGGCTCTATATGGTGTCATTAACCAAGTCTCTACTGGATATGCAGTCAACTGTTTATAGAAAGGAGATGACAAATATGTTGCTGTGCATACTACTGACAGGTTTGGATTCTGTTTACAGCATAGCTGTGTTCCTGTTCTTATGAAGAAGTAATCTTCTAGCATTTCACCATTTTGGAAGGAAGCCCTCAGACTACTTTCTTGCCGTATTGCTGCTTTGTGTACACTCCCAGAGTGTGTCATCATTATGTTTGTTATAATGCCATCTGCTGTGCACATCATTTAGTTATTAAGTAATGCAAGCCTTTTTTTATTTATGTAAATTTCTGCTTTGGGTATGGTAGGGAGTTTGATAGCAACATGGATGCAGTGTATTGCACCAAGGATACATGGGAAGTTGGCAATGGCATAGAAATAGTGCATGACTTTCCTATGCTCTATGACTATGGCTGAAAAGTGGATGTATTCATCTATGTTGATGCACATTGCTGCCATGAACTGGGAGAAGATGTGATTAGCACCTGTCTGGGGCACTTCTACTTCATCTCCCATATGCCATCAAATTGTCCCTGATGGCAGTATACCTAGGCTCAGGCAAACTTTGGTTTTGACAGCTATGGAGTTACCTCACAAACTATGTGCATGCATGTTTGGGGCATGCATGTTACAGACACCATGTACTTGCTCCCTATCTAATTGGCACCTGTTGGTTATTTTTTGATCTAAGAGATGCTGTAGATGTAGCCTGGCTAAACATCTACCTATCTACCTTCTAGGATACATTGTCAGATCTTCCTTTATGGCTATCAGTACCCCAACCTGCATACCAGTTGCATTTTTTTGGGGGGGGGTAATGATGTGGATTCTGCAGGATTTCAACAGACAGGCCTTACTTTTGTGGTAATAAATTTAGCCTCTGCCAAATGCTTTCATAATGTTATTGGCAAAGTACTTTGCTGCATTTAAATTGTATTGGGTGCACTCACTGTGTTCTGGAATCTAGTGGGTATGCACAGATTCCTTAATTATCCTGTGCTATGTAATAATTCCTACAGTTTAAGTATACATTATAGAATCACATTCACCATTCATGTGCTGAAGTTTTCATTCAGTGTGCTGCACTGTCCGCAACTGTCTTTTGGAATTTATCCAAAAAATGTTTATAAAATTCTACAGAATATCTTTCAGGGCCAGGAGCTTTCCCAATTTTTAGCTTTTTAGTAGCTTCTGCAATCTTAAATAAATGTATTTCCTTATTATAATCATTTAGCTGAGGAAGTTTCCATTGACTGAGGTATGATTCCAAATTCTCAGGGATAAGTGTACCAGAATCTTCAATATATAATTTCTAAAAAGTACATTCAACAACAGAAATTATGTTTGCATTTTCAATATGCAATGAATTGTTGTGAACTACTTCTTGAATCATAGTAGGACATTTCTTATTGAGAATTAACTAGCAAAGTTGGATGGGGCTTCAGTCCACTCAAAGTATTTGTCAAGAATTTGACTTTTGTACCATGGTAATTAAGAGAGCGAGATAATAGTTTCAGTTGATTATTACATTCTTTGATTTTATCTTCTATAACTGGATCATAATTCTGTGATTATTGTTCTAATTTTTGATGGCACTTTTCATCTGAGTTTCTCTTTGATTATACATTTTCTGGCAATATACTGCTTTACAAATTGACTATCCTCTTAAATGCATTTTAAATGAAGTCCATTAAATATCAATCTTAGAAGTATCTAAAGGAATATTTTGTAACAGTTCCTTAAAAAGGTTAATATTTTTTTTATTTCTTGTTTATTTAAAAGCAAAGGATTAAACTTCTTTTTATTTATTTTCAAGCTTCTATTTAGATTAGTATAAAAATTAAAATAGAGTTATATCTTGGAATGATCAGAGATTGTCTGGGATTCAATAATATATTTATCTAAGCACCTAAGAAAAACATTAGAGATTAGAAAATAATCCTTCCTTGACCAAGATTTATATCTCGGTGAGAAGTATGTAAATGTATTCTTTTGAGAGGGACCAAATCTTATAGGGTTCAGACAAATCTAATTCCATTTGGATTTCAAATTTGAAATAAGATGTATTTAAGTCATTCATGCTGGTTATGTGAGATCTGTCACAGTTAGGATCAATGACTGTATTCCAATCTCCACCCATAATTATATAATGACTTATACATTTGTTTACAAGGTGTAATGTCTGTGAGAAAAAAATTGATTTAAGGATAATGTTATATATTGTTTTATATTTATCATGTATAGGCTAATATTTGTATCTCTCATGTCTCTTGTGTGTTTTTTAAATACACTGTATCTTTAAGGAGTTCTTAGGGTCCTTGGCGCCTTTTTTTGTATTTAAGACATTGTTTTTTATGTTAATAGAGGTCTGATGAAGCGACTGCGAAAGCGCTAACCTGTTTTTATAAATAAAGTCTGTTTTTCTATTTTAAGCACGTACTTGGATTATTTGGACTTTCTATTAATACGCATTCATTGGAAGTATTTGGACATTGCGTTTTTTGTACCCTTCATTGCATTGCTCAGCAGGTATTTCTTTGTTATTTTGACTTCAGTCTTTGCTTCCCTGCTGAGCATTAACTCCGCTGGAGTTTGTTTTCGTTTTTAACTAATAAAATAGGTTTAGATAAGGATGGTAGTGAGCATCTGATAAAACACCATCTGCCATTGGTATCATAACTTGATTCTAAAATATTCCTTGAAAAATATTCTTAATTATAATGACAACTCATTGTCTATTAGTATGGTTCCTAGCTGATTCAAGATATTTTATCCATTTATTTCCCAATTTGATCACTGCTTTCTATTTATATGCATTTCTTGTATGAAACTTATATTAAATGTTGATTTATATAGTAAGTGTACTTTCAGTCCCTTTGAGATTCGAACTGTCTGAAATTATAGTTGTGTTATACGGAGACAAAGAAAGAGAAAATTATATTCTTATTTCTTAAGTCAGTAATAAAAAGAAAAATAAAATAACATTGCTATAAATAAAGTTTGTCCAAAGGCATGTGAATATAGAGTACAAAAATTATTAAGAGTGACAGTCTTTTCTGGTTATAAGTATGACAGTAAAAAGAACAAAAATTAAAACTGATGCTGAAAAAAATCTACTCTCCCTATTAAGCCTAACCTTGAAACACCCAAACTGATAAGAGAAGAAAAAGTGATGCTGTCAGTAAGTTCAACCAGTGAAAAGCTGAGTATACTGTTAGTTTACTAATGCTACATATGAACCAGTAGTTAGATGTAAATACTCTATTGAACTGTGAGTCAAGATCCCTAACCCAGAGATCTAAGCTACTTAACATAACAAGTAGGCACACAGTAAAATCTTCCAACAGCCCTAAGAGTGAATAAAGGTTTTCAAATAGTAAGCCAAGATATTACAATCTTTCCTTTAAAAGTAGCATATTAGTTTAACAATAACAATAAGTTTAAAGTCTAAAACATTCAGCTACTACTTTGTAAATAATTAATATAACAACGAGGTATCTGATAGCATACAATATTTAACATTTATTGTAAGTTCAATTTCACAGTAATTGTTCATAGTTTCAGGAGCCGAAATGAGCAAAACATAGGAAATGACATAAGCAACTACTTCCTGTTAGCAGGTCAATGGTTTCTAGCATTACTAGACAATGGAGGATCATCATGGCAGCCTGCACCAATGGCCAACATATAAAATACACAAACATTTTTCCATCACAAAGCATTAGACTCCCAGTCTCTAACAGACATGTAAAAAGGTCCTAAAATGGATTCCAAACAACTCTGACTTAATTATATTCATGTTAGTTAGGGAGAAAGGTCAAAAAGTGACTTAAGTAAAAACTTTGCTTCCTTATATTTATTTATCTGATATTTTGTCCCTTTAATTTGTGAATGAAAGCGTTGCTGGCCAGACTGTTTGCAATTTTTTATCGAAACTTATTAAATATATACAAAATGAAGAGAGTCTTTTTTCTGTCCTTCTTGCAAATTGCTGGGAGATCTTGGACTATAGATATTTTGCAACCATTCCATGAAAACAGTTTGCTTTGGCAGCTTTAAAAATGTGGAGGACATCCTGATAATTTAATATTTTCATGTAAATTTGTCTAGGAAACTTTAACTGTGACCTATGCAATGCATGATGAGGTCTTCCAAATCATGGTAGTTGTTATCACTGAGGGATCATTGAGAAGAGTAGCCAAAATGTCACTAACAGTTTTAAGAATATTAGTTGTGTCAAAGGTCTCTGGTACTCCTTTTATCAAATATTATTCTTCCTGCTTATGGCTTCTAAGTCCAAACATTTTTCTTGTATTGACAGTAATTCGGAGTCTGTCTGTGAAAGGCTTTTATCCATTTTAAATATTTTATTCTCACAGGCAGATATTTGAGATTTTAACAAAGCTAGTCTTGTGATAAAATCATTTATAGCTAAATATATGTTAGCAAGTTATATTCCTCTTCTCAGAATCTCCCCTCCATATCTAACAGAAAGTTAACTTTTCTATCTCTTCACATTCAAATTATTCCAAACAAAGTCACTGGACTTCATTCCTGGATATCTGTCCACACCTCTGACAGTCTAACCCTCTCAGAAATCTGGCTAAAACCACACATATCTGAGAGTGAAATCTTACCCACCAGCTACAAGATCATCTGCAAAGATAGACTCAATAAAAAGGGGGAAAGTATAGCAATACTGTACTCAGCAACCCTCCCTCTACCCTTTATCATTCTTTCCACCTAATTTCCACCCAGATGAAGTCTTTTTAGCAAACTGCAAACTGAAAATCATAAAAAATAGCTAAAATTTCCATCAGTATTTCTCCAGGAAACAACATCCCTGTCCTCAACCACATTCTTTCCTGGCTATCACAAACTATCTCCTACGAAACTATTATATTGGCTGATGTTAGCATTGATTGGAATTCTCTAAACACTAGCCTGCCAGTATAAGCCTCTTTGGCTTCTCCCAACTAATCACTTCCCACAGTTGTCTGAATAAACATACTAAGACCAGCTCTACACTTGACTGGATTCTGAACTTCAACTCTAACCTTTATCACAACCCCAACACACTGACTGATACCTACAGTGACCACCATCCTACCCATATTCAAAGACAGTCCCTCCAATTTAATAAATCCCATTGTTAAAAAGACTGTCAAAAACTAACTGCAACCAAGACACCTTCAACCATTTGCTACCCTCAATCAACTAGTCCTTCCTCTACTTCCTCACCCTAGAAAATGATGTTCTAAAATTCAGCAGTATATTCCTAGACATCTTTAATTAGAATTAAATCTAACTTTGCACATTGGATAACCCAAGGGAGTTGTCCATCATGTACAAAACAGATAACTCCTGGGAAAACTGGAAAAAATTGCCTTCCAATCTTCAAACTTACAGAGAACTCCATAACTTAACAAAAAAGCAAGTCAATAATGATAAAAGACACTTTTGCTTAAAGCCACAAAACAGCCCCCACTCCAATTGGAAAAAATTCTGGAACACAATAAATAAACTTCTACACCCAGATAGACCCTCCACTCCCTCTCCTTCCCCCAATACCTCTGCCTTAGACAATGCTTCACTTCTTAACTCCTTCTTTATTGACTCCATTGAGAAACGTACTAAAAAGGATGCAAGTACCTAAACCTCTTCCTCTCCCTCTTCATCCACCCACAAACCCCCTTTCTCTCTTAAAACTGTCCCCACACCTTTTATCAGAGCTCTTCTCAGCAAACTCAAGACATGCTCCACTTCTGCTGACAACTTACCACCTCTTTTCCTTAAACTTGCTGCACAATCCATAGCACATCTCAACTCTATACAAATCAATAGATCTATCCAAGAAAACATTGTTCCTAAAATCTGGAAGAAATTCTATGTTATACTACTAGATAAAGGAGGAAACTCCACTGATCCCTCCAACTTTAGGGTCTATATTATAACAACGAATGATCAAATGATCGAACATTTTTATATCGAACTTAAAAGTTTGAATTCACAAGACATCGAACTACCAGAACAGCGATTTTTTTCCCAGGGAAAAAAATCACTGTTCCCAAAAAAACAAAAAAAAAGCACATTCAGACATTACATAAAGTGGGAGGCTTCACCCCCACACCCCCTGACATGGGGGCTGTGCCTCCACACCCCACTACTTAAATATACCAACTCTGAGATCACACTACAGTGCCGAAAATGACAAAGTGATGGAAGCGGCCAAGCGACTTCTTTCCCAGGGAAAGAATTTGTTTATATGCCGCTTCATCATTTTGCATTTTTGACAGTTGAAGTTCGACCAAGACGCATTCGACAAAATGTGTCTCTGGTCTTCTGATAGGAACCCCAACTTCAGGCCTATTGCTTTTATGCCTCCTATATCTAAAATACTTGAGAAGTGCATTCATAAACAGCTCCTAGATAATTTTCTACAAGATAATCTTCTAACCCCTACCCAACATGGCTTTCACCCCTACCACAGTACCTCCTCAGCACTAGTATCTTTCACATAGGCTTTCTCCAAATCTTGAGGCAACAATGAACTCATCTCATTGCTTTTCTTTGACCTCTCAAAAGCCTTTGACACTGTCTCCCACAACATTATTCTGTCAAAACTTTCTAATTTTAATCTCTCCAACTCTGCTGCTTCCTGGTTTGCTTGCTACCTCTCAAACAGACTACAGCCTGTAAAATGGCTCTCTGTAATTTCCCTCTTCCTACCGGTTCACACCAGTGTTCCCTAAGGTTCTATTCTTGGACCCCTACTATTTAACATTTTCACTAACAACATCTACACTTCCTGTCCTCACTCTTCGTTAATACAATATGCTAATGACTCTACAATAATTTCCTCCTCTGACAATTTCTCTCACTTCCTCACCATTACTCAAGAATCTCTTCACTCAGTCAAAACTTGGCTAACTTTCAACCAGCTCCCTATAAATCCTAACAAAACCAAATTTCTCCTTTTCCTCCTTAAATCTCTCCAACACCTCAAAGCTACTTTCACCATCTCTTCCATCGACAACACAGCTATCAAGGGTGAACCCCACACTAAGCAACTAGGAGTCATAATAAACAACCAACTAAAATTCAATCTTCATATACAGCACTCCATTAAAAAGACACATCAAAAACTTGGCCTGCTCTATAGAAATAAAAACTTCCTCACAAACAAATCTAAAATCTCCCTTGCACAAGCCTTTCTACTACCTACTCTTTTATATGCCACCCCTATTATTACTAACCTACAAACTAATCTTTCTACTAAGCTAGAACCCACTTATAATAAAATTGCTAGATTTGCTTCAAATCAGTCCTATCACTTTATCGTTCACATCATTGCCTATCTCTTAAAAACCTTCAGTGGCTAGAATTCTGCCATCAACTTCTTCTGCTTCATCTACAGCTGACTCACTCTATCCCAAACTGACCTAACTCCTGTCCAGCTCTCTCAACTCTCATCTCTCTCTACACTCTTAATCGCACACTCCTTAACTCTGACCAACACCTCCTGAAGCTTTACAAAATCAAAAAAAAAACTGGTAAACTTCTCTACAATCACTCAGTTGCCACTGCATGGAGCAAACTGCCCTATATGTTAGAATAATTCCCAACACTTTCTGTTTCAGAAAGACATTAAATGACTACCTGTTAAACTCCTGGATTTGCTCATGCACTGACCTACTTAAACTACCTCTTCTTCTACTGCAAGTAACTTCTCCTTAATCTTACTTTAATTCAAGCCTGCACCTTTACCATGAAAGAGGCCTATGGCCCCAATGTAATGTCATATTTTATACTGATCTTACCTCATGTTTTAAATTTGTAAGTTTTATATTGTGTTAATGCTTACAATCTAATTGCTATATGACTAGTGTTATACTTTATTCTTTATAAAGTCTTGACCAATTGTACTTCATACTATGTATTTGTTAGTTATTATATGATAATTAAGGTTAGAATCCAAATGTATGTGGTTTTTGTTATACTTCATCTTTTATAATGTCTATAACAACTGAAGATCTTCTCCTCGGGTCTCCACTGAAAAAAGGCATCTGCCCAGTTGGACTAACCTGGTCAACAAATGTCAAATAAATAAATAAATAAGTTGAGGTAGAATATCATCTACCATTGTTTATAATGGTTGCAACACTGACATCAAACTCTCAATAGCCAAGGACTGTTGTAGTTTTGATTTAATCAATGTAGGCCTCCTCTCTTTCTTGGAATTGTTGTCACAATGCTTCTTACTCAAAACTTCCTTTTCTGCTGTAATTAATGATAAGACCTTCATTGTGGTGGAGAAGTTTCCATTTGGTTGCTTTCCTGAGCTGTTTTGCATAGACATTAGGTTGTAGAAATGCATAAATCTTAGATTCAACTTAATTATTCATTTCTGCTTCCTTTTCAGAGATCAGCCAAGCCTGTCAAAAAGCTGCAGTGGTGGTATTCAGCCAGCAATGAAGCCCCTAGGTATTTGTGCTGGGTACAAAACATGTGCTAAATACTCCTCTGACAGGACAAACACCACAAAACAGGCCAATAAGTATTGGAAAAGAATATTACTTAATCATATTTTGGTAATAAGATTTCAACAGTGTAGGGTTACCATTTTATTTCAGGGTGAATTGGGAGCTGTAACACAACAGTACTTACACAATGGCAGCCTTCTTGAAAACCCCCATTTATGATTTCACATTCATATCTGGATGTGTCAAAGGTTACCATATTATTGAGTAAAACAGGATACATTTTAAAATATTAAAATGACATGAAATTAATATTATTTCATTTCCCCCACCCTTAAATCTCTTTTTTTTTCAGCATAATTCCTGATGCAACACAAACGACCATCAGCACAGGGAGCTAGACTGACCACTGCAGATTGTACAGTCATAACTCCATATATGGATGCAGCTGTAGCACCACAGGCAGAACTGATATCCAGCACATCTGGGTCCCACCTGCCAGCATTATTTATTTATTATTTATTTTACATTTGTTGACCGGGATAGTCCGACTGGATGCATGTCCATTTTCAGCGGCGGCCTGGGGAGAAAAGCTCCAGGTTACAAAAGTAACAATTCCACTTATAAAATAATAATATCTATACAGTACTTAGAGAGGTGGCCCTGTAGAGTGGGATTACACAAGAATGACAGTGATTACAAAATACATGTTGAATATAATAGAAGCAAGGTTATATGCTAGAGTTGTCAAGCAGCACACAAGTTACTTACAACTTATTTACAAAATTAGATACTCTGAGGTCTTAGGGAGGGAGTATAAAGACTTATGCTGCATATCAGACAGATGTGGCTGATATCAGTAATGAAGCAAGATAGAAGTGGCCTGCATAAGACAGATGATTAAGGTAGGAGTTAGTCAGGGTTGGTACAGGGACAGAGCCAATGTCCCAGAAGATATTGTTTGAGACCTTAATTGATTCATTTCACAACTGCTGTACAACCTTTTCCAAATGCGATGAGTAGCTCTGACCCAAGGGCTGGTGCATTGGTGCCCACCAGCAGCAGCATTAGTGAAGATGCAATTTCATCACTCTTCAGGAGGTGACAGGGCTGTTGGAGGACATTATGGAGAGGCTCATTGGTGGTTGAATTAGCACATATGAAAAAGTCCTGCATCAAATTGCCAAGTCAAGGGCCCCATTTGGCACTACCAGCTCTCTGTGATAGAACACAGCGATGACAGTTATGAGGGTGAGAATTAGATTCTCACAGTACTCATGCTGGGTCTACTTTAATCAAATGAAAGCGGAATCCGTCGAATAGGAATCCGTCGACACATAAACAGCGAAACGCGATAACATCGAACATGCAAAACTGCAAAATTTAAACATCAAAACCGCAATAGTCAGCCAACCCCACTGCCCGTAACATACTACCTACGCAAACACAACAAAAAACACATAAATACACTAACCAAAACCCTACTACTAACCCTAAATTAAAGCACCAAAACCCCACTTGTAACCCTACACTAAACCCCATATACACAACTATCTATGCACTACCCTTAACCCCTCCCTAACCCTAAGGTCCATAACTACCGCACACTTACCCTACAGAACTATACCCACACAAAGTAAATATTCCACATACATACACTTAACAAAACCCTACACTAAACTTTACATACATTTCCTATCTATGCACTTACCTTAACCCGCACCCTAACCTTAAGGTCCATAACTATCGCACACTTACCTTATGGAGCAATACCGCAGATGGGCCAACTATGACAATTCGACATTTCTGATTTCGCTATTTAGTGCGTTCCACATTTCCGCGTTTTGCTGTTTATGTTTTGACGGAGTCATATTCGATGGATTCCGCTTCTGTTTAATTAAAGTAGACCCCTCATGCTGGATGTGGATGTATATCCAATGTTCCCTACCTATCCCCAGTCATGGTATCTGTCTTGTATATCCTGTATGTCTACACCTGTTATCTAACATACCCCACCTACATAACCTTCTTATACCTAACCATATTACACAATTTATTTCTGTCTACATTAAACAAATAAAATGGGTATCTGTCTCACAAAAAAATATGGTCCATATATAGCTCTCCACTTCACCTATGTGTGTGTCTGCCACACTTGGTTTGGTCCATTTGGCCATACAACATTATTCAGTTGTTGTCATCCCCCCCTGATGTGGTGACTATCCAAATCCATCAAAATATTTGTACAAGTATACAGTTATCTTGTGAAGAAGTGGATAGCATGGTTGCATGATTGAATCAACAGAATAAAATAAGGGTAAAGAACAGCAGGATTGTATAAATGGTGAGATACATTACAGTGTTATGAAGACATGGACCACAAGGACATAAATATGTTCATTAGATATTTAGTGGTAAGGGTATATCATCATCACCATCATCAAATCCCTTTTCCCATTTTCCTACATCATGTCAATGTGTCATATCAACTGCTGCCATCTCTCTCTTGATTCAATGCCATTCACCTACCTTCCTTGACAGTCATACCTAACTTTTGCAGGTCTTCTGTCATGCAGTCCAGTCACACCTCTTTGCTTGTTGCCATCTTTTCTTCTTGCCTTGCTTCTATCTGTCCCAAATCTACTTCACTAGAGTGTCTTCTGCCTTTCTGCACATATACCTGAACCACTTTAATTTGCTGTTTTACCTTATGTGCAATTGGAGTTAGTTTTGCTTCTGCTCTGATGTCTTTTTTGTCTGTCTCACTGTGTGCATCCTAGAACTCACTTCAGGCACTTCATTTCCATTACCTCTTGCTTCCTCAACTCCTCTGCCTTTACTGCCCAGATTTTTGTACCATACAGTAGTAGTGGTGTCATCACTGTTTTGTACATCTTACTTTTTTATGCCATTCTTCTGTCATAAATGACTCTTGACACTCCATGCCAGTTGGCTGCTGCCCATCTGATTCTAGCTGCCACCTCTTCATTCAGACTTCCCATTATCCTCTATCACCCCTCACAGATACTTGAAGCTGTTAACATGTTCCACTAGGAAGAAGATCATTAGCTACACAGTGATTGCTATATGTCTTTTTGAAAATGTATAACTGCTATGCATAGTTATGATTAGTGGTGGGAGTGGTGTCTCCGTCTGTGTATGTGCCACTCTCTGGTACTTGTTGGTATGGATGGCTGTTTGATGAGAACTCTAGGATGGGACAAGAATGAGGAGAAACAGGATTGGATGAATGACAGGCTGCATTCCAATGGAAGTACTGCATGTACCATGAGGATAAGAAGAGGTGAAGTATTGAAACAATGGTAAGAGTGTGTGTGTTTATGTAAGTGTAAATGTTACATGCAGGTATGAATGACAGTGGTGGGATTGGTGTCTAGGTCTGAGTTTGTGTCGATAACTAATATTTGTCAGTGTGAATGGTTGTATAATGGAACCTATAGGAAGGGAGAAGAAAGATGAAAAGAATTGGATAAGTCATGATGTGCATTCCAATGGTAGCAGGACAAGGACTTCAAAAAATAAGGGTGAGGTGCAGAATTTACACAGTGATGAGTACATGCATTCATGTAAATATAACTGTTATATGTAGCTACGAATAGAGATGGATGTGGTTCCAAGCTCTGTGTCTATGTCACTAACTAGTTTTTGTCAGTAGGAAAGGATCAAGTCTCATCTGACAAAGTCAGTGCCTCTATAAGACATGAGATTAACTATAATAAAAATGTCACACACCAAGATCTGATATCTGAATAGTAATGTCTTGACCACAGTTTACCACACTGTGCTATGTCAAAAGGTATGCATAGGATTGTATGTACAAGAATGTTGTAATTTCAAGGTCAGATAGTACAACAAAGAGAGAATGATAAAGAAATCATTCATGGACGTGACAGCAGTTTCTCAGTAGCTCCTTCTGATGAAACACACATTTTATATTTTTAGCAGAAACAGCCATGATTTGAATCCCGGGAGTGGTAGTAAGCTGTAATCATAATTTCAACTATGATTTGATGAAAATGTTTAGAAACACTCAGGTAGTGTTAACAAACTTTCCCTCTACAGGTCTTCCAGGTAAGAGAAGACATAAAGTAGCTATAAGAAGGCTGTAGTTATATTGTGTCCAACACCCATGGTCCAACCCCAAGGCTGCAAATGACAGCAAGATACGTACATTCACCAAGTGGTCTCCCCCAAAAAATATTCAAAAGTGTCATGCTGTCACAGCTACTGGTCCCTGCTAACAACAACCAGGGTGACTGATAGAAATCAAGGCAGAGTGTATCAGTAGCACACACACAGTATGAGTGCACATATGTAACCCTGAAAAAGTAGAAATTAGCCATTAGAATGCTATAACTATACTGTGTACTGCCCAACCCCATGCCATAGTTGTAATTATACCTGCAGAGTAATGAATAGAGCAGTGATCATTAAGCTGTGACCACTGCAAGAATCTACATTTGTTAACTAACATCTCTCTTTCTCTCCCCTTATCTTCACCAATAATCTAAACACATAAATGAATGGGTATGTTTTCCACCAAACCTACTGTTGAGACATGTGTCCTGTTGTTCTACAAATGTTGAAATTTATTCCAATTAATGTTCACTGTTTAAAGACTATCATTGGTGGCCTGTTCCTATCAGTGTAACCTGCATGCTGGTGTAATGCCCACTGTGGTTCCATATATGCATGTGTTCTGTTTTCTATACAAATTTTCCAAATCTGTTGTTTTGGGTTAATGGAAATACTCATGCATGCTATTATAACTAATCCTGGAGTGTGTTTACCATTACTAACCAACATATGTTCTAAAACTGCAACACCGTAGCATGTCAGGGAAGGCCGATCCCAGCAGATCCGCCTCAACCGCTACATCTGGCCGTGGTACCAGCCGTGGTACTGGGCCCCAGCACATCTGGGACCCACCCGGTGTCTGCTGGTCCTACACCACCTTCGGGTATGGGGCTCATCCCTCCACTGAGTGTGGGCACGGACAGGATCCTGTCACCCAAAGTCAGGTCCTGGGTCTGGTGTGTAGCGAGCACCGGAAGGAATTGCGAGATCTGCTATGCTAGCTTGAGGGCCACATGGTGCAATTAGAGGATCAGCATGCTCCTCCTGCTTAGTCCCCACCACAGCCACCTTCGGGGCCATGAAGTTGCAGTGATGACTGCCCATGGGTTGGGACCTCAGTCCCACTAAATCCATTTGGGGTCTCATGGGCTTCCGATTACCAAACATCCCTACATGTCCAAGGTGTTTACCCTCCACATGTGTCATATACCACCCTTGTATGCTGGCTTGTCTGGATTTTCTGTCTTCTTACCCAACCTACCTCCCCAAATATACTGACTATCCTTCCCCAACATCCCACTCTCACCTTAAAAAAAAAAAAGGGTAATCTGTTCCCCCAAAAATTTCATCCCATCCATAGCTATCCATTTTGCACACGTGTCCACTGGGCACATGTAATCTTATCTAATTGGCTTCACAACACAGTATATATGCACAGCTGTTGCTTCACAACACAGTATATATGCACAGCTGTTGCTGTAGAAGAAATGGAAAGCTATGGACCTTCCCTACATCCATCCTGCACATCCCTAGCTATCTTTCATATTGTTTTACCCTCTTTGTGCCCCCTTTTTCACCACTTAACTATCACTCCTTTTTTTCTTTTCTTTTAAAGAAATTAACACAGGGGTAAGCAGGAGTAAACAGTAGTAAGTGGGGGTAAGCCTGTTTACACTGTGCTAAGCAATGCCTACACAGATTAAGCCCTTTTTAAGGCTAACTCTGTGTAGGCATAGTTAACCCGAAGTTAGCATCGCTTACCACTGTGCAAACCTATGCAAACCTGCTTACAACTGCTTAAAAGTGACTTAATTACACTGTATCCAACAGCCTTTCTTCTTCCCAGCAAGAAAATAATCAGCTCCTTAGTGCAGTCAGACATCTGATCCACACTCTGAATCTCATACTGCAACAAATCTGACCAAAGGCTGTCTAAATGGGGGTGAAGGGGCCCAAACTATGGACCTCTATCAATTATTGCCCTCATCCCTTCCTCCCCAGCAAAACTGTTCTGCCTTGCAACAAAATAATAAGGCCTGCCAAGTCTTGAACCCAGGGCCCTGTTAACTACGATCAAAGCAATGTACCATTACACCATCTGAGCCCATAAATTAGTGATGAGATTCCAAACATATCAGTCAGTACAGTCATTCAACAGTAGGGAAAGGAGTCTGTAGAATCAGTCAGGTACTCTATATATACATGTATATATGTATGGAGATGCATATATGTGGACACATCTATACATAATACATGTATATATATATATATATATATATATATATATATATATATATATATATATACAGAGAGAGAGATACATCCATATTTATATCCACATATATGCATATGTTTGTTTGTCTTTCGGCTTTTCCTGGTAAGGGGTCGCCACAGCGGAACTCTGGTCCGCTAATGATTGGCAGTAGTTTTTTACGAAATGCTGAGGTGCCAGCTTGATGCCCAACTTTCAACGAAGGCTTGCTCATTTACGCATGCATGTCTTTCGAATGCTACTCAACCGTGGGGAGGACATGCAGACTCCACACAGAAGGCTCTCCCAAGCCAAGCCGAGAATCGAACGGGAGAACCTCTTGCTGTGAGGTAACAACGCTACTGCCGTACCACATATATGCATATATATATATATATATATATATATATATATATATATATAAAGGTGAATAAATGCATACATATAGACATAAATATACACATATGTATACATAAATATACAGAAATATATGACAGCTACAAATAACTGCAATCAGAGGGTCATGCTGCTGCAGACTAGAAGTGTAAATCAGAAAATGCCCTCACTGGAAGTATACCCTAAAATGGGGAACAATGACATCTGTGCTGTAACAGAAAGCTGGTTAAAGGCAGAAGGAAGCACCCCTGCACTACCTGCCTATAACTCATTCCACAACTTTTGGCTACAGAACCTGGACTGAAACTCCAAATGTGATGGTATTTTCATATTTATTAAGGATGTACACACCTCCAGAGTGGTAGACCAACATTATGCATTACAGACCCTGCAGGCATAGCTAACACTGGGTAAGACAGTGGTTCAGGTTGTAGCCGGCTATAGGTCTCCAAACATGTCCCATGACTCCCACTCCATGTCCATAAACACCCTGAAGAATATTAGTGGCCAACCTAATACTCTCATACTGGTTGACTTCAACTTCCCATCATTAACTAACTAACTAAAGCTACTCATGTACGAGTGCAGAAGCCCATCACATGACCTGGTCCTTCCTAACATGGGTGATTGTTGCTACACCAATAGTCAACTCCTACCTTGTTACATCTGAACACAAATTAATCATCTTTGGAAATCCACAGCTTTCCCACCCCCACTGCACTGGTAACCACCATGAAAAGCCTTTCCAAAGCTAACTATGGCCTCCTAAAACCAGAGTTGGCTAACCTCACAGCATGGAGACTAGTTGCATGACAGCTGAATCAAACAACAATGCACTTATGAACACGTACACAAATGCATGGATACCGCCATACCCAATATAACCAGGACCCTCACCTCCAAATAAGGAAGCTGATCTGGTGGTCCCCTGCCATAAAGAAACTGTACAACAGAATGAGAGAACTGATATGGAATAAGGTGAAGTCCCAAGACTGGAAATAAACCCTTATCAGCCTCAATTAAAAGTTGAGATCCCTCATCAAATACCACAAAGTTAGCTGTGAGAACAGAATTGGAGCACATAGTAAAGACAACCACAAGGCTTCATACAGTTATGTAAAGAATCTCCATGGCAATATCAACATTTCTTCTGAGCTACTAGACAATGGTACCTCCCAGACTGAGCCAACAAATAATGCCAATATACTGGCTGACATCTTGAGTGCAAACTTTACCCCTCCCCCAAAGGACCAATCACAATACCAGTGCACTGCCAGGCACACAGTATTACTGCAGCACAGGTTAAAACACCACTGTCCAAGGCCAAGAATACAGCTTCTAGGGGACCTGTCAATATCCCTGGCTGTGTTCTACATGAACTACAGATTGACCTGGCACCTCACCTGTGTTCCCTGTTCAAGCAAAGCCTTACCTCAGGCTTTGTCCCTACTGAATTGTGCACTGCTACAGTCACCCCTCTCCAAAAATGAGGTGTGACTACAGACCCTGGGAATTACTGCCCCAACTGCCTGACAAGTCTGTTATGTGAAGCTATGGGATGCAGCATCATGCACCTAATAAACTGGGATATGGGAATCTGCAGACCCCACACAGTTTACTTTTGTGAAGGGTAGGTCATACCTGGTCATTCAACCTGGTAAACATTTTGGCGTCACTCACCTGAGCTGTAGATGAAGGCAAGGTGGCACATACAGCCTATCTTGATCTGTCCAAAGCCTTTGATAAAACTCGAAAAACAAGTGACACAAACAAATAAAATCCAAAATAAAGGCAAAAGGAGATACTAAACCACTGACGTATTTTAATAAAACAAACAGAAAAAACAGTAATGTGAAGCACTTTTCATCCAGTCAAGTGACCGGACTTCTTCAGACAAAATCAAGCAGCAATTCTGATGTTTAAAAACATATTAATTTCCTTCCTCACAATGAGTTAGCCAATCAAATATACCCACACATTTCATAGTAATTAACAAATAAATTAATTAACTAAATAAATAAACCGTGTAAAAGGCATAGTAGTTTTAAAACACATAATCAATATGTACCATAATATGTATAACAATTACAATGAATTTACATAATTCAAACTCTACCCGATAGAATAAAAACAATTCAAATCGAAAAGTAAAAAGTTAATAATACTGATACTAGCCTAGGAATTAATGATAATAATAATAATACTAGTACCAATACTGACCTAAATGTTATAGCCCTACATCATATATTTATTACATGAATAACAATAACATAGGGTAACATGCCATGCAAGGCAGTTAAAAAATGCCCCACAAAAAAAAAGTTTTAGCACTTAGTGGTGTAAACCACAATACTATACTGCAACTTGTACTTAAAATTTTACAATTTTACATTTTCTGAAATTTAAACATTCAAGTACTTCATCTAGTGAGCCTTTGATAACACTCCCCACTCAGGAATCATGCAATAACTCACTGAGCTAAGCATCAAGCCCTATATCACTAGGTGGGAACAGAGGCACAAACACAATGGTAGATTGGACATACTGCTATCATAGATTGAGACAGTTGCAGATGTCACAGGGTTTGTTGTAACATCCTTTATGAGGAATATGATGTTGGTAATACCAATAAATGTGAGTATTTACTGACTGCATTCGCCAGATACCACGACTGATTTACAAGCAATGTAATGATACAATACATGCATGTGTGACTGCATATAACCTGGGATACTACCCAAGTATGAAACAAATAAAAAGAGAAAAGATTGTGGTACTACCCATGTATACTCAGGTGTCTCATACAGTATACTCACACCCCTTGCTATTGTAATGACAGCACGTAGAAGCATGCTATGTACATGGAATTAAATACAGTTATTAGAGATGTCATTATCCTGCTATTTTTATCAGACTGAAATTGATCACTGGTAAACAGGGCTGAGATATGCTTTGCAGGTTTAAGCATTGCTTAAATGTAAATGCTAAGCAGATTTGCGCACTGGTAAGCAAAGCCTACATGGTGTAAGCGCCTATTAATTTTACTGTACATTAGCGCAACTTTCCATCCATCAACATCGTGCAACCCCGCTTAAAGCAACATAAAAGCACCTTAATCACCCTGTCTCCATCAGCCCTTGTTCTGCCCAGCAACAAAATAAATAGCCGTTGCAAGACTTGAACCCAGGACCCTGTACACCATAGTCATAGCACTTACCCACTAAGCCGTAAGCATATCTGTTGCTTTTTCAAATATATCATTCAGTATGCGTACTGTGTAGTAGTGAAAAACTGCTTTGAGTACTACAAGTTTGTACTACTTGTTAGTGAAAATAATATGAACTCAGTCATGTTTCTATATGTAAATATACACATATCAGATAAATATAGTGAGATACATCTGAGAAGGAATATACAACACTCATATTTACACATAAAAGGATATATATATATATATATATATATATATATATATATATATATATATATAGATGCACATATACATACACATGCACACATACACACACACACACACACACACACACACATATATATATATATATATATATATATATATATATATGTGTGTAAATATAAGATAAAAATTCAAGTCTATGGCTTATATACAAAATAAGGAAGAGCTGATAATTACCACTTTCATCCCTTTATTGATACTGGGACTTTATATATATATGTGTGTGTGTGTGTGTGTGTGTGTGTGTGTGTGTGTGTGTGTGTGTGTGTGTGTGTGTGTGTGTGTGTGTGTGTGTGTGTATAATAACTCTCAACCTCTTAGTGCAAGGGGATGTAATATAAGTATTGCAGTTATAAATGTAGAGTGTTGCTACAGTAACAGGGTTTGTGTCATGTTCTGAAGGAAGGCAGTTCTGAAACTGAAATGTACGCCATCAGTTACTGACAGACACATCATAGTGAAGTACCACACAAATCACAGTAGGGATTCTGTGGAATACAGCAGAAATATAAGCAATAAACCTGGACAGTCTGAAACAATCTGGTCAGTCGAGAGGTATACACAGAACTTCTTAGTGCAAGAAATGTGGACCAAGCCTGACAAGGGGGGTGTTTAAAGCCATAAAAATGGGGATATATCCCAAATACTGGAGTAGATAAGCTCACACAGTTGATGCAATCACACCCTTCTGTCTGCCCTAACATATATTAACTGGAGGAGCACAAGTCCCAAGCCCATGTACTTCCCACTATTTACTGACATACATCTTCACAGCATCCCACTGCTTTGTCGAAAACACACAACACTTATGGTGGCCAGGCAACAGTACATCTGACAAATATCTGGCTATAACATCACACTAGGGAAAATACACTGAGCTGCTAGGTATGTCACCAAGTTCTGTCTAAACTACAGACAGACTGCCACAACACTAACCCAATTTTGTAATGGGGGAATACACATGTAATTGCAAATACAGCAGGCACTACATGGATGTAACAGCATGGAGTAACAGACACCAGTGTGGAAGTGCATACCCACAACCAAACTCAACACAGTCACAATCACACAATGGTAAGCCTAATTAATAGTACAGTATATGGACTGTGTGAACAAAACCAATCATCATGTTTGTCACTCACAAACTACCCATACATATATTGGCCCAATTCACAGTGTAGTTTGTTGCCTGACTGTGGTATGGGACATGTCTCAGTCTGGCCCTACAAACATATAAGCTGGTAGGGTACCAGAAACTGGAGCAGCATGCAACATCAGATAGAAAAGGACCAAGAACACTGACATCTACCCAACTATGTACACAGGACAAATGACCATATTCACAATGCACTGCTACACAATACTGACACTCTGTCAACAATCATCATAAGTACACAGACCTCACTACTGTACAGACTACAACAGAATGTCCAGGTTTTATTGTCAAATATAAGGCCTCCTATACATAACATGTCTGGCAGTCTGATATATCACTGGGTTGATATCAGGAATGATGTCAGTAAACAATGATATACTTTACATATCCACCTCTTACTGCATGACATATGGACAAAGGGTGACAGACTTGGGGACAGAGGCACAAACACAGGGCCATCACTGACATATTGCTGTTATAAACTGAGACAATTGCTGGTGTAACAGGGTTTGTTGTAACACATCTATTCTGAGGGATATGAAGTCAGAAACACACATGAATGTTAGCATTTACTTACTACAATCCTCAAAGTATGCTACTGAATTTATAATGACAAAAATGTGTAAGTAACACACCAAATCTAAGACTCCAAATTCTGGCCAGTCTGCAGATAGCCCTACAGTTGAGAGTTTTCTCAACTACATAACACTGTCATGTCAGACTTTAAATCATGTAGAACAGCCATATCCACACAAACCCTGTTAAACGAACATTACTTCAAATGTATAACAGCAATACGTACATTCTGTCCCAATGTCTGGAACATCCACCTCCACTTTGTAGGGCTGTCTCCACAGTGCTTGTTGTAAGAGGTATTGCCAACTGCCCTCTGTGAAGCTGTTTGTCAGATACCCACATGAAGTTCTGCTCACAATGAAGAAAAAGGGTCAAAGCCCACATGAAGTGCTTAGTTGTAGGAGTGTGTTTCCATGCAGTTGGCTATAGAAATGATACCACAGCTGTTCCACATGCAATTAGCAAGTGGGTGACTCCAATTTGTGCACAGGTCATCGGCTGATCATAAGCATTACCTACAAAGGTCAAGCTGCTGCCTATGCAAAACAGATGTATTTTTATACGTCTATCAGAGAGAGAGGCAGAGAGAAAGAAAGAAAGAAAGAAAGAAAAAGAAAGAAAGAAAGAAAGAAAGAAAGAAAGAAAGAAAGAAGAAAGAAAAAAAGAAAGAATTAAAGAAAGAAAGAAAGAAAGAAAGAAATCAAACAAAAAGCAAGACTGTCACAACCAGACTACAAAACAAAATCTGTGAGACACAGCAGTTTACCTGTGAAATACAACAACTGAAACAGGCAAAAAAACAGTATGTGATAACAAGTAATCATGTAATGGAATCTAGAAGGTGATATGTAAAAGAGTTAAAGGGTAAGTTCAACAAATATTTCTCAACAACACTTGCTGTACTGATATACTACTGATCAGAACCTATGGCCATAGCATCTGTGTCTGTCTGTAGTGACACAGAACACAGCTCACGCCCCTGAATCAGTCACATATGACTACTACTGGAGTGTGGTTTGAACAATACTGACTGTGACACTCCTAGGCCAGCTACTGGGATGTCACATATATCCATATGTTAATTGTGAGTACTAGTATGATATACATATCTGTATCAGAAATGTGAGGGACCTGTACAGGGTATTTACATAGTATTTACATACATTTACATAGTGAAATGCTGTTGCAACTGTGTGTGTTGAACCGCATATGATATAATGAGCTCATACCATTCAACTGTCCAGTATTATGCACACTGACCATATGTGTGCCTCAGGTTTGTAGTTATGTACTAAAACAGTTGTGTTATGTCCGGCAAAGAATTGGCAACCTGTGAATACTGACATTACAACATCTCCTTACATTTCATTTGGCTGTTCTCGTTAGGGGTCACCACAGCAGATCATCTGGTTGCATGTCTTCCAGCCCTCTTAATCTTGCTCTTTCACACCAACCAGCTGTATGTCCACTATCACCACATACATACACCTTAGCTCAGGCCTTTCCCTTTTCCTCTTACCCAGCAACTCATACTTTCACAAATATATTTATCATACCTACTAATCACATGTCCAAACAAACATAATCCTGCCACTCTCTGCCTTTGGCCCCAAGCCATCCAACCTGGGCTGACCAACTAACATACATCTTCCTACTCCTGTACACCCTCATCAAACTCAGTGCAAATCTTAATGTCATAAACTCTGCCACATTCACCTCTGACTCCTGTCTTATTTTTCAATGCCACTGTCTACAACCCATATAACACAGCTGTGCTCCTCACCTTCTTGTAGACCTTCAATGCCACTCTTTATGGTATTTGTCTGTCACAAATCACACCTGACACTCCTCTCCACCACCTGCATCCTGCCTGCACTCTCTTCTTTACCTCTCCCCCACACTCCCCATTACTCTGAACTGTTGCTCCCAAGTATTTAAGTTTATCCACCTTTGGAAATTGTACTCCCTGCATCCTCACCATTCCTCCATCCTCCCTTCAATTCACACACATATATTCTGTCTTAGTCCTGCTGGCCAACATTCCTCCCTTCTCTAGACCATAAGTCAACCACTCCAGGGTCTCCTCAACCTGTTCCCTACTCTCACTACAGAACACAATGTCATCTGCAAACAGTACAGTCAACAGCAACTCCTGTCTGATAATGTCTGTCAAGCTGTCCATCACCACTGCACATGAAAAAGAACTCACAGCTGCTCCCTGATGTACTTCCACCTACACCTTAAATGCACCTGTCAATCCAAACCAGAACTCACTGCTGTCACAGTAGCCTTGTACATATCCTGTAGCATTCTTATAGATTCTTCTGCCACTCCTGGCCTCCTCATGCAATACCACAACTCCTCTCTAGGCATCCTGTCATATGCTGTCTGTAAGTCCACAAAGACACAATGCAGCTACTTCTGACCTTGTCTTTAAATCACCATCAACACTTTCACAGTAAACACCACATCTGTACTATTTCCTGTCATGAAACCATACTGCTGATCAGTAATCCTCACCACCCTTCTTAACCTAGCTTCCTTCACCCTTTACTATTACCTCATGCTGTGACTGATCAGTGTTATCCCTCTGTAGTTACTACAGCTGTGCACACCACCATTAACCACCATTGTTCTCATAATATATCTATATATATATATAGATATATATATATATATATATATATATATATATGTGTGTGTGTGTGTGTGACACACACACACACACACACACACACACACACACACACACACACACACACACACACACACACATCCTCCAGGATATGAGTGTGAATGCAAAGGCTACCAAAATATCAAATGATGCACGTGTGTTACAGCAAGGTGAAGACAGTGTCACTAATGTTGGTCCATAGCCCACCATGTATTTACGGCATCCTCCGCATGTTGTCCCCTACCAGGTTGGCAGGAATGATTGAGCAACAAAAGTGTTATGCCAGTGTGCCATACTGACATAGAACAGAAATGTACAGCAGTTATTACTTGTGCAGATGTATGCATGTATGGGTAGGTGTACCTGGCTGCCTCATAACACCTGACATGGGATGCAAAACAGCATGTAACTGAGCTGTACATGTTGTACACATGTGTAATGTTAATGTGTGTTCATCCAACAGAGTTACACTTTCACAGCTAATGGTTGTTGCATTGGCCTGACACAGACATTGGGTACTGCCATAAGCAGGAGTATCATGTAGGAAATAGATAGGTGTTCAACTGTGTTATGATCCTGAGTCCATGCCTACTACAAACATTGATATGACCACCCACATAGCTGTATGGCCTCAGCAATACCTAACGTTTACAACCTGTCTCAAGCAAAGTAGAGTAAACCCCTTTGCTGGACAGCAGTAGTGCACAAAGCACATAATGGGATGTTATATTGGCTGTAGAGGGGACAGTAGGAGCAGGCACCAACTGGACAGCATGTCATCCTTTGTCTGGTTGACCATAGTAAGTCACAGGTGGATTACTGTAAGGCTGACTATGAGTATAAATTGGATGCATCCAATGAGGGCAACCAAAAGGCCATCTTCACATATTTGAGTCTCATAGGCAACAACCTAGACCACCCTGTAATGGAGGTCAGTCATAGCACATACACAAACACCATTGCTACAGCCAACTTGCTGCAGAAGACATATTTAGGCCAAACATCACCACCCTGGCTCAACATCAGTATAGGTGGATATGCACACCACATGCACCACTACCCTTGTTATCATGGATCAGGTGCAAACCGCCCACTTAAACATAAAAATAGCAAGTCACCTTGGGGACTGATAACATTCCAGTCTGCATCCTAAACGAACTCAGATATATGATTTCAGCTCCATTACATACTGTATGCAAGGCAAGCCTGGGCAGCTTTGACAGCCCATCTGCAAAGAACACAGACACTGTCACCTTTCTACACAAATGTTAATGGTGGTTTATGAAATGTACTTGCCCTCATGGGGGGAATATGACACAACAGAACCAGGAGTACAATGCATGTTCATACAGTGGTGCATCTCATGTGTTTGTTTATAATGTACACTGTTGACAATTAATCATGTGCTGTCTCTGTAAAGAAGTTTGTGCAATGTCTGAGGTCCTGTGATGTGTTTCCATGTTTATGTCTTCCAGGTGCTATGCCAAGACAGGTGGACTACAATGAGCAGGAGACTTGGGCGATAACTGAGGTCATCCTGCAGAACTATACCATCCTTTTTGGTCAGGCTCTCCAAAACCAGCAGGAGCAGACTGCACTGTAGGATAAAATTGTCCAAACTGTTAACAACTTGGGACACCATGACCACACGTATGATCAGGTATGTCATAGAGCAACTGACTTGATTTGGTCTGCCCGACAACTGCCTGCTGCTGTAGCGAGGGACCGGCCCACTACTGGTGGTGGGCCAGCTACACAGCCCCCTCTTACGGCAATGGAGGAGCTCCTGGCCAACCTTGGGGTAGCCCCCACAAGAAGATCTACACAAGAACTTGCAGTCGCAGATGTAGGTGGCACCCAGGCAACAGGCGAGCAGCGTACAGTTAAGACAAAATTGCACATCAATGTACTGAGATTGTGTTACAACTGTGTTCTATAGAGTCTTGAGATGCATATGCCAGGGAAAAATACTACCACCATAACCACTATATCACTCCCACTACTAAAATGGTATTGTATAACACCTTCCTCATTCATTGTCTTCTATATGGTGCCCCACTTCTTACCAAACTTCAGTCTTCATTAAAAACAAAGCTATCCTCCTGTTATGAGAAAATGTCTAAGTTTGCTACCAGCTATAAATCCAAATACAACCACTGCAATGCCCTACACAAACTAAATTTGCTTGAAATTCCCAGCCTTACTCATGCCCATAAACTCATCTGTAACCCTCCATTTACCCCTCCCTTGCATCCTCCTTCAAAATGCAGATACCGAACAGACTTCTAAGAACCAATAACCAAAATTTTCATTAACTGTACAAGCCTGCTCATCCTTCAGGCAGACACCTACTATCCTTTTCTCTAGCTCACCTCTGGAAATCCCTGCCACCTCTTATTGCTACTACAGACAACCGCTCTACCTTTAAGACCTTGCTTCATTCCCATCTCAAATGTCTCTGGGAATGTTCCTGCTCTCATCACATGGCTCGCCTGTTTTTCCCCATTTCTCACACTCCTTTACTTCTAGCTTCTCTTCATCTTCATTTGTCCCATTTACTCATACTCTTGCTCTACTTTTTTTTTCTTTTTTGTTATTGTCCCACCCTTCTTAGATTCAACAAGTTCACCTCTCATCACCCATCCTACTTTAACTATGCTAAGATTTCATGTAAAACTGTAATGTCAACCCTGTGTTATTTTACATTCTAACAAATGTAACAGAAATATGCAGCAATGGGGTTTTCTTATTCTAGTTGACTTATATATGTGTGTAATTTTACCTTTTACATTTGTAACCACATTTTCACTACAATTGTAGATTTTTTATAATGTTATGTAATACCATTCTTCAATACTATTGCATAACAGTAAATGCATTGTCTTCATATTATATTGTTGTTCATGGAGATTTTCTCCACGGGACACAATTGAAATCAGGCTCTTCTTGGACCAATGGACTATCCTGGTAAACAAACTGTAAAATAGATAAATTAATAAAATCAGTGGGTGGGGTTTAGTTATGCACACAAGTGCACATCTATGGTGAAGGACAGCAAATTGTGTAATATCATAGTTTATACTGTACCTGTGCATAAATGTAGCATTAATTATGGACCAATGCATATTGTGAATTAGCTAACAATACCTCTCCCTTCCTACTACCTAGGGCCCTCGACTCTACATGAGGTACAGCAGCCTAAAGCCAGTGAGTATGAGATTTTACTGTTTTGTCTCACCAGTACCCCAGGCATGTTAAGGTGTTACATACAGCCATCTGGCAATATCTGCACGATCACTTGTAGTGGGGTTCACTGCCTAATATCACATTGGATATCACAGGGGCCTATTTGCATGTGATGTCACATATCTGTAGCATACCAACCTCACAAACCTATCATTGCAGGACATCTGGATAAAGATTGCCAAAATGTGGGGACAAAGGGCCAGGAGTAGGGACATATTGTAGACATTGCTGTTATACAGTGCATATGAAAAGTGTACACACCTGTTAAAATGCCAGGTATTTCTTATATATGACAATGTGAGCACAATACAGAAGATCAAACATATATCCAACCTGTCCTGTGACCTATAATCTGTACAATGCAATTGACAAACAAACAAATCTGTTGGTGGAACAAGTATGCGGCATGGAAATTGTCCAAGACACTAGATGCATATGTGTGCACAGGATGAAGCTCATACTATGGTGCAGCACCATGTGACAAAATCACAGCAATACATCATATTGGATCCACACCTGCCATCAATTACTTACTCTTGGATTAACTTGAAATAACATAGCTCACATACCAAGGATATCTCAACATAGACCCACAGTTGCCTGCTACAGCAAAAGCCATGATTCACATTGCCTGCTACAGCAAAAACCATGATTCACATAGAGCTTAACATGCTGCAAAGGGATCACATGTTAGAAAGGTATCAGCTTGGAAAAGACTACAGAAATATACCCACAGCATTGCATATGCAATAGAACACAGTGCAAATAGTCATCAAAAGGTGTTCCAGATATGGTGCAACAGTGACATTGTGAAGAAGTGGACATCCCTACATGTATGTAGAGGATACAATATCAACAATGTCCAGGGAGGCTGTCAGGAACCATACAGCAACACCAAAGGAGTGACAGACATCTCTGGTAAGTACTGTGTGTGTACTACATGTGACAACAATCTTATTTGGTCTTCACAAGTCTTGGCTATATGGTGTGTTTGGAAGATGGTAGCTGTTCCTCACAACAAACAACAAACAACATCTAGTCCTGGGTAACTTCTGGACAACAATACATCAGCTTTTCAAAAAGCATATGTGTAAATGTGTTAAGTTGTTATGAGACCAATGTTAAACTGTGTTTGTCCACAATTTGGTCATGTTAATGTGGCCATATAAAACCACTGCACAACAGCAGAAGTACACTACCCACACAGTGAAGCAGGCTGGTCGCAGTGCCCTGCTTTTGGTTTGCTGTTTACAACTTTGAACTGGGGCTGTAGCCAATTTGGAGTGTATTATGACCAGTTTCAAACATCAGTCCCTTGTGGCTATAATCCTTCTGGTGTCTGACACATACCTGTGTATGGGGAGGTATTTCAACATTGCACACAACAACGGCCCACAGCCCACACCTTACATCCATTGGGCAAAAGGATGGCTTCACAAGAACACAATCAACAGTCTGCAGTGGCCAAGCCCGTGTCCACATCTAAATACAATATACAATCTGTGTGGTGAACTGACGAGCGCTATGCACAGGGGATGGCTTTGCAATCTAACAGATTTGGAGGTGTTCTGCAAGGGAGAGTGTGCAAACATTGCCATGTCAAGATTTGCCATGCTGATACACACCTTCCCAAGAGTACTGAATGCTGCGATGAGATGAACAGGTGCTTTACCAAAGTATCAATTTATAGGTGTGCACAGTTATGCAACCCAGCTATTGTAGTCATATGTATTATATGTGAACCCTACCTGATGTGTATGTTCTTCAGTTGGAGTTGACAGGTTATATGTCATATGAAATGGTGGAAATGTTATGGCAATATCAGTGGTGTCTCATGTGATCTGTCACAAAATCATTGCATGTTAAAAAGGGTTTGTACACTTACTATATCCACTGTAAGCTTGGGAAGATGTTTCAGTAACCGCCTTTGTTTTCACATACATGTACTGCAGGCTATGCCATCTCCATATCACAGTATGACATTAAGTAAGGTCACCAATCCACTGGACCAACCAGTAATGTATCAGACACACATAGGAGGTATGAGCAGCAGACAAGAAAGATGAACCACATATGTAAATATTCCTGAAACTCTGTACAGTTGGTAGGTGTGTTCTATAGGTTTGGCCACAGTGCTATACAGATGAATAGCAGTAATGTTTACATGGGTACAGTGTGTGTTGTAGGTGAAGGCTCACCATCAAAAAAAAAACACTCACATATCCCAATGGTGTAAATTTGTAGTTACGGTAAGTTGAAAGGTATACACTGCTTGATGTTGAGGACTGGTCCAGAGTGTGTCTGTTTTGGTCTGAGTGTGTGTCTTGACTGTCATCTGTTGCCTAATGTGAGGTCTGTGGACTGTCTCTGGGACACCTCACATGTGTGGTGTGTGTGTGTGTGTGTGTGTGTGTGTGTGTGTGTGTGTGTGTGTGTGTGTGTGTGTGTGTGTGTGTGTGTGAGACTGAGTGTGTGAGAGTGTGAGAATGTGAGAGTGTGTGAGAGAGAGTGTGAGAGAGACTGTGTGTTGTAGGTGAAGGCTCACCACCAAAAAAAAACACTCACATATCCCAATGGTGTAAATTTGTAGTTACGGTAAGTTGAAAGGTATGCACTGCATGATGTTGAGGACTGGTCCAGAGTGTGTCTGTTTTGGTCTGAGTGTGTGTCTTGACTGTCATCTGTTGCCTAATGTGAGGTCTGTGGACTGTCTCTGGGACACCTCACGTGTGTGTGTGTGTGTGTGTGTGTGTGTGTGTGTGTGTGTGTGTGTGTGTGTGTGTGTGTGTGTGTGTGTGAGAGACTGAGTGTGTGAGAGTGTGAGAATGTGAGAGTGTGTGAGAGAGAGTGTGAGAGAGACTGTGTGAGAGACTGTGTGAGAGAGTATGTGAGAGAATGTGTGTGAGTGTGTGAGAGAGTGTGTGAAACAGTGTGTGTGTGTGTGTGTGTGTGTGTGTGTGTGTGTGTGTGTGTGTGTGTGTGTGTGTGTGTGCGTGAGTGTGTGTGCCACCAAACTTTATAGTGCTGATAGTAATGTACATATGTTCTCTTTTTCTCACAAGCGGCCATGGTGATCACAGTCCCTCCCGCTGGGTAAGTGATATTACTTTGTTTGGTGACTCTGACCATGATGAAACACATAGTGAGGCACAGGTGAAGTTGTCAGAGGCTGCAGCTGTGTCATTGATTGGCATCCCTCCTATATCGACCCCATCTATGCACACAGTTGCAATGCCCACCCATTCCCCGTAACCAGTGGACACAATAGAAGGACAGCTGGGTGCTGGCACAGAACATGCAAGTGTGATGACTATGGCAAGTGAGTGCCCAGGCACTGGCCATAGTTAGAGTACTGGCAGGTCACACATATGCAGGCAGGGGTGCTCAGAGGAGAATGGCTGCCTGTCCAGCCCATGTTTGAAGTGCCACTGCTGCAGTAACCAGGTACATGTTTCAGTCTGTAATGGATGCACAGGCATGTAATGAATGTAAAACCAGACAAGTGCACAGGCTGGTGGAAGAACATCTCCCTGGTGTCCGTGGCAATTTTCGCAAAATCATTGCAGCCATATGTGAGGGCAATGTGATTGCAGATAGACAGTGAGGTCAGGTCGTGGCAATCCTCCACTGTGGAGTATCTGTGCTTGAACATCGATGGGAGGCAGTGGCCACATGAAGGTATCCCAGAACCACAATTATCTTGGTGTACACGTGGCCATGCACCATCACTCTCCCATATGGGCAGTAATACCAGCACTAGTGAGGGTGGTGTGATGTCCATGCCAAGACACTCCAGGCCATGGGCACATGGTCTTGGAAGGTCCCAACAGGTTCACAGATGTCACCATCAGGGAGCAGTACTATCTCCGGCTTTGTCAGTGGTAGTGCCCTTGATACCCCTGGCAGATCCAGTTCTCGTGTCCGTGGCCGGAGGCGGTGAATTTTACACCCTGCCATGTATGGGCCACAGCTGTCCAGAAAACATCAGTGTAGGGCAGCCACATGGTGTGTCTTTGTGCATGCACGCACACACACACACACACACACACACACACACACACACACACACACACACACACACACACACACACACATCACAATCACAATAAACTCACCTTCACACATCTGCACCACACCTGCACAGGCCATTCCATTACCATACCCCAAACACACACCCATTCTTTCAACCAAATGGTGCAGCCTGGGGCTCTGGCAAAACCACAGAACACCCTGTGCACATGATGAAACATGTGCCAAATCCCTGACATCCAAAACATTGATGCAGGGTCATGCAAATCCAAAACATTGATGCAGGGGCATGCAAATATGGGTCTGATGCACAGGGTGAACTTAATAAATTGTATGTAGGTAATGCTGTGTAGGGTGCTGTCATCTGGCATTTGAAAGGGGTACACATCAGAGTGTGTGTGTACAGTTTAAGCCATGATCCATTATTGCTATTCTTAATGCTGAGTGAATGTGTTCTCACATGCTGTATCCTTTTTCTGTTCTAGGCCTCTGTGTGTCTTTAGGATGTAGCCCTGCAGCAAGACCAAGGGGTATGGCAGTACGGTAACACATCAACCATGTCATAGGCAAGGTACAGCTGTATCTGCATGAATTTCACAGGTCTGTACAACAGTGATTACATATACCTTGCAGATTATAGGACTGAGGGTTGTATATAGGTTTATGGTGATTGACAACATCTGTGTCAGAGTGAAGAATGGTAAGTGTGGTGGTTTGGACACACCTCTGTTTGCTAATAACCACACCCCCCAGGGGGCATTCATCAAACAAACGCACTGAGATTACTACACACACACACACACACACACACACACACACACACACACACACACACTTGGCAATACTGAGATACATTGGTTCATAGCTTCATAGGTGTGTAGCAGGTGAGTGACCATAAAGGCTCTGCAAGGCTAGCCCAAGGAGATAACCTGGCATCAGGCCACATGAAAACAGTCCCCAGTGTGGCTGACTATACTAACTGGAGTGATCCCAAGGGGTGGGTATTGTATTCTCCATCCACTCATCCAGATTTGTATTGTGGATAGCCAGTGATGTGCATTATTTCACATGTAAGTGATTTATATTCCATACCATGGACAGTGTCTGGGTTGTGAAACTATCCCACAAGCATGTCCTTTGGAGTGCGGATGTGTGCTTGAGGTATCTGTGGCATGTTGTGTGGACATATTGGGATCTTCTGATGCAGCATTTTTGATCCAGTTTGGTGAGACATGGCTGTGTAACTCAGGCAGTGGTTGCACCTACATAGACAGTATGATACAGGGATTCATTGGAGTTATAGGAGTCTGTCCATACAGGGCATGTGTATAAGGCCTGGTATTATCTTTGTGGGGTTCATTTGCAGCCTCTACAGTTGTTGCAGGTGTCCAGTGATGTACATCGCAAAATGGCTACTGTACACATTGATTAGGCTACCGAGGGGATGGAACAGGGTGCCATGTCCTTTTACTTGCTGGATAACACACACTCAGTCAGGAGATGTAACACATCAAAGTACTTTCTGATGTAAGTGGCACTGTTGTGGTCGACAGGCATATAGTCCACTGCAATCACACCATGGGTACTATCTGTGAGGCAATTTGCAGGAGAACTACCGATATAGTGGTTGCTGCCCAGCCAGGTGGAATACTGGTGTGTGTGTGTGTGTGTGTGTGTGTGTGTGTGTGTGTGTGTGTATATGATTCGTGGGTGGAGAGTGGTCTCTGAGTATTAGAAGGGTTGACTATATTGTTCACTAATCCATACTGTCACATAGTCATTGCACATGGCAATAGACATTTAGGGCTGTGGATTTTCTACATCAACCTCTATGGTGTTTGACAACTGTTGGCCTTGTAATGTAGACATTGGGATATATACTAGGTCCTCAATATAATAATTTAGCAAAACCTGCCCCACAATAGGTCCTGTTATTACACAATCAAACCAGCACCCACACAGGATACTGATGACACACAGACTTGCCAGTACTGAGTTACAAACCCCTACCTAGTTATGTATTGCTACTACAGTGTTACACATTTATCACACACACCACAGAGCTTATATGTTAAAGACTTGTCCAGAGGTATCTTTGAAAGTGAGTGACATCAGCAGCAGTGCTAAAGGAGGGGTAAGGGAAGTGTAGTGAAGGTGAGTGACATCAGCAGCAGTGCTAAAGCAGGGGTAAGGGATGTGTAGTAAGTGTGAATGACCACAAAATCAGGTATCTACAAAGACACACACATTTTCACATTCGCCAAGACCAGGATAAGAACTCCTACCTAACTATTTTGCTGCATTATAGTATTACAAAGTTACTGCAAGAGCTACAGAGCTTATATGTGGAAGAGCGGTCCAAATTATCTTTGAAGGTGAGTGACATCAGCAGCAGTGCTAAAGGAGGGGTGAGGGAAGTGTAGTAAGTGTGACTGACCACATAATCAGGTGTCTACAAAGACACACACAGGACCAGGATTAGAACTCCTACCTAATTAGTTTGCTACATTATAGTATTCTGCAGCTATCACGATCGGCACAGAGCTTACATGTTGGAGATTTGCCCAAAGGTATCTTTGAAGGTGAATAACATCAGCAGCAATGCTGAAGGAAGGGTAAGGGAAGTTAAGTGTGTGTGAATGGCCTCAACCACATTCACCTAGAAACACACACACTCACACACAACTTAACATTTGACAGGACTGAGATTACAACTGATACATGGATACTTATTTGGACTGTAGTGTCATACAATTATCACAAGTACCACTGAGACTATAAGGCTGGGTGCTAACCAAAGGTATTTCTACAGTGAATGACATCTGTACATCATATGATATAGGCCAATGGGATGTATACTGGGTGGAAAAGGGGATTTTCTATGTCACTGTCTGTCTTTGTCTTCCCCACATCTCTGTGTGTGTATGTTTGACATATTATATTATGTTGGCCTTAGATATGTGTGAGCATTCCTATTTAGTGTGTGTGTGTGTGTGTGTGTGTGTGTGTGTGTGTGTGTGTGTGTGTGAAGTATCAATGGTGTACAATTTGGTGTGTTTGCAGACAGCTGCGAATAACCAATATCTGTAGTCCACTGTGTTGTGAGACATGGGCTTAATTTTTCTAAGTATAGGAGCATGCCCAGTATGACCTTCTATATTGAGTGTGTGCATCCATTCCAGGGAGGGTTGGACTCTAGTTCAGGGTTTTGTGTGCTACAGCTACACCTAGCAAACTGTTTCTGCAGGATATCTGTAGATAGGTTGCCAATATAGAGGTACAATGGGCATAACATATGGTGGATACTGTAATTATTGCTGTCTGTGCTGCTTGTGTGACATGTTTGGTTGTAGCATAGATTTTCTGACATATGTACTGTTTTACACTGCGATGTATCATGTCATCAACTACTGACAGTTATCATTCTTTGCTCACAGTTATTTACCAGCGAAATATAGGATGAAGGAAGCTGAGACTAATATTCTGAGGCATATAGACTACACATTCTGACACACACCTTTCATTGTGAAGGGGTAGCTACAGACAATAGACTGCTGGTTCTTTGAAAATAGTACAGCACCTTGTTAATATGCTAGCTGGGGATCCACTTCTTGTGCTTTTCTCAACTGCATAAAATGGTCATATCCTGCTGGGGCCATACCTCTCAGTTGTAACAGATACACCTAGGTTATCCTGGACTCATATATCTGGTCAATTTACCTTCACATTGTAGTTTACAAACAGTTTTGTGGCTATTCATTCATGGGTTTGCAGTCAGGGAGTAGTATGGGCAGACATTAGGGTTTCAGACTTCACACACTCCATGACATCCATGCTTCTACACCCCCCCCTCTGTTACTCTCTCCTCTTCCTAACATTATGTAAGCAATATCTCAGAGGTATCCCTATAGTTGGGCCTTTATCCCAGTAGTATTTATGGCCTGGAACACAGTCCTTGCAGTAGGACATGGGGAGGCATGCTACTGGCATTTGTCAACATGGCCTTGCATTTGTTTTCTGTTTACTGTGTTAGATTGTTAGTTGGGACCCCCTGACATTCCATACACTGGCACTGTGGGTAAGGCATGGACCTTTGCCAGATGACTGTAGGCCATTTGAGAGTGCTGCAGGCCATTTGTTACTGCTTTTCTATGTGGGATTGTGTGTGGGGAAGTGCACCCCTGTAAACTTTAAACATTTGCAATGACTGTACTGGTATTTTGGTTGCTATGTTGCTTTCCATTTCATATTGTATTGTGACCTATCATGCAGAAAGGAAGCATATCAGTAGAGTACACGTTAGATCTTAATGGCATAAACTTCAGTTTCAGAATTCATACCCTTCAGAACTAGAATGCAACTGCCATACCTGTTGTAGTATGTCTGTGTAGGTCTGGTGGGGGGCTGGTCACCATTGACATCATTTGGGAGCCTTAGCCCAGCCTTTATTTATGGTCATCTACACCTTTCCTGCTGTGTAAGGTTGGTGGTGGGTATGTGACTCTCATTAACATTCATGTGTGTGACCTATTGACACCCACAGTTATTTGGGCCATGACATGTACTGTGGTGGGGGTTGTCACCGTCTGCAGTGCTGCCTAGTATGTTGACACCAGTATTTGTTGTGACTTTCCTGCTGTCCCATACAGCTGTCTGCTGTTATCTCATTCAACCACCCAATTTCCTTGCATGCTTGCATCCATATCATAGATACAACTATGGGAACATACTACTCCATTTAGTAATTGATAGGAAGGGTGATTTACCGTGTTGCTGGGCCAGTATTGAGGACAATACTGCAGGGCTGACTATGTTGGATGCATGCAGTACACTACATATACATGGTAAAGCACAGGTACTGTCATGTCTGGCATCTCTTTTACTGCATGTGGCAGTCAGAGAGAGGTATCAGTCCCTGGGTCCCTACAGTGTCAGTGTGTGTGCTATGCATTGCCTCTTTGCCAAGGTCTGGGCATACTGAGCATGCCTCCTTCTGCCTACAGGGCCAGACTCAGGATGTTCCTCCTCCAAGTCCCTCTGTGCCTGGGCTGGCCTTGGCAATGGTGGGGAGCTGTGTGGCCCTGGCCCGTGCTGTTCCTGCTGCAGCTGTTTCCACAGGATCATATTGTGTAGCATGGCACATACTATGGACATCCGTGTACATGTAGCTGGAGAGTACTGTAAGGTTCCACCAGATATGCCAAGGCAGCAGAACCATGACATGAGCATCCCAAACACATGCTCTACAATGATCCTGGTTTGTGGGTGTGCCTCATTATGGTGTTCTTGTTTGTGTGTGTGTATTTTTGATGGGTGTCATCAGCCACAGCTCCAGTGCATAGCCAGAATCCCCCAATAGATGGCCATATGGAATGTCCCCACTGGCAAATGCAATGCCAGATGTGGGAGTCGTGATAACTTCCAGGGCTGCCAGCACACACATTCATGATAATGTCCTGGGCATCACACACAACCTGGCAGTTGATGGTGGGGAAGCTCTTGTGGCTTTATGTAGACGCTACCCCACTTACCAGGGGGTGCTTTAATGTGGATGTACATGCAGTCTATAGCACCAACTATCTCAGGGTATTCTGCTATACAGTGGAAGAGTTGCATACTTCTGGTCAACACCTCATGGGTGGTGGGGAAATAAATGTGCTCATTGGCATGTGGTGTCATGGCATCCAGGAACTGGTGGAGTACTCTGGATGTTGATGCCTGTGAGAACCCCATTATATCCCCAGTTGGTCTTTGGAAGGTACCTGTGGCTAGTATTCTTAAGCCTAGACATACCTTGGTATCCACTGGGATGGGTTCCCCTCTATTAGTTCTGTGTGCGAGGCATAGCCGGCACAGCTCAACGATTTGCTGTAGAATGTCCCTGTCCATCCTATAGCTCTCCACTATCTCCAGCTCTTGTAGGCTCTGGTAGGTTACCCTGAGTCTGTACACTCTTCTCCTCCTCCTCACTGTATGTTGGTTGTCAGCATTCTCCTCCTCACCACCCTCAGTCTCTAGCACATATTAATTGAATAAAGCAGCAGCAGCCTCTAACATTTTAGTTAGTTTCCAGTTAAAAATCCCCCATTTGTCTACACCTGTGGTGTAGAGTTTGTGGGAAAAACAATCTGTACAGTGTTTGAATAGTTTATAGTAGTGTGCAGGGCCACTGCATGTGTATTTGGCTGATTCTGATACAGTCCACCTGCCAGCTATGCTAGTTCTCCTGGATTGCCTTCCTACTGCTATTTCCCCTATATCCAGTCTGCAAGATGTTTGCATAGTTTATAGTAGTGTGCTGGGCTGCTGCATGTGTATTTGGCTGATTCTGCTACAGTCCACCTGTCAGCTATGCTAGTTCTCCTGCATTGCCTTCCTACTGCTGTTTCCCCTACATCCAGTCTACACAGTGTTTGCATAGTTTATAGTAGTGGGCTGGGCTGCTGCATGTGTATTTGGCTGATTCTGATACATTCCACCTGCCAGCTATGCTAGTTCTCCTGGATTGCCTTCCTTCTGCTGTTTTCCCTACATCCAGTCTGCAATGTGTTTGCATAGTTTATAGTAGTGTGCTGGGCTGCTGCATGTGTATTTGGCTGATTCTGCTACAGTCCACCTGTCAGCTATGCTAGTTCTCCTGCATTGCCTTCCTACTGCTGTTTCCCCTACATCCAGTCTGCAAGATGTTTGCATAGTTTATAGTAGTGTGCTGGGCTGCTGCATGTATAATTGGCTGATTCTGATAAATTCCACCTGCCAGCTATGCTAATTCTCCTTGATTGCCTTCCAACTGCTGTTTCCCCAAAATCCAGTCTGAAAGGTGTTTGCATAGTTTATAGTAGTGTGCTGGGCTGCTGCATGTGTAATTGGCTGATTCTGATAAATTCCACCTGCCAGCTATACTAGTTCTCCTGGATTGCCTTTCTATTGCTGTTTTCCCTTCCCAGTTTCTCCCTATTTAAGCCTCAAGGCATGCCATGCATATCCAGTGCTGAAATGTAAATAGTGCTGCCATTTCCTCTTTTTTTTTTGTTTATGTTTAAAATCCAGTGCACAGCATGCACACCTGTTTAGGCTATGTACACACTGCTCAGGCACATCTGACACTTCACTTTCCTTAGCTGTGCTTAGCTAAGGGCAAATACGGGCCACAGAGCTCCAGTGAGCTTACAGCAAGCATGACACACTCCCTTATGATGTCATCCAGCTCTTAGACTTGTACTTTTGTATTGCTGTACCTACACGGTTAGGTACAAGCTGACACTTTGAAGAAATTTGTTTTTCAATATAAATACCCTCATTTGCATATCCCAGTGTGTAGGTTGTTAGTTACTGCTCTAAAACGGACCCTTTCCCCTTGACAACCAGTGCTCCCTGGTATTGTTTACCTTCTGCATGCCATTGACTATAATGGCAAAATGCAGAATTAACTTAAAATTGACTTTTCTCATTTTGTTTTATTTTCTGCACAATCCCATTTGCATGCCGCTGCCCTAAACTTAAACGGCCGAGATCGGCCAAACAAAAAAGTTTAATTTAAAAAAAAAAATAAAGTGTTTTTAATGCCAATGTCCTTAACTTTGGCCATTGGCATGTGTATTAAACATAATACATGCTTTTACATGAGCTTCATGCCTCTGTTTTGTCAGATGTAGAAATGTATTCGGTTACTAGCCGAATATATTTCTGCATTGACACTGTTCTAGTATGGAGACCTGGCAGCTTGGTGGATCTCAAAATCACCTCATTTGCATGTTTTTCACCAGCAAATGAGGTGATTTGCATATTTGCTGGTTTTCCATGCAGGAACCGTTTAGGGCCGCTTGTGCATGTGAAAATGGCCCTATCCTGAATCCACAGTGGCCATATTCCTTGCAGAAGTGGCTAGACTGTTCCAGCATGGTAAATTAAACTTCCTGAATCCCAGGGTGTGTTTTTGTTTCTAAGTAGTACTTGTCAGCATGAATGGTTGTTTGATGGGACATCTAGGAAAGGACAAGATTGAGGAACAGAAGGATCTTATAAGTGACAGTGTGCATTTGTATGGTAGGAGGTCAAGGACCACAACGACAGGAAAAGGCATGGAAGCTACACTGTAAGTGTATATGTTTATGTAAATATAGCTGTTTTATGTAGGTGTAAATGGTGCCAGGAGTGGTGTCTAGGTTTGTGTATATATCACTAACTACTACTTGTCAGCTTGAATGGTGGTGTGAGTGGACCTCTGTTAGACTGACTACCTTGATGTGGTAAAGAGGCTTATCACAATGTAGCAGCATTGCTACCAAAATCCAATCATGTATGTCTGTTATTTATGATTAAATAAAAACTGCAAGAAACACCCAGCCAAGACAATCTTCACTATGTAATAACTTGAACCTTCTTTTGTGGAGGGCCATGTTATAGATGCAGGTGACACCTTAACCTATGAACCTATAATTGACCTTATTCATATTGTTAGATCATTCACTCACACAATTCCTTGGCAAACCAATGCACTCTAGTACCCCTTTCCCCACCTGTGCAAATGATAACTGTGTCCTGACATTATAACTTGCTGTCTTAGGCTAGCTATGTCTGATGCACAGAGTGGGCAGTCCCTGCTTGGCTAAGCACAGTGAGATGTTTTGCTTACATCATTGTTACTTGCATGTATCAGCTTAGGTATTGTATAGTTATGCAGTCTAAGATGCTTCTTGTCCCCCAGCTGTGAAAATGCTGATGCGTGCTTTCTCCTTATAAATTTGTTACTTGGCTTACCTATGCCTCATGCAAAGAGTGGCCAGCCAATGCAAGGGTAAGCACAGTCTAGTGTTTTTGCATTTATCGTTTTTACTGCCTGTATATTCTTGGCTCTTATATATTTATGCAGCAAAGCTATATGCAATGTGTTGCCTCTTAGCTGCCAGGACATATTGTGTTAGCCTCTATCTGGCAAGTTACTGGCTTGTCTTCTGACTTCTTATCTGTCTCAGCAGCCACTGTATGTGGTGTCAGGAACTGCAGTCTCTGGCCACTACCAGCATATTCTATTTGCTTTCTCAGTATTATGTTATGTAGAATGGTAAGTTAGAATTTTTGCACAGACAGTTGGGTCATACTGCAAGGCTCCATCAAATGAACCCTGGCAGCAGAATCATGACTTCATCAACTCAACCAGTTGCCCTATGATGCTTCAGGCTTATGACTGGGCTGGGTAATCTTCAGTTGGGTTATTGATTTCTCATTGAGGTTTTGAGTCAAGGCTCTAGAGCATATTCAGCATCCTCCATTAGATGTTCTTGTAGTTAGTTATTCATCTAGGGATTAAAGACCACCTGGAGGCTGATGGAGTGATAACTTTTGCAATTCAATTTTCGCCTTTCCAGATCACCAGGTAGGGTCTTTATTTTGATGTAAGTACAGTCTATGGTCTCAAGTACTTCAGAGAAATGGGCAGTGGCATAGACATCCTGCATGGTGTTTGTTCTCTCCTCTGGGGAACATGGAAACTATATATACTCTACCACACACACTGCATCAATATATCAAGGAACTGTTGAAGTGTTTTCTTTCCAGGTTAACTTGATACCTTCCCTAGCATACTTTTTGCATTTTAATACAAAGCTCCCAGGCAGAACAGCTGAATTTTGAAATTTTGTTCAGGTAGATGGAAGTTTCACAGTGATTTAAATAGGACAGCAAAAATATATGGGGGTGCAGTCATGAAGCTCAATGTTTATTACAATATCAGTGCATTGCGAATTTCTTTTAGTACCATATTAAGTCTTGTCTGCTGTTATAATTGTGTAGTGTTTTTGGTAATTGTTTATATGGGTTCTATAACTAAATGATGTTTTAATGTCATACCTTCATTAATTTATGTACTTTATGTTTGTGTTTGCCACTGATGACCTGGGTCATGGCTGAATGAGTCTGTGACCAGTTTTCTTACCTGTTTAACAAATCTATATTAAATAAATAACAATTTATTCAAACATGCCAAAATATTACCAGAATAAAGAATTTAACTTCAGATTTTCTCAACTTTTTCTAGGATTCATAAGTTTGGACTCACTAAAGATATGATTTTGTGTGCAGTCAAAATATTCAGTCACGGGGGCATGACCAAGATGCCAAGGAGTAAGCTGCACTTTCTTGATGCTCTGCCTAAAATTATTTTTTTTCTGACAGGATTTTTATTTTTTAACTCAATAAACATTGAATAATTTTTCCACAACTACTTATCTTGATATTGTGAACAACTTTATCAGAAGAAATCTTAATTCTTTCAATTATTTAAAAACATATTACCTGTCAGTTCTGTCACTAGTTACAGACTGAAACAGCGAAGAGTCACTTGAAGACATCTCTACAAGACAGCACTATGAAAAAGGAACTTCAAACAATAAGACCTTTCTATAAAGATGGATAATTTAGAGAAGATTATGGAAAATATGAAGAAAGAAAACAAAAAAACTAATTGATGGCTTAAAGGAAATTATTACTACTCATTCTGACCAAATAGCAGCTATGGAAGAATCAGTAAGTGAAATAGATGGCAGGCAAATGAAAAATGACAACCAGATAAACTTTTTACTAAAACAAAATAACCAGTTACAAGAAAAGGTGGAAGACCTAGAGTGCAGATCCAGAAGAAACATTAGGATCTATGGAGTTCCAGAGAAAATGGAAGGACATAATATGATTCTCTTCAAAAATGATTGGCTTCCAAAAATACTAAACCTCCCCGAAGCTTTACCTTTTGGAATAAAGAGAGCCCACAGGTCCCTGTCATACACATCTGCATCAAAAAATTCAACAGCTCTGAGATCCATCATTGTAAAATTCCTATCTACACAAGACAAAGACTTAATACTAAGAGCTGCATGGTCAGGAAATCCAGTCCAAGTCGATGGGAAAAATATAAGATTTGACAATGATTACACTTCCACTGTGATCACAAAGAGAAAAGTGTGTGTCCCTCTAATTAAAGACTTAAAAAAGCCAACATTAAAGCCCAGATAATGTTTCCAGCCAGAATCAAAATTACCCTCTCGGATGGTCAAAAAATATTCAATTCTCTTGAAGAAGCATCAACCTTCATGAAAAAAAAAAAACTTACTTGAGAAAGTAAAAGAAATGGACCTTTCTTTGCCCAGTCTAAAAAGACAAGCTGCTAATGGTAAAATAACTACAGCTGACAAATCTAGTAAGAAGTTTAAGGGGAAATAGTATAAAAACCATCACTCTCAAAACTTATTAACAAACAATATATCTGAAAACACAGGATACAAATGGAATCATAAGGTACAAACTTTCAACTTATTTAGTAAATATATATATATATATATATATATATATATATATATATATATATATATATATACACCCTGGGATTCATGAAGCTTGCGCCAGGCGCAGGCGTAGCATAGGCGGTATAATGCCAAATTAGGGAGATGGGAGATCATTCATCTCTTTGTCACTACTAGGCATAGTAAACCAAAAACCCTAAAAGGGCGTAGTATTCTCATCCCATAGTGGTAGCTACATACACTCTGGCTAGCTTGTAACGCCCCAGGGGCAGATAGCCTAGTAGACAAGTAAATAGTAACCAAAAAGGTAGTATTCTCATCCTAAGGGGTGGTAAGGGCCAAGCCACACACCTGGCTACATGAAAAAATGTTAGGGGCAGATAGCCTAGTACGAACCTATGAACCTATGAACCTAAATATGGCCGCCGAGCGATTCAGGTACGATCCAATTCCATGTGCACTACCAGCGTATGCTATATCTGCGCAGCCCTTGGCACAGGTATGCTAATCACTCCATGCGCAGTACTGTACCATGCAAATGAAGTTACATAGCGATTCATGAAGTAGTGCAGGTGTAGCGTAAGCCCACAGAAATGTAAACCAAAAAAAACGGTTTACATTTTGCCAAACAGAACATCGGAGCTAAGAAAGCAGACCAGACTCATGTATTAAAAAGTTAACATATGTCAATGGCTAAATATACAGCCAATGGCATAAGAAATGATGCACAACACCTAAAAAAACATTTAATGTCATGTCCACAGTAACGCAAAGTACAACTGCAGGGCATGTGTGCGCAAATGAGAACACAAGGAAAATATACACAAAAGTCATAAAATCGCAATGTAATACAAATCATGATTTCACCATACTACTCAATGGTATGCATGGTACACCACAACAAAGCTGCAAGGGTTGCTAAGGGTCTGTGACAGTGTTCAGCACGGTAACTATGAATTAGTAGTCAATGCAATGCAAATGAGGCAAGTAATAGTGAATCGCAAACATCCCGCCGCACTAAGGATGTACCATACGGCATAGCGCTACAACACCGAGGAGTGGTTTGGAGGTATACATGACATCAGCAGTGGGGTGTGCTACTGTAGCTGTAAGCACATTGGAGCAATGCAAATCTGGCCTGCCCATTCCTAAGCAAAGCCGCAAGATAGGGGTGGGGATGTAGGTATAGCATCGTTTAGCTGAGAGCACATATGGTGCCCGAAAGCGTATGTGTACGTGGATGAAAATGTGCCCGAAACCCGGTAAGCGGACGCATGCGCCGCGCACCATAGCTCAAACAGGAAGGTTAGGGGAAGAAAATAAGGAAATGCCGCAGTAGGGTAATTGGAGTACAACTGAGCAATTAACACCTATTAACTCACAGTGGGCAATCAATGGCAGCTAACAAGTCTGCTCGCAGCAACCTGCAGAACAGGATAGGGGAGGTGTCGGATTGCAAAGAAAAGAGAACTGTCATAGCAGAGCAAAGCAAACCTGCAGTAGATCAACCATAGAACACATGCCGTAAGATAAGCCAGGTTTTGGAAATTACAAATGAAAGCAGGCTGCTAGATGCCTGCCCGAAAATGGGAGGGGAAACATTAAGAAATGTTAAGGGAAGGGCAAGAGGTAATCCATCGCAGCCAAATGTAATTCAACACCAAAGGCACCACAATAGCAGTACCTGTGGTAAAACACATAAGATACCCTGTAGCTCCGATGGTACATATACACCCTATGACATCATCAGTGTTCACAGCACAATTGTATAAAGTGTGAAGGCACCTCTCACACACCTGTGTATTCCCAAACACTGCACCATCAGTGTAAACAGACGGGGAACTTCTACAATGTACATGTTGGGAGCTGCCATAGCTGTGATTCATCACCATGTGTTAGAGACTGAAGGTGTTGTGGAGGATGGTACTGGGTGCGATAGACTGCACGCACATACATATCAAGTCACCACCTGGTGAGCATGGTAGGCGCTACATAAACTGCAAGGGATACCACACCATCAACTGCCAGGTCATGTGCAATGCCCAGGGCATTATTATGGATGTGTGTGCTGGCAGCCCTGGAAGCTACCATGACTCCCACATCTGGCATGCCTCACAGCCATATCAAGTATTTGTCAGGGGGGACATCCCACATGGCCACCTTGTGGGGGATGCTGGCTATGCATTGGAGCTGTGGATGATGACTCCCATCAGAAATGCACACACACCCATGCAAGAATGCCATAATGAGGCACACGCACAAACCAGAATCATCATAGAGCGTGTGTTTGGGATGCTGAAATCACGGTTCCATTGCTTGGACATATCTGGTGGAGCCTTGCAGTACTCTCCAGGCACGTGTGCCCACATCTTCATAGTATGTGCCATGCTACATAATATGATCCTGTGGAAACAACTGCAGCAGGGACATAATGGTGAAGGCCCTCACAGCCCACCACAATTGCCAAGGCCATCATAGGCACAGAGGGATTCAGATCACAAACACCCTGTGCCAGCCCCAGTAGGCAGACGGAGGCGTGCCCAATATGCCCACACCTTGGCAAAGAGGGAACGTATAGCACATACACTGACAGTGTAGGCCCCTACGGACTGACACACTTCTCCACCTGCACACACAGTAAACTGGATGGCACACACACACGACCACCTGTAAAGTGTAATGTATAGGTGGCCTACTGTGTGAATCCTACATAGGCAGCCCTCAACCATTGCACACACAACAGCTATTGGAACAAGGAATGTCAACACCTGAACAGTACATGCACCTAACAGCATATGTTGATACTGTATGTATAGGTTCCTAGGTACATCGGTAGGTACATGCCCGATTGTCAGAGGCCATTCATCAACCGAGGCAAACAGTGTCTGCTGTTGCCACCACATCGATTAACCAACTGTCCCTCAGTGGAGCAGAGGCAATTGTGGGATCCATGTGTGTAATCACTGTTCCCCACATGCTCTGCATGGCTTACCTGGTGTGTTAATGAAGGGCTCCATATAATGTAATCAGGGATGTAGTGGCAAAGCATGGGGAGTACCCATGACAGGTATCTGACACTCCAGCATGCTCCAGCTATGGTTCTGTGAAGGTGTAGCACATTATAGTGTGTGGCTCACTGTGACATACATTACCAATGCTGGAGCACATCCATTAAACATCACTTGGACATACCATTAATAGGTCTCATCCATATGTAAATTAACTGAGTTACACATTTGATTGCAGTATGGAGTAACATCCGTAGTACAGTCCACATACAAAACACCATAACACGTGTACAAATCCCAGATGCCCAAGTGGTAAATGCATGTTCCCAGTCCCACTTCCTGCAAGGGACGTTACGTAATCTCGAAGGCACGAATAATGGATGTTGGATGCAGGTCATCAGATCAGGTTTAGCACATGTCAGTGAGATTATGCGTTGACAAGTGCTGGTAAGCGTCATTTAAACATGAATATACTGATATGTGAGAAACAGGTCTAAGCTTTTCTGAATATCGCGCAGATCACGGTAAACGATGTCCAGAACAGGTGAAACTACCATTATTCACCCCTGTACTGATAGTGCTTGCTCTGAAGGGTAAAATGACCACTGCCAGGAGTAGAACACGCAATCATGTACACAATCACCTAATACTAAGCTACCCAAGATGTACCAATGGCAGGTGTGTATTGTGATAGGTTAAAACACAAACGTGCGGAGTCCAGGAAACAGTATACACCAACATGTACACAACGAAAGGTGTGTTCTCCCTCTCACTCTCTCTCTCTATATATATATATATATATATATATATATATATATATATATATATATATATATATATATATATATATATATATATATATATGAAGGGTGATAGAGAGATATAAGTTGATATATACATATTCACCTATATCTGCAAATATATAGATAGGTCAATGACATGTACACAACCATGGAGGTACAAATAAATAGGATACTGCCAACTATCAAATATGTCACATACCGACACACGTAATCACGAGGCTGAAAGACCAAAAGACCACAGTACTGGAACACTAGAACTGTGAGTAATATTATCACGGTGTTAAGGGACATTTAGTTATCGCTGCCGGTGCTGCGGTCCAGGTAGGTACTGTGTTCAACTGTGTTTGTGATTGCTGTAGTCTGTGTATGTGTGTGTTGAGGGTGCTGTGTGCATTTCTATGGGACTGTAATGTGTGTGTGTGTGTGTTTGCATCGTGTGTCATGTCCACAGTAACGCAAAGTACAACTGCAGGGCATGTGTGCGCAAATGAGAACACAAGGAAAATATACACAAAAGTCATAAAATCGCAATGTAATACAAATCATGATTTCACCATACTACTCAATGGTATGCATGGTACACCACAACAAAGCTGCAAGGGTTGCTAAGGGTCTGTGACAGTGTTCAGCACGGTAACTATGAATTAGTAGTCAATGCAATGCAAATGAGGCAAGTAATAGTGAATCGCAAACGTCCCGCCGGACTAAGGATGTACCATACGGCATAGCGCTACAACACCGAGGAGTGGTTTGGAGGTATACATGACATCAGCAGTGGGGTGTGCTACTGTAGCTGTAAGCACATTGGAGCAATGCACATCCGACCTGCCCGTTCTTAAGCAAAGCCGCAAGATAGGGGTGGGGATGTAGGTATAGCATCGTTTAGCTGAGAGCACATATGGTGCCCGAAAGCGTATGTGTACGTGGATGAAAATGTGCCCGAAACCCGGTAAGCGGACGCATGCGCCGCACACCATAGCTCAAACAGGAAGGTTAGGGGAAGAAAATAAGGAAATGCCGCAGTAGGGTAATTGGAGTACAACTGAGCAATTAACACCTATTAACTCACAGTGGGCAATCGACGGCAGCTAACAAGTCTGCTCGCAGCAACCTGCAGAACAGGATAGGGGAGGTGTCGGATTGCAAAGAAAAGAGAACTGTCATAGCAGAGCAAAGCAAACCTGCAGTAGATCGGCCATAGAACACATGCCGTAAGATAAGCCAGGTTTTGGAAAGTACAAATGAAAGCAGGCTGCTAGATGCCTGCCAGAAAATGGGAGGGGAAACATTAAGAAATGTTAAGGGAAGGGCAAGAGGTAATCCATGGCAGTCAAATGTAATTCAACACCAAAGGCACCACAATAGCAGTACCTGTGGTAAAACACATAAGATACCCTGTAGCTCCGATGGTACATACACACCCTATGACATCATCAGTGTTCACAGCACAATTGTATAAAGTGTGAAGGCACCTCACACACACCTGTGTATTCCCAAACACTGCACCATCAGTGTAAACAGATGGGGAACTTTTACAATGTACATGTTGGGAGCTGCCATAGCTGTGATTCATCACCATGTGTTAGAGACTGAAGGTGTTGTGGAGGATGGTACTGGGTGCGATAGACTGCATGCACATACATATCAAGTCACCACCTGGTGAGCATGGTAGGCGCTACATAAACCGCAAGGGATACCACTCCATCAACTGCCAGGTCATGTGCAATGCCCAGGGCATTAGTATGGATGTGTGTGCTGGCAGCCCTGGAAGCTACCATGACTCCCACATCTGGCATGCCTCACAGCCGTATCAGGTATTTGTCAGGGGGGACATCCCACATGGCCACCTTGTGAGGGATGCTGGCTATGCACTGGAGCTGTGGATGATGACTCCCATCAGAAATGCACGCACACCCATGCAAGAATGCCATAATGAGGCACACGCACAAACCAGAATCATCATAGAGCGTGTGTTTGGGATGCTGAAATCACGGTTCCATTGCTTGGACATATCTGGTGGAGCCTTGCAGTACTCTCCAGGCACGTGTGTCCACATCTTCATAGTATGTGCCATGCTACATAATATGATCCTGCGGAAACAACTGCAGCAGGGACATAATGGTGAAGGCCCTCACAGCCCACCACAATTGCCAAGGCCATCATAGGCACAGATGGATTCAGACCATGAACACCCTATGCCAGCCCCAGTAGGCAGACGGAGGCGTGCCCAATATGCCCACGCCTTGGCAAAGAGGGAACGTATAGCACATACACTGACAGTGTAGGCCCCTACGGACTGACACACTTCTCCACCTGCACACACAGTAAACTGGATGGCACACACACACGACCACCTGTAAAGTGTAATGTATAGGTGGCCTACTGTGTGAATCCTACATAGGCAGCCCTCAACCATTGCACACACAACAGCTATTGGAACAAGGAATGTCAACACCTGAACAGTACATGCACCTAACAGCATATGTTGATACTGTATGTATAGGTTCCTAGGTACATCGGTAGGTACATGCCCGATTGTCAGAGGCCATTCATCAACCGAGGCAAACAGTGTCTGCTGTTGCCACCACATCGATTAACCAACTGTCCCTCAGTGGAGCAGAGGCAATTGCGGGATCCATGTGTGTGTAATCACTGTTCCCCACGCGTTCTGCATGGCTTACCTGGTGTGTTAATGAGGGGCTCCATATAATGTAATCAGGGATGTAGTGGCAAAGCATGGGAAGTACCCATGACAGGTATCTGTCACTCCAGCATGCTCCAGCTATGGTTGTGTGAAGGTGTAGCACATTATAGTGTGTGGCTCACTGTGACATACATTACCAATGCTGGAGCACATCCATTAAACATCACTTGGACATACCATTAATAGGTCTCATCCATATGTAAATTAACTGAGTTACACATTTGATTGCAGTATGGAGTAACAGCCGTAGTACAGTCCACATACAAAACACCATAACACGTGTACAAATCCCAGATGCCCAAGTGGTAAATGCATGTTCCCGGTCCCACTTCCTGCAAGGGACGTTACGTAATCTCGAAGGCACGAATAATGGATGTTGGATGCAGGTCATCAGATCAGGTTTAGCACATGTCAGTGAGATTATGCATTGACAAGTGCTGGTAAGCGTCATTTAAACATGAATATACTGATATGTGAGAAACAGGTCTAAGCTTTTCTGAATATCTCGCAGATGACGGTAAACGATGTCCAGAACAGGTGAAACTACCATTATTCACCCCTGTACTGATAGTGCTTGCTCTGAAGGGTAAAATGACCACTGCCAGGGTAGAACGCAATCATGTACACAATCACCTAATACTAAGCTACCCAAGATGTACCAATGGCAGGTGTGTATTGTGATAGGTTAAAACACAAAGCGCATGGAGTCCAGGAAACAGTATACACCAACATGTACACAACGAAAGGTGTGTTCTCCCTCTCACTCTCTCTCTCTCTCTATATATATATATATATATATATATATATATATAAAGGGTGATAGAGAGATATAAGTTGATATATACATATTCACCTATATCTGCAAATATATAGATAGGTCAACGACATGTACACAACCATGGGGGTACAAATAAATAGGAAAATGCCAACTATCAAATGTGTCACATACCGACACGCGTAATCACGAGGCTGAAAGACCAAAAGACCACAGTACCGGAACACTAGAACCGTGAGTAATATTATCACGGTGTTAAGGGACATTTAGTTATCGCTGCCGGTGCTGCGGTCCAGGTAGGTACTGTGTTCAACTGTGTTTGTGATTGCTGTAGTCTGTGTATGAGTGTGTTGAGGGTGCCATGTGCGTTTCTGTGGGACTGTAATGTGTGTGTGTGTGTTTGCATCGTGTGTCTGTTAGTGCTAACTCAGAGGTAGATCATTACGGTAGGTGTGGTCCTAGCTGGCCGTAGGCATATGGTTACCACCTGTCCCACTTTAAGAGGGACAGCCCCTCCCTGGGCAGTTGTGTCCTGACAAAAAATATTAAAAAGGGCAAATGTCCAAGATTGTAGGACATAATTATGTCCCATATATTATGTAATAGTTGCATTAAATAGTTATGCCTGTATCTACAATACGTAAATATTACATGAAACATGATAAGTAGCTAAAGTGCTTCAAGAATAAGTATGTATTCAGGATAAAAGTATGTTCTATCCTGTGTACTGACCGTGGGTATGTGTCGGCTTGTAAACACCGATGTATGTCCTGCAAATGTCCCACTATGGCCATTTGAAAAGGTGGCAACCCATGCCAAAGAGGTTCAGTCACCAACACAACTGCAATGAGTGCAAATATCTGTGACAGAAATACACGAGACAGCTGTCATTTAGTAACATTCCCTTACATATCGATGTATTTCCGGAGGTATTGAAGTATCAACCTCACCTGCATGCTATATAGAAACCAATTAACAATGGCTCAATGTATAAGCCCGTAACAACCATAGTTTCTTAGTCTACTAAATGATAGGTCTTCAATTAGGGAAGGAGCCCACACACATATATGTAATATGTAGAAATGCAGTCCCCACAAACCTGTATATGCTATGTACACCCACCTACATCTTCCCCACATCTGAAACAATTACATTACAGACTGTAATAACATCACAAACATCCACTCACTCAATTACATCTGCAGAACTGTTAACATACTTTGTGAGAGACACATTTGTAATGGCGCCATGTGAAATCGTAGCTGTTGTATAATGGAACAGACGGCGATGTTACAGGTTTTGTTTGTAGTAGTCCCCTATCAGACGGTTGAGATGACAGGTACACTCACATGTAGAACCACATACTCTAGCCGTCACACACAATCCACGGGGACATGAATTCAAAATATCCGTGTCTCTCCAAATAGCAGTTGCAATTCCTCACAACAAAACACATACAGGCCATCTCCCCGAAGATAGGGCAAAAGGGCAACGCCCAAGTGGAGAATTCAATTATACCCCACTGTTGCTGCATAATTGGTGAATGAAGTAGCGGCACAGCTGATGTGCATGTAATAATTTACTCAGGAACACCAATTGGCGGCAGGATACCACATGTTACAGGTATCGACGTATATAAGGATGCCTTGCCATACATTCAAACCATCGTATGTCAGAGCAGATGCGGGTATTGCCATTGAGTACTGACATACCTCCATAATGCTTTGTGGTAGTCCTTGGAATGTGTCGCAGTAATGTTTATGTAGCTAGCTTTGGAGGATGTGATAAGGGATCCCGGATTCCTACTGAGGCTGACCAGTGAGCTACCCCACCCATGGGATTGTACTCCACTTTGCAACAGCCATCACCTTCTGTTGTACATTATGTGCATGGAACTGGACCCCCAGAGTGGCATCCGTTATCTGGTGGGTACCATCATTGATCTGTTTGGGATAGCATGATCCATGCAGTCGTGTAAGTGCTAATGAAGTGCACTGGTGTATGTTTCAGCATTTGTAAGTGCATTGTCCATCTGCACGGGTGTCATGATGTTTACTACCACTGTCATAAGACGTCTGAAGTAGGCGTTGTAGAATCTTCTACTGTGTATTCTGTGAAGGGTGTGGTGTCGGGATGTGAATAACAAGGGTGATTAGCATATGTTTGGAAACTACCAATGAGGGGATAACCCCAGGTGTGGAACACCAGTCACATGTTGGTAATGTCCATGTCTAGGATATTGTTGGTCTTGATGGTGGTGTGTATGGGTTCATCCAGCCGAGTGGAGGTTATGAATCCCAGAAAGCGTTGGCCTAATGTGTCGGTACATGAGTAGGCATCTCAGTTAAGTGTGGGGTAGTGTCAGTCTCACATCAGTAGTACCTGTCTGAACCCTACTGTCCAGTACACCAAGAAATGAGGGCCGGTAACTGTGGGGTATGTTGTTGAATCTGTAGCAAGTTACAATGTGTATAGCAGTTCTGGCCACAGTTAGTTGCACGTGGATCACCTCTGATGCATTGTGCTAAGGAACCAGCCTGGAGGTGTGTACATCCTTGTGAAATATGGACACACCTCCTCTGTGGGTGTTCCGGTCCTGGTTACATGACTGAAAGGTGTGGTCTCCGTGTAACCTGTCAGTGCAGGTGTGCTCTCCGGAGCTTAAAGGCAGGTCCCAGTCACTGCAGAGATATCGAAGTGGTCCATTATAAGGAGTGCTTCGCCTGAGTGCGTTAGAGATGAAGATGTCAAGCACTGAGTAACAGTACCCCAGGTTTTGCTTGCCTGTTCCTGTTCTGGTGGTGAATGTTATTGGAAACTGTCCAACACAGGCAGTATAGGAGCAGCAAGAGCCTTACATGTTATCTGACAGGTGCAGGTCATCTGTGCCAAAGCATCGTCTTTTGTTGACCATGTCATTCAAAGCAGACAGATACTGGATGCCTGTGGAATGACAGCAGAAGCATAGGCAACTGTTGAAGTGAAACATTCAGTCATTGTACAGTGGTATCAGTCTGGATGAATGCAGAATGCTTCTCAGGGCTTGGGCGATACCTCCTGGGCTACAAGACCGGAGAGCTATTGCATGTCCCTGTACATGTAGTCCAGGAAGTTACGTCTCAGGGCAGTCACACTAACATGGAGTATGACAGTCAAATCCTACCTGGTGAGGTGTGGCATGGGTGCATAGGTTATGTTGCGGATCCTGTAACCCGACAGCCAGATGTAAGCGACTATCGCCTTGTGTAGCCTGCTGAGTGGGACATCAGTGTGACTGCCTACAGAGTCACCTATGACCGGTGTGTTGGGTAGGTTATGATACCCTATTGGCTGTAATTGATGTGCACTCATGAGTCTGTGGGCTATAAGTAATTGGTGTTGTGTTTGGTGATGGGGCTGCCTCTGTTGCCTACACAGTGAGTATGGAGAGGTTCTGCAAATGTTGTAGTCATGCTAAGTGTGGCCTGTGGTGGTGGAGATCTAGTGAGACTATGTGATGAGTGGGGTGTGTTGCAAATGTTAAACGTCCCCACATGAATGTCAGGTTCAGTCTGGGTTGGTGAGAGCATTACCCCTAGCATGGCTACATATGTGCATCTCCCACAGGCTGTAGTGTCGTATGTTGGGAGGTGAGCATTGACTGTGTACATGAGACAATTGTTCTATTGCCTCATGTTTGCCATATTCATCATATAGACAGGCAATAACATTGGTAAGTGACACTTCGGCATGCCTGTATATTCAACCATGTCTCACAAGATATGTGAGTTACGTGTGTACAACAGCTGTTGTACTGTAAGCAAGCTGGAAATGTAAGGACAGACAGTGTACCTGTAAGAAATAAGTTGGAATGTGTGCTATAGTAATTAGTACCTCATGAAGTGCTTACACGTTCTGAACAAGTGCTGAGCATGAATATGCAATACAGATAGGGTGTTGGATAATATAAACCCACTGCAACCCACAAGTGGAGATGCCAGTCATAATTGGAGGCACTGCACTATTACCCTGCTGAGTATGGTCTGCAAGTCTATGAACCTTTATCAACGTAGATGTTAGCAGTAGAGATGTAGATGACAGTACGGATGATTTCACACTGCATAGCATACCTGTGACAGGTCATAGGACATCACCCATACTGTGTTCCAGCTACACTGAGTATACTAGATGTACCTTTGTATGTCACAGGAGTGGTCTAACAGTGGCCTGTTGACAGAAGCAACACTACAAAAGGTGTCTGAGTGACATGTGCATATCACACCAGTGGCAGCTACAGTAAAACAGGGTTAATGTTTTGTACTCCCCCCTCATTGTAGCCCATACCACACAGACAAATGGGAGGCATCTGCGTATGTAAGGATGTCAGTGGCCATGACCTAGGAGCAATAGCTGTCTCAGTGTTGTGGACAACATACAGAATGGGCTTTGTGGGTGAGGTGCGTGACATATGTGCACAATCTGACAGCTGATAATAGCATTGTCACCGCTAGGTGAATAACCCTGTACCCATTAACTACCACCTAGGCAGCGGTCAAAATTATGGACACTGTGTGTAAGGGATGGTGCTGTGCAGTTCACCTCCCTGAGCTGGTGACATCTCCAGGCCTATTAGGTAGTCATACGAGACACCCATGTCATGACAGGGTGCCATCCATGAGCATGGAGATCATTGGACAGGCATACTCAGCACTCGGGTGACCAATATCGGATCACATATCACCTTTCAGGGGTATTGGCCATGCATGGATGGGCGATACCAGCCTTCACAATCCTCACCTCCACTATACAGCATGCTGGCTACCTTGCATAAAGACATGTGCTACACTGTGATGTTGGGACATGCTACACGTACATATCCTGATCTGAAAGACATACGTCATGGACAGCCACTGTCCTACTACAATGATCGCCACATGCTGGACAGATCCGTGTGCCATACATGTTACATACTCCTGCCATACCATGCAACCCTGTCCATCAAAGCTGCACATGTCATCTCTGTCAAACATGGTGCGATGACCACATGGTAGATGTATCATTAACTGTCTGGATCAGTAATGTGGCACTGATGCACCTGGCGGTGGCAAAATGGCTGTTGGATATAGCTAGAAAACCTTGCCCACAGGGGCGGCTCGTGGCATCGGACTGCCAGACTGCAGCCCCCTCAGCTAAAAAAAAGAAAATGTAAAAAAAAGTACCTTTTTGTGTGACAGTAGCAGATGTAGTATTTTTTTAGTTTAAATGCATCTCTCCGAGTCCGCGACTCGCAAGTATGCGCATGCGCACTTTAACTGCCTCGGGTTGCGGCGGTTTTAAATAGATTTTTTTTTTGTTTTTATTGCAGTCCGGTGGAGTAATTAAGGCATCATTGTGATGCCCAGAAGTCTATGCGGTTCCAAACCGCATAGAATTGGAAGGGGCTCGGACTGCGACGTCCACAGGCACGTCATGACGTGCTTGCTGGGCTAAATGCTGCTGATTGGTTATCGCTCTCTTCCCGGGCTTTATGTGCTGGGAAAAGAGCAAGAATCAATCAGATAGTTAGTTGTGGGCTGATTCGTGACTGTCTGAGTCAGTCACATGGGAAGGAAGTTAACGATTATTTTATTATTTGCCATTGGTCTTGGATTTTAATTTTTTTTTATTTGGGCGCTATTTTGTCAGCTGTGCTGTCCTGTGCAGCCTGTGCTGAAGGAAGAACATAAGAAGAAGAACTGAAGAAAGAAGAAGAAAGAAAAGAAGTTAGAAGAAGAACAGAGTGAAGGTGCAGAACTAAAGTAAGTATACAGCTGATCCTAACAGAAGCAAACTGCTTCTTCATGCTAGTTATTATACCCCTCACATATCTCTCTATAGTATTTGATCAGGGGCATATAAATGTTTACTAGCCAGTGCCCTTAAGGATATGTTTGGAACTTATTTTGTTAAACCAGCTAGTACCATCTCTTATGATGTGATTTCTTCTTCCTAGTATTCTATATTTAGCTGATGTAAATTAAAAATGTATGATGTGATGCTAAAACGGATTTTAATGCTGGGTCTAATCTGATTCATGGGTATCTTACTAGGCTTTTGGAATGAAATCTATTGTATTATGTTGGCCCTTTCTTTGTTTTCTATTTTTGAATGGCTGTTTTGGTTTGCTTTACCCACATGTATAACATTCAGTTATCTATGTAAATGGCATTCTGTTTATGAGTGTGTTATATATTATTGATTGTTGGATCTTTATGGGGAAGAGCCATTTTTTTTCCTCTGTTTTCAAGTCCAGTGTGAGATAAAACTCCGCAATTATCTAATATGTCTGAAGTCACGTTTTTTCCAGACTTTTTTAGAAAATACTGGTAAACAAACTTAAGAATAAATATGTTTTATTCCACTGGACTTGATGTAAGTTTGCATTATTTTTCTACTATATAGGTCAGATTTGGCCATTCTGTATTCCTTTCTCTGTATGCCATCTGTTTTGACTTAGAAAAGTGTTTGATTTTATACCCCAAAGTGATCTGGTTTGTCCTTTATAAGCAAAGGGAGCCAATCAGTATTTGGGTGAACTGACTATACAGTCATTAATTTTCAGGAAACCGAGAATCCAGGAGCAATGTGTTTGTTCCAAATGGGCTGAAAGTCATAGTGAGATACCCAGACATCAGTACTGGGCATCATGCTGTCAATCTGTTCTTTGTATTCTTTAGATAACAGTCATGAGTCATTGCCAAACAAATACATTGACAATTAGTTAGGCATAGCAGTTAAAATTGCAAAGATATAGTCAAGTAACCAGAATTGCCTGACTATATTAATAAATGGTGTAAGGGTAATTCTTTGAAAATCAATCAAACAATGTTATTAAATATGGGATTACACATCCTGAAAATAGTGTAGATGTTTCTAATTTATGGGACTGCAGCTCTGTTAAGGATCTATAGATTTTAACTTGGGCTTCAGAGCATATTTTCCAATTTGGTCAAAAGCATTAAAATTAACTTTATTTGATTAAGAGTTCTAATATAACTAATCTGGAGATTCTGGTCCTGTAATTCAGTTGTCTGGTATAATAATATGTAACACAAAGGTCTTTTCTGTTGATTTAATGTTTATGAAATTATTAGGCTGAAAGAGTGTAGAGAACATTTATGAAAATAATGTCAACATTCAGTAGCTTGAGTTATATAGCACATTTATATAAAAGACTTATAAGCAATGTATTCCAGATAGTTATGCAACAATTTCATCCTTGCTTTAGACTGTAGTAATTTGATTCAAAGAAAATGCTAGAATGCTTAGGCTTTAGTCTAGCAACTTAGTTTACACTGTTATTTTCTGGTCTAAAATGTTGTACAGAGTGTGCTAGATTATTTAATCTCAGGATTCACATTCAGTGGAGCATGTTACCAAATTTTATTAGACTGACTGCATCAAGCCTTGGCTACATAAATCTATGGCTGATACTAGATTTGTAGATAGTCTGGTAGTCCTAGATGCCAGACAACATGGTCAGTTGTTTACCCTATAAACCTATGAAGCTAATGGGCTAAAGAAAAATAGCCATGGTATGAAGCCAGTATTGTTGTTACCAGGACAAGAAGTGTACCTTGGAGGTATGGACATGTCAAACAGTGTGTAGCAGTTGATTGGTAATGGTTTGGTCACTAAAGAATGAAAAAAAAATCATGTCAGAAGTTTAAATTGCATTGTTACTGTTCATCGAGAAATAAAGACACTTTTTTCTTTCTTTAGGCAGAGGGATGGTGAAACTCATTCAGTACATCTGTTAAAACTCAACAGGTAGAATATTCTATTCTTGCCCCATCTAGGCATGTTAGAAAGCTGTTGGATGGTCTGTCATGTCTGCTTGTTGCAGATCTGTTTGTACTTTGAAAACATTTTCAAAATGTTGATGGCAGACAGGCAAAACAAAACATAAGTTTCATTTCCTTTGTGAGAAAGCAGCAGCATCCAATCCATGATGCCACTTACTGTCCCAAATATATGACATATCTTTAAGGTGGAAGCTGGTGACACTTGTATGATTTTTGTCTCGTGACCATCCTTTATTATGTTCCTTTGTAAATAAAGAGATAGTGACAGTTGCTACTTGCATTTAGTATTAGTCAGTAAATAAGTAACTCAATTTCAGGGTAACTCTTAAAAGTAGTATATAACATTACAGATTTCTTAATTGGGGGATCTTTAAGGATATGTACTTGACATTTTCTGCTGAACTGTCAAAACTTTTACCTAATAAAGATATAGATGCAAAATATGACTAACGATGAACTCTAATAAGGTAGAATAACACCAAACTAAGCAACAAGATGGCATAAGGCATTTCTGGTCCAAAAATAAGAATAACTAAAATAGCAAACCAAATCATCCCTTAATTCGATAAGCAATATTATTATGCAAGTAAGCTACTGCCCTGCCCAGTACGCTTAGATGGTAAGAGTCATAAATGCAGAATGTAGGGCAAGGTAGTTCTTTACATACATAATCGTATAGCATGCATAAGGGATTTAGGATTGCCACCTGTTTTTTTTTTTTTTTCTGGATTATCCAAAAACCGGGCTGCTTGTCTGGGTCTTCAGTTTTTGGAACTTGTTGTCTGGTTTTTGAGAAGTACTCATTCATTAGATACATAATGGACTCTATCTTTGTATATCCTTAACTGGCACCCTTTTTTATTTTTTTGATCAGTTTAAGCAGCCATCAGTCTGGCTTTGCAGGATTAGTGTGCATTTGTGTAAGGCAAGTTGGAAAGCTTTGTGACCACTTTATTTTATAACAGTTAGGTATTCTGAAATGTATGACTGTGGCAGGGCTAGCCACCTAGCAGTTGAACATTCGCTCTAGGTGATGGTCACTACTGATGTGACAGCTAGAAGAACCCATGTAGAAAACAGGAAAAATGGAGTTGATGTTGATGCCAAATTGATGTGTACAGAAGCTGTTGTGGATAAACATAACTTAACTCTTTTCTTGAGGTGCAAATTTTATTTTTTGTGCTCAAACAATAACAGAGTGTTCACATTTAATACTTTTGTTTCTTTTTATTGATGAAGTTACACTCAGTAAAGATGAAAGAAAACATTACGTTGCTGAGCAGTAATGTATGTAAAACTGCTTTCCTTTCTGTTCATACAAAACTTCAGTGTTGTGTCCACAACAAAATATTTGTATATTTCTGGATTTCCCATAGTAGCCTGTGGATAGTGGCTCTCTAGGAGATAATAATTGACAATTGAAGAGACTATCAGAAAAATCTGCAGACAGTAAATCGGCTTTTATAGTTCATTATTGTTGTGGTAAATGAAGTAGGTCATTTTATAGTAAACTACAAAATCAACAGGATGTGTAAGCACTGTTGGGTTTGTTGCAATACAGGACTTAAACCCAATTATTTGAAAATAATGATTTGAGTTTGCATGTCAGTCAGGTAGGCACTTATGTTTGTGTGGAAGAAGGAAATCGCCATAAAACTTTGCAACAAATTCTTTCTCTTTTTTGTCTGCATGTTTTCTTCCTTGGATAATTTTATGCATTTTGATTGCTGTGCAGAGAGATATAAAATACAAGCATTACTTTGTTCTTACAAGGGGGAATAAGAACTGAATTACTGAAGGATAAATCAGTGAAATAGATAACGTTTATGCTATTCAGCTTGTCTGTGTGGCAAGCGCTAGCCCATTAAATGCAATGTATTGTTCCTAAGGGAAAAACAATTGTTATCAGGCAAATGCTTAATTTGTAGTCTGTCTTATGAGATTGGTGAAAACAGAAACTTAAGTTCATATGAGGCTATCATTCCTTCAAGGGTACTACTGCAAATGCTCATGGAACAGTAAATTATTGGCTGCCACAAAACAGGTCTAGTCTACTTCACCTTTAAGTATGGCATATGTAGCCTGACTATAATAACCTTGTTAGTGTCAATAGAAGCTCTCTCACTTCTGTACCTTACAGTTTGCTCTGTATCTACAAGAGTACTGTATGTCTAAATTTTGAACCTCATTTGGCTAAATTGGTACAATAAGACAGTTTCTGATGATCATTTGTGTCTTGAAGTACTGTTTGCAGTATACCGCAGAGGTAAGTGTTCAAAGCAATGTGTGTATGTAACAATGTGTGCTGTGTAGAGTATTCAGCATGCGCCATACTGACTGAGCATTTATTTCATGTAAATAAGTATGTCAAGCATTGATTCCATTGCACCATAGCTCCACCCCTTTTGGTTGACCACACCCCTTCTTGTTGGCCACACCCTTCTTGTTGACCACACCCCTTCTTGTTGGCCCCACCCATTCAGCTGTCTCCTGCAGCCCCCCTTTGATTTGAAGTCACCAGCCGCCACTGCTTGCCCATACATGCCATGGTTGATAACCATCCCTGCGAATAATGTCCGGCTAGCCATTGTCCCATGTGTATCACATGTGCAACACAGGCGATACGTGGCAGGATGTTGAACTGCTGCACAGTGTCATGTAGATGTATATGGCAAAACACATGCATGTAATGGTTTCCGTGCGCATGTGTGCATTGTCACTGCTCATGTCCATTAAGGCAGTGTATGTGTTGATATGTGACATATACACAACATCAAGGTCAACAGCATTACTGTGGACACATCCAGGCATGTGCTGATAGGTAAGAACACCAGTACAGGCAAACAGACATGCACACATCAAGACAGCATTCACATCGAGTATGAGAAATGTAATGAGGTGACACACATATATGGTGATGATATCCAATGCACAACGGGTGTTGCATGTGTGTGATGCAAACATGTCAGTCGTGTCAGTGTCATGATGATTTGCAAAGATAACTGTTCATATGTACTAGATTTAATACAAATGTATGTGCAGCTGTATCTCTGTACATCTCTGTGATACTGTGACCTGTCTCCAGCATTATGTCTTCCAGATAATGCCTCGTTCATGCCTGCCAGCGTATAGCTGCCTGGAGGATGATGCCCTCATCCCGTACCTCCATGATAACTATGAGGTGTTGTTCAGATATGTGCCACAGCATGCCCAGCAGCGTGACGACCTGTGGCAGGAACTACGCAGGAGGGTTAATGATGTGGGTGGCCATAACCGCACCTACCAGCTGGTGCGCAGACACTGCACGGACCTGATACGACATGCAAAACAGCGTGCCAATGCATTCACCAGGGAACAAGGTGGAACAGGTGGTGGGCCACCAACCCAGCCCCCACTCACACACACCGAGGAGCTACTGGCCAGCCTGGGGACACCCTAGGAACAGCATCCAGAAACAGTAGCTGCCATCGTGGAGGTGGGTGTCGCCCAACCACTGAACCTGGAGTTGCCTGGTAAGTCACTAATGCACATATGACTATTATATCCCATTTAGTTGCACGTGTCACTGTACAATATGTAATGTAACATCATATGCAAGGTATGTTTACACACATGCCGCATACTATACTTTGCTACCCTGTGTATGCACACATGTGCATACTATATGCTATTGTACAGGCGAATGTGTTAACATGCACAGTGCACCCTGTAGCTGTCATACAGTCATGCATGGATAATGTTCAAACCACTGTGCCACCCATATACAGGTACCTCTGGCGTGCCACACAGACATCAGTCCGTTGCAGGTGAGACAGTTATCAGTATCAGGCATGTTAATGCATATATCTATTCGCCATGTGGCCAGTTAACACATGTACACATAATGTATGGTCTAGTCACGATATACAGGTCGCATCTGTCATCAAGCACACTGGCTACCCATGTGCAATATATACAGAATAAATGAAACACTGACATGAAACCACAGTATCTGTCATTGCTAGATGTGTGGACAGCTGTGCATACAACGGTGGAGGTGTTGTACAATGTAGGCATATGTGCTATACATTGGAACAACACATGTGTGGTATGCAAACAGTACCACACAATGAGCTCTGATGTGGGCAGCCCACATGATTCACCATTGTGTAATATTCCCCTGCAATGGGTGCACACATTGTGATGTGCCATCTGACAAGTCCCAAACATGTAGTGTTCCAGCTGCAATATTGTCTCACTATCCCATAATACATACCCCACATACCAAACATACAACCCTTTGTCTGCATAACCCTGTGGACAGTGACGTATCTGACATCTATGGGTATATGTCATATGGGACAACACAGACATGTGAGATAGATGGCCATCACAAACATTTGGCCAACACATGTTCACACATGGCCATGGAGGATGGCCAGAGACATGTAGCCACACAGTAGATGTGATGTGTATACACCCTGTTGCACATTGTCCACACATGGTCCAACTATAGCCTTTGTTGAATGGTTATATAGTTGATGTGGAACACTGGACATCCTAAAAGCCTGTGCACAGCTTGTGGCGGTGTCACTTAATTCGACCATATAAGATGTGTTGAACATCATGACTGTGTCATAGCATGACAGTAGTCACCTGTACAGCTTTCACAGACATAGACACCACATCAGGCCACAGATACCGTACATTTCCCTTGCTGCTGTTGGACATCACTGTCAGCCATGCACCTCATGTGCGTGGTACATAAATGTCATGTGGGACATGGTGTATTGACAAGTCTGCCATGTGTGGACATGGTTGACAGGCAGCTAAGACATGTTAGTAGTTGTGCAGGGGTGTCATCCGTAGGTCTTCCAGTGACCTGTCACATGACACAGCATGGTTTAGTGTGTATACACCTCAGCGACATGGGTCACAATCCACAGTAGTTATGTCATGTGTTTGCACGCAATCATGACTATGCACTGTGTGTGTATTACACACTGTATAGCAATATAGGCACCTCATGATGCCATGCAATGGCACAGTGTCTGTACTTCACACTGTATCGCAATGTAGATGCTTCATACTAGCCTTCAATGCTCATGCACATCTGCTAAAAGTGCTTTCTATCTGTAAGGCATACAGACAACATTGCAATGTGATACCCATTACACCGCTGTACATGTGTCAGGACACCACTGTGTCAGACATGTATGCATGTCAGTGCACACGTCTGCAGATTAGATGTCAAGGTCACATCAGCCATGTGTACTGTTAACCTGTGCTGGTCCACATGGTGTATCACAGGGATGCATGCTTACTACCATGATTGTGTGAATTGCATGGCTTCTGATATGACACCTGCTTGCTGTTGTGTGCAACCAAGGGAGGTATGCTAACTACCACTATTAATGTCTGAGCTGCATGCCGTCTGCTGTATCCTATGCATGCCGTCTGTCAAACCACATGCATGGTGAGTCAGTGAGTCAGTGAGTGTCTGTGAGTGTCTGTGTGTGTCTGTGTGTGTCTGTGTGTGACTATTGTAACACAGAGTCTTTCTTTGCATTCACAGGTGATGTAGGTGCGTTACCCTCCTGTGGTCCATCTGATGTTAGTGTCCCCACAGATACTAGCAGTGATGAACATATGCATGAGGTACAGGCAGGGTTGTCAGGGGCTGAATCTGTGCCAATGGTTGCCATCCCAGCTATGTCCCCCTCTTCCCCACACACAGTACCCATGTCAACACATACCCCATCACCAGTGGCCATAGAGGAAGGACAGTCAGTGTGTGTTAGCTTGGAACAGGAACGTGTGGTGGCTACAGAAGGTGTGTCTCCACACCATGGTGTCAGTGTAATGACTGCAGATGTGCCACACATGCATGTGGCCAGCGCTGCTCATAGGAGGACCTCTGGCAGACATGCACCTGCAGGACAGAGCGCAGCAGCTGGTGTCACCAGACGCATGTTCCAGACTGTAATGGCGGCACAGGCACGTGCTAAATGGCAGAACACAGAAGGGCAGAGGCTTCAGAGGGCTGCTATCCATTCTTTAAACAACAACATCCAGGCATTGACAAATGCTCAACAGCAGATTGCTGATGTTCTGGACAGGCGATTGGGTGACATGGTTGGAATCCTTGACTGTGGCATGGTAATCTGCGAGCGTGAGCTGTCTGTACTGGAACATCTGGAAAGAGTGAGGAGTAGTCCACGTGGACGTAGGCCAACTACACCACCTGGTGCAGGTCAACGTGAACGAGCCACCTCACATGCCCGCTCCCACAGTGCCAGTAGCAGTAGCAGTGCAGCTGGTGCTGCGCTGTCCACACCAGGACACAGCAGGCCACATGGACGTGGCCCTGGATGTTCCCATTGGGGACACGGTTCCAGTGGACATCTGTCATCAGACAGTAGCCAATCTGTACCTCTGCCTGGTAGTGCCCGTGCAACCCCTGGCAGGCACAGGTCACGTGGCAGTGGCCGGACACAGTGAGCTGTACATCCTGGTCTGTACAATCTGGAGCTGTCAATAATACCCCTGTGTAGGCTGGACACATGGCAGAACTGTGTGCACACACACACGCACACAGCAGAAACATCTGTAGGGCACCACAACACCCACATGCATAATGACCACATATGTCCAATCAGATCACCGGCCCTAACCCACACACATGAAGTCATCCACCGGTGCAGCCTATGCCCCTGGCAAACATTATCACCCTGTGCATATGATGATGCCTGTGCCGCATCCCTGTCATCCACCCCATCGGTGCAGGGACATGCTCATATGGTCTGATGCACAGGGTGAACAGAATAGTGAGTAGTGTATATTACATTTGTTGTGTACTGTAGACACGCACCAGACATACCATGTAGTACAGGTTTAGAATGCATTGTTATATGTTCACAGTATGTGTCATGGTAACAACAGTAACAGCATGTTGGTAATGATGCCCTGCTTCCCTCCTTAAGGTCTAATTGCATGTGCCATTATGTTACAGTGTTTGCAGCTAGAGTGCATTGTTGTATGTTCACAGTCTGTGTCTTGGTAACAACAGTAACAGCATGTGGGTAATGATGCCCTGCTTCCCTCCTTAGGGTCTACTTGCATGTGCCAATAAGTAGCAGTGTTTGCAGTTTCCCATGTGTAAATGTGGAGTACTCACAGGCATGTATGGCAATACCAGCATGCTATACGTAGTCTCAACTTCACTGTTAGAAAGGCTACCATTCCACAGATGTCCACATATCTACTGATCCAGAAGCATGTGAGCTATTCAATAGGCTACAGTGGCTAGAGACGTGACATCCATACTGGGTCACATCACAGGTATGGTGACATGGTGCGGGGGGGTTTACACAGCGGTCTGGCTGATGTCAACATTAGAGGCCAGTTGATAACATGAGGCCTCACTGTGTAGCAGTAATACACTGTCACATTACAGGATGAGAACATGCACAGACATACATAGAAACACACAGTAACATGACCACACTAATGGGGTCAATGACACTATAACGCACACTTGATAGTGTTGAGGTGAGGACCGCTGCCTATGTGGTAATCACCTTCACAGTACTGTGCACCCACATGAAGCGACACAGAGAATGAACATGTACAGGTAGCCAGTAAGGCTGAGACCGATGGCATCAACAGGGTAGTAGACTGCATCACCATGAGGGGTTAGGGATCCTGTCTGTTCTGTATGGTAGCATACACCCTCACTCCATGCACCAGACAGCCATACATACATACACACACACACACACACACACACACACACACACACACACACACACACACACACACACACTGTGGAGTCCACAAATGTCATTGCATACAGATAGCTGACATGTGTGTGATACACACACCACCCCTGCCCACATCTTGCTTTCTACACTGCAGTATGTACAGATCTCTACAACAGTGTACAGGGGTGTGTTTCAATTGGGATGTATTCCCCACCATACATAGCATATATGATCACACAAGCAAACACACATGGCAGTACTGTGAATCATACACCTGCTATATGATGATACATCTGACAGACATTCAGCTGTATTGGCCGCATTATGTGTACCAACGCTACCTTTGGCAATTGTGCTGCTATATGTACACGGGAGGACGTAAGTGTTACAGGTGTCAAGCGATGTACAGTCATTAACACCCTTACCGCTGTGTAGGTTGTATGTCTTCACCTTCAAGTAACAGTAACATAGCATGCTGTTTGCACATGTAATGGTAGGACGGCTTGTGACACACCACTGAGCTGTCTTCAGCAAACATCCATCTGCAAAGGTGGACCACCACTTTATGTACACACATCCATCCATACCTGATGTACATCCTACCGTACTGTCAGTATTTCACCATATACAGGTGTCAATGATGGGGCTGCATTGCAACTGCATGTTGTAGTTAGACACAGATGAACGACATACATCAGCTACTGCACATGCATGGTAGCTGCATGCACACCACTACATGTACATGTGTGTTGGTCCTACATTCCTGTCATGTAGCCATGTTTGTATGCATTGCAATTGGTGGACATGTGTGATGACATACATGACACATGGACTGTTGTATGATATGTTGGTTGTCATGGGTAACTAGTACAGAGGGAATGTTACCTCAGTCAACATTGCTACCTTATGTACTGTTAGCATTCAACAGCCATGGACCTACCTTCCATGTGCATGCGTGTGATTGCTGTAGCCACTTGTTTGCACAGAGGACAGCAAAAGCTTTGCTATGTACATATGCGTTGTGTGTGTGTAGGCCATGTACATATCCACTGCGATTACATGTATGTCATATCCAAACATGAGTGTTTTCTGGTGTACAGTGACAGTCATCTGTTACAGCTGTGTAAGAACCAGGGCCCCTGTTATGTGTAGAGCCGACTTAGTTATGAACTGTGGTATCATTGCATTGCATACCACATGATGGAACCCTGTCAGTACATGTATAGTCTGCACAGTTGCTGTAGACCCATGTACAGTCCACTGGTCATGAGTAACATGGTGGTGTAGTAATGTATGGATGTGTGTTGCTGGTCCAAGGACATGGTGATGTCCGAGGGCTACATAGTAGACTGCGGCATTTACTACTGTGATCTGCATCTGAGACATCTGTGATGGCTCTTGAGTGTGTACTGGTCAGTACATGTGAGTGGCCTTTATGTACGTGGGGACAGTAACACCTGGAGCAGTCTGTCACGGTCTTATGGCCCACATGTCTGTATCTGAGGTATACGGTGGTAGTGCTATTGTGCACAACTGTGCTATATACCAGGTGTTCCTCACTGCAGAGATGTCCGTATTCCCCATTGTTGAATCTGGATTGTCAGCTGTGATCACGACCGCTACACAGCTAGCACTGATGACCGGTGTCAGATGTGTGTAGTGCAGCGTTTGTGCTAACAGTGTTCACTATCGACACACTGTGCCCTTCTGTGTTTAGAATCCGTGTGCATACAAGACAGCCCTTTTCTACTACTAAATGTGTGAGCATGCCCAGTACGCCATTGTGTAGATGGACACACAGTACATTCAAAACTGTGCTCTTCCGTGTTTAGAATCCGTGTGCATACAAGACAGCCCTTCGCTACTAAAAAGTGTGTGAGCATGCCCAGTACGCCGTTGTGTAGACGGACACACAGTACATTCCAAATGGACGTGTGCTACTGTGTGAGCATGCCCAGTGACACCTTGTGTCGGTTATGTGCCTCTGTGTATGGGCATGACCATTGAAATCCTGTATAGCGATAGTGGTCATCAAGGCAACAGATGTCCATACCCCACGTCAGGATAGATTCCTACATTAAACACACTGAGACTGTCTTGAAGGGTGTACTATGTGTGGCACGTCTCGTATCCATGTGGTTTTGTAATAGTGCTCCATAGATAGGCAGTTGTCCAGCTCACACCACTGCTGTGTGTTTGTCTACGTCTGCCTTGGGACAGTAATATGCTGTTAGACTGCTCCCTCTCCGTACATTTCCTATCGGCATCTTTGCCTTTGCTGATGATGTCATCCACCTAAAAGTATGCCTCTGGGAGTGCTCTGTTCCAGTAATCTTGGTAGCGTGATCTGTAACTGCGTAATGCTGTAGTGTGATAAGGTAGTTAGGTGTATGTTTGACTCCCGGCCCTGCTGAATGTGTGTGTGTGTTTTCAGCTGCCTGGGGACAGAGTAATGCTTTTGGATGGCTCACTCTCCATACATTCCCTATTGGCATCTTTGCCTTTGCTGATGATGTCATCCACCTAGAAGTATGCCTCTGGCAGTGCTGTGTTCCAGTAATCTCGGTAGCGCATTCTGTAACTGCGTGATGCTGTAGTGTGATAAGGTAGTTAGGTGTATGTTCGACTCCCGGGCCTGCCGAATTTGTGCGTGTGTGTGTGTTTCCAGCTGCCTGGAGACAGAGTAATGCTTTTAGAAGGCTCACTCTCCATCCATTCCCTATCGGCGTCTTTGCCTTTGCTGATGATGTCATCCACCTAGAAGTATGCCTCTGGGAGTGCTGTGTTCCACTAATCTCGGTAGCACGTTCTGTAATTGTGTAATGCTGTAGTGTGATAAGGTAGTTAGGTGTATGTTAGAATCCCGGCCCTGCCAAATGTGTGTGTGTGTTTCTAACTGCCTGGGGACAGAGTAATGCTTTTAGACGGCTCCCTCTCCATACATTCCCTATCGGCGTCTTTGCCTTTGCTGATGATGTCATCCACCTAGAAGTATGCCTCTGGGAGTGCTGTGTACCAGTAATCTCGGTAGCGCGTTCTGCAATTGCGTAATGCTGTAGTATGATAAGGTAGTTAGGTGTATGTTCGGCTCCCAGCCCTGCCAAGTGTGTGTATGTGTGTGTCTCCAGCTGCCTGGGGGCAGAGTAATGCTTTTAGACGGCTCCCTCTCCATACATTCCCTATTGGCGCCTTTGCCTTTGCTGATGATCTCATCCACCTAAAAGTATGCCTCTGGGAGTGTGGTGATGCTGAAACTCGGTAGCGCATTCTGTTACTGCGTAATGCTGTAGTGTGATAGACTAGACAGGTAGGTGATCGATTCCATGGCAAGGCAGGTGTGTGTGTTTGGCAGTTATACCCTATGTGTTATCTGTGGGTGGCTAGCTGAGGGATGTGTTCAGTGTGTTTTGTTGCTGACCTATATAGTGTCCACAGCCCGCATATTCTGCCAAGTCACTGGGTTGTCAACACATACATTCACCAACAGGTCTGGTGAGTAAATGTCAGCAGCTCTACTCTTACCCTTAATACAGTCTGACCCATGTGATGCAACAGAACACACGTGCCTTGATAGTAACAACACTACATGATGCAGGTGGCACATGTAGTTTCCTTTTCATGCCTGTCTAATGCTTTGCTGTCATGTGGTCCGCTGTTGTGATATAAATGCAATATCTACATATGTGTGTACATGTATATGTGTGCATGTATATCTATGTATATATGTATACAAATAATATATATGATATATGTAGATATAGAGAGATAGACATAGATATAAACATATATGTCTGGGGACATCAGCACTATTGAATGTTTGTGCCGGATGATCTGTACGTGATAACCTGGGATGTATGTATATCTGCCATGGCGTAGTGGTAAAGCACATCGTCTGTTGTGTGCAGGGTCCCGGGTTGTAGTTGTGTAGACACCGGTTATTTTGTTGCTGGGAAGACCATGGGACATCGAATATGGTGATAGTAAGGCACCTGTTACCAGTTGTGTATGGATCTGAGTGACACTAAGCAGTGGTTATTAATTTGGAGGTTCGGTATGAGTCATAGAACTATTCATTAGAAGACTATACTATGCAGATAAGGTTGACAATAGTGTATCCCATTTATCACCAGGGTGTGATGCAGATACCTGGAGTGTATGTGTGTAGTTAGCCAGGTGCAGGGCTCGAATATAGTTGACAGCATGGGAGGGGGGTCAGGCATACTGTACGTACATTGCAGAACTGTGCCTCGGGAGTGCTCCTGCCTTAGCATGCCTAAGCTAGGGGTGTGTCTATACTTGCCTGGTGACATTGGGAGGGACAACAGCAGTGGTGGGGATGTCAGGGTGTACAGGCTGCACAAACAGGTGATGATCAGCACAATCAGCAGATGACATGGCCAGCCCGCACCTGCACAGTATGGTAATGTGAGCAAGCATCATACACACAGGTTTCTTCCGCACTCTACACCACCAGTGTATACCTGCGGGGACATTTCATGACACAGTCCAACCAAATGAGAAGGGCTGCAGCAGGCAACATAGACCAACATGTGCAGGAGGCTGAGGGCAGTGAGGATGTGTATGCTGCCGAACATCCCTTACTGGGGTGACATAAGACTTTATAGACCCAGGGTGACTTACCAGGGGCTACATGAGCTGGGGATGGTGGAGCACTATGGGGTGGACAGAGACCTCCTTCAGCGGCTTGTTGACCTGTGCCTGCCACACCTGACACATCAAACAGGCCAAGGGAAACCCATCACAGTGGATACCACGGTATGTGTTGGCCTGGGTATACTAGCCACAGGTACCTCACACAGCACAACTGGGGATATCACGGGGATCTCACAGGCATCTGCATCCAGAGTATTACGCCAGTTCACAGATGCCATGTCAACTCATGCTAGTGAGCACGTACATGCCCTCAACACATGTGATTAGTAGACTAGCAATATGCATCTCTTCAACCACATGGATGACTACCCTGGGGTACTGGGTGTTATAGCCTGCACACACATACACATCAAAGCACCACCCGGTGAGCGGGGTAGGGCCTACAGTCACTGCAGGGGCATACCCTCCAACAGCTAGGCCATATGCGATGGCCAGGGCATTAGATTGAATGTGTGTGCTGTCTGCCCTGGAAGCTATGATGATTCCGATATATGGTGTCTGACACAGCTGTACCACACCTTTGCCAATATGGACATCCCCTACAGTGTCCTAGTAGGGGATGCTGGGTAACCACTGGTGTCGTGGCTGATGACACCCAGCAGCAATGCACACACACCTGAACACTCACACCATAATGAGGCAGATACACAGGTAGGACATGTAATTGAGCATGTGTTTGGGATGCTCAGGTCACGGTTCTGGTATCCGGACACATCCGGTGGAGCCCTGCAGTATTCACTAGCTACATGCACACAATTTGTTATGGTATTTGCTATGCTACACATTCTGATCCTGCAGTAACAGTTGCTGCAGGAACAGAATGGGGCAGGGCCACATGGCCCAACACCACTGCCAAGGCCTGTACAGGCACAGTGTGACTTGGCAAAGGAACTACCTGAGCAGGGCCCAGTCGGCAAAAGGCCATGCACAGTATGACCTGCCCTTGGCAAAGAGGCAACACAAGGCATATGCACTGACACAGTAGGTACCCACGGGTGTCCCCTGTCTGACCCGCACACAGTACAATGGATGTCAAACATGGCACTACCTTTGCTCGGCCAAGTATAGGAGGTACACTGTGTGCATCCGATATAGGCAGTCCTCCAGCACCGTCCTCAGGTCCAGAACACCCCCAGGGTACGTCTATCGACCTGAAAATTGGCAGTTGTATTAGAATGTGTATTTACCCATTGCTATGCTATGTATTTGAGAATACAAGAGACTTTGGTGGCCGACTGTTAGGGCAGCAGACAGTACACGTCCATAGTGGCACCATGTCATCTGTAGCACATACGGTGGTCACAATGGTAGCCAGTAGTACACAGGGTGTCCTAACCCACTGCAGATTATGGGATGAACATCATGTGTGTCCATACAGCCCACACACGTTCCATGCAGCTGGACAGGTGTGGAACAATACAGACAAATGATATACAATGGCCTGTAGATATGCCCAATGAATGACCCCAACCCCCAAAGACACACACAGACTCCAGCAGGCCAGGTGGTTTGATGTAGGTTGTGAAAGATAAGACATCCAACACCACTGTGCTGGTATTTAACGCTGGGATCTGACGTACACTGGTATCCCTCCAACCGGCAATTTAGGTAGGTCCACACACTGACATGGAGTACCTGGCATACCAGTACAGTAGCAGCAGATGTGTACAACTGTCAGCTGTGCCCCCCGTCCAAACTACACATGTTCATAGGTTCATAGGTTCATACTAGGCTATCTGCCCTAGGGCATTTATAAGCCTAGCCAGAATGTGTTTGGCTTTTGCCACCCATTTTAAATTTATTTTGCTATGCCCTTTTTTGAGGTTAGTATACTGTGCCTCTGTCTAACAGTGACACAGAAGTGATACCTGGGGTAAACCTACGATCTCCCATCCACTCATCAAGATTCCTCTTGAAGAGAGTCAATGAGGGACTCTGCCTAACCTGGACTGGGATTTTATTCCAGAGTGAAGGGAGCCTCTGGGTTATGAATCTGTCCTCCAGCATGTCCTATTTATTTCAGTGCTGAGGTTCAAGTCTCTCGAGTGCGTAGCTCGATGGGATTTGGATTTTCTGAGGTGCAGCATGTCCATTAATTAAGGGTTGGACATGAGCCTATACGTCAGGCACAGATCGCCTCTGAACAGGTGGTATGCCACTGAGTAGAGCTGGAGTTTCTTTAACCGGGCAGCATATGGCATCTGTTTGAGCCCTTTGATCCTCTTGGTGAGGTACTTTTGGGGTCTTTCCAGTTGCTGCAGGTGTCTGGTAAGGTACATCCCAAAAGGGCATTGTACTCAATTATGGGCCTGATGAGGGATGAGTAAAGAGGCACGATGACGTCCCCTGATCTAGATGTGAATCCCTTCATGATTAGGTGGGCTATGTAAAATGTTTTTCTAACCACTTTGGCCACGTGGTTGTCAAATGAGAGATTGCTATCAACTTGGGTCCCCAGGTCCCTAATTACTTCTTCTGTACTTAATGGATTACCACCTATGTGGTAATTTGTGGCACTTTGTTTTGCCAAAGGGATGACTATACACTTTTGGCGTTTAGCTTGAGGCCATGGCTCTGGCACCAGTTGTCTGTTTCTATGAGGCCATTTTGGAGGATGCTTGTGTCGGCTGGAGAGTCGATTATGGCACCCAGTTTGCAGTCATCTGCGAACTTGGTCAGCCACAGTCCTTCCGTGTTGGCCTGTACCTCCGAGAAATATATACCGAACAAGAGAGGTCCCAGGACTGAGCCTTGTGGGACACCACTTGTAACTGGTTTGGACTCTGACATGGCTCCAGCAAATCTAACCATGTGGGTTCTGTCCTTGAGCCAATTTGCAATCCATCTAGTGACATAGGGGTTTATATTTAAGCTGGTGAGCTTATCTATAATGCCCGAGTGGGGCATTGTATCGAAGGCTTTTGCGAGGTCCAAGTAGGCTGTGTGGACCACCTTCCCCTCGTCAATGGCCTTGGTGACTGTTTCAAAGAAATCAACCAGGTTTAAGAGGCAGGATCTGCCCCAACAAAGCCGAACTGGGTAGGATCCAGTGTTTGTAGGTCCCCAATATCTTTATTTATGAGGTCCATGATGATTCTTTCCATAGCTTTGCAGACCAAGCTAGTCAGGCTTATGGGGCGATAGTTTCCAGGATCCATTGAGGCACCACCTTTATGGAGAGGGACCACTATTGCTGCGCCACTCTTGGGCACATATCCTTTAGTAAGGCTGATATTGAACAGTAGTTTTATGTTTGGGTTTAGCTCTTCTTGGAGTTCATGTAGGACGCAGCCCGGGACACCATCTGGTCCCATTGAAGCTGTGTTTTTTGCTTTGGAGAGGGCGGCTCTTACCTTAGCATCTGAGATATCAGGGGGGCAGCACTTTGCTGGGATAGATATTTGCCCTTTGGTGGGGAGGAGAAGTTTGCTGAACCTGTCAGCTAGGATGTTGGCAATGTCTGTGGGTTCGGTGTATTTTGTCATTTTGGACTAATTCTGAGCATATCTGGGAATTACCACCGAGGTTCCTAACATAACTAAAGAAAGCCTTGTGATTATCCTTAGTGTCCTGTGCAATTTTCTCTCAAAGCTGGCCTTAGACAGTTTTATGTGTGCCCGTAGTTTTTGCTAATACTGATCAGTGATGCCTTCCCTTTTGGGATTTTGCTCTATCATTTAGTAGCTTCCTCCTTCTATTGTATAGTTTTTATGGCTGGGGTCCACCAGACAGGACGCCTGCCTTTGGAGGATTGGGTCTTGGTTTTATTTGGGATCATGATCCATGCATTCCTGAAGGTGTTCATAGAATGCATTTATAAAGGATTCTCTTGGTGTGGGCCGTATTTTCCACAGGCCCGGGGCTTTGAAGGATTCCACCTCAGTTTTGAGGAGTGTGAAATTTGCTTTAGAGAAGTTTTCACTGTGGTTTTCTGGGCAGGGGGTGGGATCGGGATGTGAAAATCCAGTGAGATTAGTTTATGGTCTGATCTTACCAGTGAGGGATACACTTTTGGTCTGGAGCATAGAGTCCCCATGTTGGTGACGATCAGGTCCAGTATGTTTACCCTCTTGTGGGAGTGGTAACAAGTTGTTCCATAGCATTTGAGTTTATAAATTCTAGGAACCTTTGGGCTAGGGTGTTGGAGCTAGAGTAATGCTCCCAGTCTATGTTTGGGTAGTTGAAGTCGCCCAATATAATGGTGTTTGGAGAGACCTTCATATTTTCCAGTGTTCTCAGGAAGGCCGAGTGGGGTTCCTGGGTTTGGGAGGGTGGTCTGTAGCAGGCTATAAACTGGAAGGCAGTTTTACCCACTGTTAGTTGCACATGGATAGTCTCTGATGCTTCATGCTTTGCCACCAACCTGGAGGTGTGGGTATCTTTTATGAATATCGATACTCCCCCTCCTTTCGTGGTTCGGTCCAAGTTTTGGGTCCGAAAAGCATGGTATGAGGTATAACCTGGTAGTGCTGGGGTGCTCTCGGGAGCCCTGAACCAGGTTTCTGTTACTGCACAGATATCGATGTTCTCCATGCTAAGGAGAGTTTCGAGTGTGTGCATCTTGAGGTTTAGACTTCTGGCGTTGAGTAGCATCACTCTTAGTTTCTTATCCCTTGTGATACCTATGGAGGTGGGTTTGTCTTTTGAGCCTTGCCAGGTGGTTTGATGTAGGTTGTGAAAGCTAGGACATCCAACACCACTGTGCTGGTATTTAACACTGGGATCTGACGTACACTGGTATCCCTCCAACCTCACATGTGTGTGAGCATGCCAAGTATGGACAACTGTATCGCATGTGTCACATGTCCAGATAGTCAGTACTGTGTTGTCAACCCCTCTGTTCTACACAGATAAGAAAGGGATAAGAAACTAAGAGTAATGCTACTCAACGCCAGCATATGTAGCATGGAGAACATCGATATCTGTGCAGTAACAGAAACCTGGTTCAGGGCTCCTGAGAGCACCCCAGCACTACCAGGTTATACCTCATACCATGCTTTTCGGCCCCAAAACTTGGACCGAACCACGAAAGGAGGGGGAGTATCGATATTCATCAAAGATACCCACACCTGCCTGTGTAGAACAGAGGGGTTGGCAACACAGTACTGACTATCTGGACATGTGACACATGCGATACAGTTGTCCATACTTGGCATGCTCACACATGTGAGAGTCATGTGTGCCACCCACAGTGCTGTGTAGGACTGTGGATGCGGTTGGATGTCCCGCCACGCTATGCAGACATGTAGCAACTGTCAATGCCACATGACCATTAGCTACCCTGCAGACACAGCATGACACCTGCCTGTGTAGAACAGAGGGGTTGGCAACACAGTACTGACTATCTGGACATGTGACACATGCGATACAGTTGTCCATACTTGGCATGCTCACACACATGGCGGTATGATGGTAATGTTGGTCGACAACATGCGTAACAGTCATACTGGGCATGCTCACACACTGACACACAGGACGGCCAGGCATGCATACACCAGTGGTCCAGACATATCTGCCAGTACATTGCTATACTGTTGGATGACTGCACTGCATGGTGTGTATTTGGTCTATTGTCTGTACATATATCATGGTCTATTGTTAATTCACATGAGCTATGTGCTGTGTGCAGGGTACTGCTACCAACATGTGAATAGGGCGGGTTCTTTGTTTGCGGACAGACCAACGCATTTGGATACGGACTGGGTAAGGCACATTCCAGCAGGTGGGAGTAGTTGTGCATGGGTTTGCACAGTGTTAAGCACTGCTGATCTCTGGTTACAGCACCTTTTACCCGTTTAGACTCCACATTTCTTTGACAGTGCACTACTGGCATACTGGTAGACAAACATGCTTACAGCCGCTCGCTCACCAACATTTCTGCTTACATTTGTCACTCACGCTGGGTGTGTGCGATCCCTTGTGATGCGTATCACATCGGATTACATGACTACAGTATCGGGTATGTCTAACCATTTGGCGACGGCAGGCATTTGACTGTACGGACTCGGTGGCCTGTCCAGTGACGTAATCATATTATATGCGTGTTCCTCATACGATCTGCTCCCATCTGCCTGATACATGGGAACTGATACTCTGCAATGTTGACATGTGAATATGATTTTGTTAACGCAGCTGTCCAGAGAGTCATGCTACCACATACCTACTGTACGTTTTCCACCTTTCAGATTGCACGACGGGAGACTGTAGGAATAACACCTTTCCCACTTTGCATGGGACAGTCCCTCATTAGGCATAAGTCATGTGATGATACTCTAGCCATTGCAACTGTCCTGATTAGGGGACATTCTCATATTCTACGTGTCTGTAGTGGTTGCTTGTTACAGGTCTTGTATACCTGACACGTCGATATGTTATATGTAGTAGCATAAGCAACTTTACAGCTGCTAGACTACGCTTTGATTTGTGCTGATATGTATATTGCTGTACTATGCATGGCTGTAGGTATGTTCTGCCCTGGTACGTCTGACATTTCTACAGAGCAGGTCCCACTTTGGCCATTCAGAATGGTGGCGACCCTATAGATCCTATATGTAGAGCTATCACATGTGTCAAGGCAACACATACCCACAGCCAGTTGTAAACTGACTACTTCCACAGTTTGCATATGTTAAGGTTATTCTTGTAGCATTATAATTGCTAATACTGTTTCCTATTACATGTAGCTGTTTCTGATACAACAAATTAATTTCTGACACCACTACACACAATATATGGCCTCCTTTCCCGAACTCACAGGCCATGTGCCATAACATTCATTTTGCAGGACACAACTGCCCAGACGGGTGTGTCACTCAAAGGCGTATGGGTGTGGAACCTCATCTATTATGCTATCATCTACCTGAGGTGGTCATCAAATTATGCACTTTCCGTCACTAGCAGACCTCACATACCAATGGGGGAGAATGAACACTGTATCAGGAACACTGCATAACACCCTGTGGGACACATTTAGACGATTGGTTCTGATAACCAGACACATTGACAGTCACGGAGCATATGTATTCATTTACGTTTGTTGAGGTACATGCCATTTATGACTCATACATGTCATCTGTCATTACCTGTATTCCGCCACCTGTCCACCTAATATCACTAGTTCTGGAAGTGTTTATTTGGACTTTGTTACATTCTGATTTATAACTATGGACGACCATGCTAATTGGGTACATGGCACTGATTTGGTCTCTATGTATTCCCTCGATGGTTTACAAAATATCCGGTAGATGTGCTCTTCTGGTTTGGGACGTATAGGCGTCTGCTATGCCCACATAGGAATATTAATGACTTCCACTGGGTGGGCCTACTACATCTCTGCCAACCAGCACCTGCACACTTAAGCCCATTATTTCATACCCATGGTCCACCTACCTGGCACCGCTCTACAGCACTCATGACATATACTTACTGTGAGCGCAGCTGAGGTATGAGCACACCCCTACACATTTCCCACTCTCCCCATCTCAGGACACATGTCGTACGTTTTGTCAACCCATGTATTATCACACTTGCACAACCTACTATTCCATGTACACCTACATCCTGCTCACATCGATGACAACAGGTTGACACATACACTCACTTTTTGGGGTCCTGCAAGGGACACCATTATCCATATTTAAAGTGTAGACCTTGCAGATCTCTCCCACTGCTACTTTCCTGCCAGTGTTTTGGACAGCAGCAGTGTAGTAATCTTTATTGCCTGTCTGTATGTCTGACCGGCCTAGCTGGGCGGTGTGGGGGGTACAACATTTATTTATTGGACCTCCCAGTCACATATGCCTGGGCTGTATATATGTTACCCCTAATTGCTGTAAAGTAACCTAGTTATGTACATGTGCATATCTACAATGACATATTTGTTTTGTGTGTATATGTATATATCAATACCTGTTGTTTGTGTATATATATATATATATATATATATATATATATATATATATCTGTAGTATATATTTGTGTATATATATATATATAAATATATATATATATATATATCTGTATAAATGTATATGTGTATATAAATCTATATATATACATATATATATATATATATATATATATATATCTATATATATATATATATATATATATATATACTTTTTTATCTATATATACATCTGTGTGTCCATTAACCTATACATTTCCCGGACATAGACACTTACACATGTGTATTGGGTTTTATCTCTGCTTCAACAGCATACTATTGCCTTAGCCATTATGGCACCGACACTTCACTCCGGTGAACTTGTGATCAGTATACTGCATGTTATACAGCGGACAGATGTTGCACGTTTTTCATGTCTGGGGTGCCGCTGATAAGTCTGATGTGATAGTGTCATTCGACCTATTACTCATATGCGCAGCCTGTTATTCCTGCTACTCTGTTTGTTTCTGTGCACATTCATATTATTAATGTTAATAGAATGAGTGTTTGTGTTACTGAGATTGTACATCAACATATTGATGTCTGCATGTAGTTGTGTCTTTCTGCTTTTCCTGGTTTGGGGTTGTCACAGCAGAACTCCGTTCCGCTCATGGGTGGCGTTTAGGTTTTACGTGCCAGGTTGCCAGCCCTGATACACAACGTTCAACAACGATAAGCCCATTCACGCATGTCTCCACGCAGACGACGCTCTATCTGGGAATCGCACCTACATACTAGCTAACCTCCACGGGCCACTCCATTGCAACCAGCGCAACATACCCTAGCACTCCTGTGTCCATAATCGCATATCCATAGTTTCTCCAGCACACCCGTGTTGAGTTTCCATGCATACCAGCCATTATATACCTGTTATCGCAGCCATGACACACCTTTACACATTGCCCTCTCCAGAGCGTTGGGGCCCTACAAGCATTTTGTACCGCCTTGTGTATTCACAGTCTCACCATCCATTCATATTTGCACATACGTGCCTTTCCTGGTGTTATGGATTACGAACGATTTGCGGGTTACAAGTGTAGGTGGTCGCAACATGTACTACATTCCGTCTGTTTACAATGTTGACGTAGTACTTCAACGATGTTATGGCCACTGGTATAACCCTGCCTCTGGTGTGAATAGCGGTGCTCTACTCACACTTGTGCAGCTTTATCTGACATAAGCTGCGAGCACTTTATAATTCCTTACTTGCTCTAGATTCCCTTCACAACCCTTATGTTTGCTTTCGTCTTTTGGCGTTCCTTACATATCTATCTATATACATATATATATATATATATATATATATATATATATATATATATATATATATATATGTATATATATAACATTTCATATTTCTGTTATGTCTGTGGATATTTATCTATACACACATCTATCTATCTATCTATCTATCTATCTATCTATCTATCTATCTATCTATCTATCTATCTTTTATATATCTATCTATATAAAAGTCACAGCTGTACAAGACAACATACATTTGCTATGCTACAAGGTGCGTACACCCCTGCAGGCACACTTGCATCTACTTATTCTGAGTTACATATGTTTACTGGCACTTCTTTGGGATTACATGTGCCTTATTCCTTATGAAAGTACCACTTTGATTGATGGAATCTGGTTAACGGCCCCATGCGAGACACGCGGTCACCTTTACATGTATAAATGTTGGCTTTACAGCACAGAGGCATTCATTACACAATTAATATGTGCTATAGTCGTACTTGAACCGGGAATGCCTTTATGTTAGGCGGATGCTCTAACCACTACACTATTGTTGTTCTGCCTCATTTATATGTATACCCACGGTTCATAGCTACTCTGACATATGACTCACCGCTTCCCTTACACAGCAGGCATCCATTCTCCTGCTGGGAAAACCGCAGTACTACACTTCCGACATTCCCTGTTTCCTACTGCTCTGGACCCGTGCTGCATGTTTAATCACTCCAAGGATATTCAGGACTCCTACGTTTATAGTCCTCGCACATAAGCATGTTTGATTTTCAGGGTGTTCATGTGCTGGTCCGGGTTTATGCTCGTCTGACTGGTGACTAGAACTGCCTTGGTGCATTTCAAATGTCAGATGTAGCACATGGACAGAGTTAGTCCAGATTTTAACATTTTACCTGTGTTTACAGACGCAGGTGTTTGGGCACCTCTGACCACATTATTAGGTCGGCGCTGCATAATTTAGGGCAGGGAGTGGTTCTACTGCATAATACGGGGGGGGGGGTTCCACATGTTTCCCTTCACATTTGACTGTTTCATTCATTTATAGATACAATGAATATTATTCTGGACATCAGTTATAAATTCACTACAGTTATGCAATAGTCCTGTCAACAGATGTGACAGTTGGTTGGTGTATATATGTGTATGGACCTCTGTGATACTTGGGGACTAGTTTCTACAGTGACAGGGACAAAGCTATGACAACTCAGGGACAATCACGGACACTTCTACCATATTAGTACTATTAACTTGGAACGTGTTGACAGATTCGTATTACTACTAATTTTCTGCAGTTAAATGCATCTATTCCTCTTCATTGTTGTAAGTAGTCATTCTCATTCAACACCTTTCCTCCAAAGGTCACTGGCTTTGTGAGTGATTAAGAGGCTGGCCAGTTATTGTGCGAATGCTCTGACCATTGGTAGGGTTGACATTGTCATATGTACAGGTTGGGATATATTCTGTGGACACCAGATTGTTTAAGCCAACACATGCCCACGGTCAGTGCAGGTTTAGAACATTCATTATTTTCCTAGCTGTGAGCCTATACCTTTAGCACTTTAGTTGTTAGCCTGTTTCTTGTACGAATTATGTTTTTTCTATCCTGACGTGACCGCTTTAGACAACTGTTACATGCAGTATGGTACATAGTTATTTTCTACAATCACAGGACATTTGGCATTGTATCATTGTTGGTCAGGTCACACCTACCCACACAGTAACTGTCCCTCACACAGTGGATCAGGGGGTATCCTGTTTACGTCAGTGCCTTCATCACCCTTTTTCCATGTGCCATTATGCGAATGTGTGGAATATATTCTCTCGATTATTCGTGTCGGGACACGTGCATCACGGGCAGGTGTTTGATCCTAGGTAGTAGGTTCTGCATGACCATCTAGGGCTGGACAGTCTCGTGCACCACTACTGCACATTCCAACTTGTGTCCAGATGTCTACATGACTGGACCTTGTGTCTTGATACCCATTCTAATGTTTACACAGGTCACTTATCCCATGAGGGATATCCAAAAATTTAACAAGACCTATACTGACCATTCTTCTGGTGTTACGAAAATATGCAGGGGGTTTTACATGCAAAGTATACATAGTTTGCAATCCTAAAACTGCCTAGGGTGACACTACCTACTACATATGCATAGTGGTCACTATTTGTAGATGTGGCTGTGCCAAACTAGTAGGCCAAGTATGGCTGGATTTGGTGGACATTCAGGTATGGGGATGGGTTGTGTGCTGTGGAGGGGATGCTGGGTAGTCCATTATGCATCCAGGTGTGTTGCATTTGATTTGGCCAGTTCCATCAGGACCAATCTGTGGGTATGTGCCGGTGACATTTCTGTACATTTGTATCTCACATTTTAATATTCATATGTTTGTGGGATTGTGTTCTACAGTATGGCCTGTGTGGTTGTATTGCAGATGTGTATACATGTTCTTTGTGTTTCTTTCTGCTTCAACCGCTGCTCCCTCATACACCTCCAGTTCACCTATTCTGCATACGACACAGTCTCGCCTTTGAGGATTATACCATTACCCATCCCCAAACACACACATATTCCTGACACTCCATCCATCACTGCTTTGGTTGATGGCCCATGACATGGTCAAGGTAACACATTGCATACCCTACATATGTCAGGTACCTGTATGGTTGGGTGGACTACCCTGGCATGTTTCACCTTCCACATGCTATACCTCACGCACATAGTACACGCCCATACTTAACTTTCATGACATGGTTGGTACACCCGGGTAATACCCGTTCAACTGTGACACATCCTGACAAGTACGGCTTGGACCGCAGATGTGCGGATTTTGGCTGACTGTTCTGATCATTGGTAGGATGCCACCTTTTCCTATGTCCAGGATGGGATATATTCCGGACACATATCTGATTGTACTGGACAACACGTACCCACAGTCAACGCTATGGATAATACTGTTCCTTTAAGCCTACATGTTGCCTTATTGTTGTAGCAGTTTCTATGCTCCTTCTGTTTCGTTTACATGCTTATTCTATTTCCTGTCACATATGGTATGGTAAATACGGACATACCTATTGTATGTGACTATTACATGCGTTGTGGGATATAATTCTGTCATACGGTCGCTAGATGTTTACATTTATCGTGTTTTTTGTTATGGACACATCTGCCCAGCTGTGTACTCTCCCTCACAATATGGGTCAGCTGGTGACCCTGACCATTGGGCTGGACGTACTTATTGGCGGCGTGCTGACATGAAGCGTTTCACTTCCACTTGGTATAACTATCTACACTCCGTTGGACTATGGGCACACGGTTTTCAATGTCATTTGTTCGAGGGATAGGGACCCGTTATTCCCTACCATGTATTTGTGTTTGCTTCTTCATTTTGTGTTTGCAGGAACTGTCTTGCATGCTTTGCATACGTTTCAGTATCCACAGACACTGACAGATGTGATTACTATTGCTTGCAAATTGTTATATATTTTAGGTTGCACGTCGACAGCTGACATTTCCACGCCTCCGTGCGGCACTTCGACACTCCCTATGCACTCGCGCTCCTTTCCTATGCACGTGGCTGTGACAGCAGTGCGCCTTCATTAATATACATTTGGCACTACTGCGCCATCTTCACGCCACACGGTCGGCGCAAGCCTAATGCCGGCCTTGCGCCAAGCTTTATGAATCCCGGGGATAGATAGATATGTACCTAATCCTGCTTTCTTCTATATTACCTTTTTCTATTTCTCAATACTGCTCTCTTTTTCTTACTTTCTTTTGTTTTTCATTCTTTTCCTTTTATTTTGCATAATGATATATACAGTTGCTAAGCACTTCAATATAAACAAACTTGTTTAAACATTTACGTAAAAATAAGCTGCAGTAATATAAACACCTTACAGCAAACATTTATTATGCAGGCTATGCATTACATCAATGGTAACGTAATATTGCTACCCACCACTTATTGATTCTTTTTTTCTCCACGCTTTCTTATCCATTCACACTGTTAATTTATTAATTTCACGGACACAGTCAGCAAATTACAATAGCTTTCAAACAACAGCTTTACACAGTATGTAAATGATTCACATTACTTCCATTTAAACTTATTACAATTAACACACTATACCCATCATATAAAGGTATAATAAGATTTCTACACAAAGTATACTGCTGTGAACATACAAACATTCTACACAGACTTTTGGCTCTATAAATTAATATGAGATAGATAGCAGAAAGTTTTTATTTAATATGTAAATAGTGCTAATTTCATATTAAAAATTATATTAAAGCTGAGGGAAGTGGAAGGGGAAAGAGGGCTTTACAATGTACAGATTTACTGTTCAAAAAGAAGTATTTTAAGCATTTTACTGTATAATTTACTTAACTCTCTCTCTGCCTGTTTTTTTTTTTTTTGCTATACACAAGAGCAATACAACATTCTTGAGCACAATCTACTTGTTTAGATTACCTTTGTGCTGTATTTTGCAGCTGAAAAATCAAAAAGCTTCAAAAGAACTCTTTCTCAAGCTTAGAACACTTCCTGCTTGTTTGTAAACTGATTACCTTACTGTAACAGCATGAATAGACATGCAGCATGACCTTTGACCTCTCACCATGCTCAGATGATGTTATCTGAGGAGAATAAAGAAAGTAATGCCACAGAATTGCTGAGAACAAAATGACTATTAAGAAATGAAAGGATTTGCTTTAAATATGTGCTAAATGCTGCACATTGTTATAGAATTGTTTTTAATGTTAAATGATGTTTTGACTTTGTTAAAATGCATATTCAGTGTTTTAATTACTTGTAACAATGCAGATATTTAAACAAGCTTTTAACTGAAGTTCACAGATAGGTTTGCAGAAAGGCTTCTATGTGTTCAGTTAATGAAAATATTTAGCATACAGAAAGATTTTTTTGTCTGTTCCTCTCCTTTTCTATTTATGATAATTATTGTACTTTCCTCAGTTAAATTGACTTATCTATATCCCCAGTTAGATGAAAGTAAGATATGTATGCTTTTAAAAGACCAAGGTTCTTATTTAACTACAATCTGTAAAAAAAGTACCAGCTCTCATAAATTTACAGAGAGAGTTACTTACCAGTTTCTAGATACCTTTTTTGTTATTTAGCTTTAATAACTAACCTTTTTGAATATAGCTTATTCTAAGATATGCATGCACAGGTCAGTAATCATGAACTTTGGTATACATTTGTAGTTCATATGCATTGTTCTATCTAGGTATACATAGGTATAGCTCTATATGACTAACATAATAACATACAAACACCCTTAAAATATGTACCTAGGTATGTGGACTCTTTCCATTTTGTTGTGATCACCCTTGCACATGTATTGAGACATTTTTATTGCTGACAGCAATTTTGCAACCGATTACATTATGTTTGCATAACAGTATATAGGGGTCTGGTTCATAGGTAGGTAGGTACTAGGCTATTGGCCCTGGGGCCTATACATACCCAGCCAAAAAGGTACCCTGGCTTTTGCCACCCAAGAAAATTATTTCCTGTGCCACTGTCAAGCAGAGCCACAGAGCTGATCCTCGGGGTGAATTTCCTATTTCCCATCCTATCATCAAGTTTTTCTTGAAGAGTGCTAATGAAGAGCTTTGTTTGATATAGATAGGTAGGTAGTTTATTTCAGAGTATGGGAAGTCTCTGGGACAGGAATCTCTCCCTCCAGCATATTCTGTTTATTGTGGTAACAAGGTTTAGGTCCCTAGAGCGTGTAGCTTGGAGGGATTGGGATTTCTTTAAGTGGAGCATGTCCAACAGCTCTGGGTTTGACATAGCTTTGTATGTTAGGCAGAGATCACCTCTGAGTAGGCGATATGTGATGGAGTAAACCTGGAGTTTTTTGAGACGGTCTACGTAGGGCATCTGTTTGAGGCTGGTAATCCTCTTTGTGAGGTATTTCTGTGACCTTTCCAGTTGTTGTAGATGTCTTGTGAGGTACATACCAAAAGGGGTGTTGTACTCTATAATGGGTCTAATGAGTGATGAGTAGAGGGGAACAATGACCTCTTTTTTTCTGGATGAGAAACCTTTTGTGATGAGGTGTGCCACATAAAAGTATTTCCTGAGTACTGTGGTGATATGATTATCAAAGGAGAGACTACTGTCCACCTGTGTCCCAAGGTCTCTTATCACACTTTTGGTGTTAAGTATACTACCGCCTATGTTGTAGTTCATGGGTAAAGAGTTTTTACCTAAGGGGATGACAATGCACTTTTTGGCATTGAGCATGAGGCCATGGCTTTGACACCAGGCATCTGTCTCAGTGAGGCCCTTTTGTAGGATGTCCACATCATTAGGAGTTTCAGTTATGGCTTCTAGTTTGCAGTCATCTGCGAACTTCATTAGCCAAAGACCTTCTGTGTTAGCCTGTACTTCAGAGAAGTAGATACCAAACAGGAGAAGACCAGGACTGAACCCTGTGGTACTCCACTTGTCACTGGTCTGAAGTCGGATTTGGAGTCTGCTACTTGGCAAGTTGGCAACCCATCTTGTGACATAGGGATTTATACCTAGTTTAGTGAGTTTATCTATAATTCCAGAGTGGGGGATGGTGTTGAAAGCCTTGGCAAGACCTAGATAGGCTGTGTGAACCACCTTACCCTTGTCAATGGCTTTGGTGACTGCTTCAAAGAAGTCTATCAGGTTTAGGAGACATGATCTGCATTTTACAAACCCGAACTGGGTGGGGTCCATAGTTTGGAGATTACCAATGTCTTTGCTTATAAGTTCCAGTATAACTGTAAAACATTTAAAACTATTTACAAGTCTAAACATGGAATATTTAATTCCTGGTCTGAGGTATTCAAACCTACTTTGTCTGTGTACCTAAAGCATCTGCTATTCAACTGTTGCATATTACTGTGTTGTCTGTGCCATTTATACATGTGCATGTTTATAGTTGTTCCTAGCAAAATATGTACAGAAGTCAAATATTAGTAATTTCTTCATTTGTTATTGCCAGGACTTGCAATACCTGTTCTTATTATTTTACAGAGAGAGTTACTTACTAATTTTTGGATAGCTATTGTGCTGTCTAGTTTATATCTTAATAGCTTTTACTTAAAATTGTTGATAGTTCCATGTTTTTATTAACTCTCTCTGGAAAACTTTTTAGACTCAAAGCTAAACATAAGCTACCTAAAGGTATTACTATTTTCCTACTCCGTTAACAACACACTAGGTCTTTTGTTTTAAAATTACTCTCTGATTTGGTTGTATAAATATTATTACTTCTAATATACATAATTATCACAAATAATGTATTAACTTTAATTTCACACACTTTGATATTTCACTACTCAAATCAGTAACAATTCTAAAGAGTAGCCTTTTATTTTTTTCACTTCTTATTACATTCTATAGAGTTATTGTAATGGCAGTAGCACAGAACAGACATAGATTATTGTTCTTAGGATGGACGAAGGTGGTTTTGAGGAACTTCTCATTAAACCAGGAATTAAATATTCCATGTTTAGACTTGTAAATAGTTTTAAATGTTTTACAGTTATACTCAGTGTTCATGTTATGTTCATAACAGAATCTTTACTATCTAACACAATCTATAGGAATGTTTTCATATAAATGTTTGTCCTTAAATGTAAATGGACTCAACAATCCTATAAAGAGAGGAAGCTTAACCAAATATTTGAAAACTAAAAAAGCAGATATCGCATTCTTGCAAGAAACTGATATAATAGAAGAAGATTTGAATAGGATATCTTTTAATGGCTACTCTATACTTGCATAATTTCATTTTCAGACCAAAAGAAGAGGCACCATGATATTGTGGAGGAAAACACTACTAGTGCCTAAAATAATCGACACGTATTCAGACAAATATGGCATATTCTGCTTAATTATTCTATAAATAAATAAATAAATAGTCACATTAGCCAATACTTATTGGATACCCGGTGTCGGTGCTACAACAGCAAATTAATATCTTGACTTACTTTCAATCAAATCTAAGGGAGAAATAATATATGCAGGTGATTTTAACTTTATTCTTTCCAGAAGTGACACCACTAAATGTGATAAGTTTAAAATATCTGCACCTGCTAAAAGATTGAACACCTTCATCAATAATTCAAATATAAGAGATATTTATGAAAAAATAGAACCCAAATCCCTAAAATACACACATTACTCATATAGATTCGGTACACAAACTACCGTCAATAAGGTATTGGCTGCAGATTATTTATTCTCAAAAATTCAGGAAGTTTTCATTAGCTCCTGTCCAATGTCTGACCACAAAGCTATTTTCTTTAAAATCCACATGAAATTTAGTCATCTAGTATATTGGCAAAGAAAATACCAGCATACATTGTTGAGATAATTGGGTTTAAGGAATGGTTACTGAAATAAATCAAAATATTTCTAGACATAAATGACAATGATAGTACTTCTAAAGTTATTGTCTGGGATATGCTGACATCTTACATTTTTGGTCAAATCAAAACCTAGTACCTAAACAAACAAAAGGAATGGGATAGTACGCTATCAAGAATACAATAAAAAATTGATTAACTAAAAAGAAATCTCAATAATAAAGACATAAACACAAATATAGAACTGAAACAGTTAAATCTCAATTACATGGACATTCTTAATCACAAAATGGCAATAAATTTAGAAAGAATAAAATTAAAGTCTTACTCTGTTAACCCAAAAACATGCATAGATTAGCTCTGAAATCAAAAAAACTTAACCAATGTTAAACATATAAGGAAATTGTTGATGAAACTAAAAATAAAACTAAAATTGTAACAGATTTAGAAGATATTCTTGAGACTTTCAGAAAACATCATGAAATAATAAATAACACAAATCCAAATATTAATAACAATGTCCCAAAAGATAATTTCTTAAATGAGAACATAGACAATAAACTCTCAATAGAACAGAATACCAAACTTCTCAAACCAATAACATCAAGTGAACTAAAAGAGAGGATTCAAAGCCTTAAGAACAATAAAGCCCCAGGATTAGATGGATCAATAGGAGAAATTTATAAAGTACTAACAGACGATACATTAAAGTTACTTTTACAAGCTTTTGAGGAATTCAGAAAAAAGACAAGCTCATTCCCTTCTGGAAATATGCCATGATTCCCCCTATCCTAAAACAGGACAAAGACCCCAAAATAGTAACTTTGTATCATCCTATTTTACTATTAAATGTGGACTATAAAATTTTTACATCAATATTAGCTAACAGATTAAATCAACTGATGCCTAACATAATAGGTGATGATCAAACAGGCTTCATCCTAAATAAAAGAGTACAAGACAATGTTATCAGGCTCCTTTCCTTAGTAGATCATGCTGACAGGAAAAAAAAGAACCATCAGTTATTAGCCTAGACTTAAACAAGGCTTTTGACTCTATAAATTGGTCCTATTTATTTAAAGTATTAGAAGTATATAACTTCTCCCCTGACTTTATCGATATAATTAACAGATTATATGTTAACTCAATATCATACATCAAAACTGATGTTTTTTTTATCAGGTTCGCTCAACATCCTAAAAGGCATTAAACAAGGGTGACCACTCTCCCCCTTATTATTTGCCCTATCAGTAGAACTTCTACCTAACTTCATAAGAGCAAATTCTAATATAAGGGGATTTTCTGTTAGTCCAAGCTACATTTCTAAAATACAAATTTTGCGGACAATGTCATGCTAACAATTGGAAGTATAGATTCCTCTATAGATCATATAACAAAATCCCTGCAAGTTTTTGAAGAGGTTTCATGCCTAAGCTTTAATCACACCAAAGCAGAAACATTATTAATAAATAAAAAAGTAAACAGTTTACTAAGAAAACACAACAATTTTAACTGGGCAAATGACACCATTAAGTACTTAGGAATATACATAAAGTCAAACTGGAATACTACTTTAAAAACAAATTACAAATACCCATTATCCACAGTTAAGGAATTTTTAAATAGATGGAATAAAATGTATTTCACAATAGAAGAAAGACTGTCATTAATAAAAATGGTCATATTACCCAAACTTTTGCTCTACTTCCAAACTTTAATTGCCTCCCCATCCAAAAGTTAATGAAACAACTAAATTCTATGTTAATAAATTTCCTATGGTTTCCTCAAAAGCCAAGAATCAGCCATGCTCAGCACTACAGAAGCTGGAAAGATGGGGGAATAGCATTCCCAAATTTAGAACTTTATGCGGAATCGACCATGCTTAATGTGATGAGACAATGGTTAAATTCCAAATATATTTCGAATTGGAAAAATCTCCATGTAAGTATCTTATTATCTGACATAGACATAAATATTGATAATAATATGTTCTCAGAAAATAAAAAAAAATCTTCCTTGCTGTCAAAGAACATTTCTACAATACCAATAAGAATAAAAAAAATTATCTTTTCACTAATTATTTATTAGTTAATTTAAAAAAGATAATAAACAAAAATCATATCACAAAAAGCTTAATATTTTTTAATATTTCCCATAGCATACACAAAGACATGTCTGGACTCTTTCAATGTATCTAAAATAAAAGTAATGGAAGAAAATGGCTTAGTTTTCTGGCACCAGTTTCTCTACAATAATAATATCCACGAACTATGTTCTATGGCCAAGTATAACATAAAACACAACAACTGGTTGAACATACAAATATTTAGAGAATACATAGTTAATGAATTCAAAATATGTCATATCATCAGCACAACACCTTTACCTAAAATACTTTCTCTTTTGTGAAATAAACACTTTGCATGTTAATAATATTCTATCATTGTCAAGTATATATAAATCTTTAAGAACCAATATACAAATCCCAGAGGGCTCCTTATGGAATTTCACAGAGAGAATAAACAAATCCATTTTTTCAGATAGTGATAAAGAATTAGTACTTAAATCAATTAGTAGCACAACGTTATCCACTTCTTGGAAAATTTTCACTTGGAAATACATCCATAGGAGCTTTATTACCCCACATAAGATGGACTTGCTATCAAAAAATAATCTTAATAAATGTTGGAGACGTGAGGAAATACTTTGTACAGATTGGATACACATGTTTCTTACATGTAAGATAGTAACTCCATTCTAGATAGAGTTCAGAAATTTCATAAAAGCATTGTGGTCAGACAAGTGTGAAGTATCTGACTCATTATTACTGTTCAATGCACCGATACCAACACATATCCCCAAAATACAGGTGCACCTTCTTTAGTCCTTGCTTGCAATTGCAAGAAAAATCATTATGTGAAATTGGAAGTGTAAAAAAATTCTGTCATTTACAGATTTTTTACTATTAGCTAAACTTGTATGTAATAGGGAGTTGCAAACTATTTCAGAAAGAATGACTAAGATAACACATAAGAAATTAACTTGGTTGAAGCTTGAAAAACCACTAGATAAAATGTAATCACAACAATGACATTATATCTGTTATGGACATTGTAAATAGTTATTGTTCCATTTTATGATGTTTTTTAAGACATAAATTGTACATATTTATATATCATATTTCTTGTATTATTTTATTTCTTGAAAATCAATAAAAAATGTAAATATATATATATATATATATATATATATATATATATATATATATATATATAATATATATATATATATATATATATATATATATATATATATATATATAGATATAGATAGATATATAGATATATATACAGATATATATATATATTCAGTCAGATGATTTCCCTGCTCATATTCCCCAGACAATGCTGCAATTCCTAGCATTGCTATATCCACGTTACTGAATTATCACTCCTTTTCTTCAATCAGTAGACAAGAAGCTAGCTAGTTTGGTCCAAATGGTTACACTCAGTATTGTGTGCAAGTTCTTTAGAAAAACAGAGCTCTAGCCAGTTGTACAGGAGATTCAAAACTGCACATGTTTATGATATCCCATTAATTATTTTCACAAATATTTTGATTGCTCCAATCAGGAAAGGAAAGGAAAAAAAGGGGAAACAAGGAAAACAATATAATAGCTTACTATAAGGTGTAAACCGTTCAGTTCTTATTTATTCATGTGACACTGCCTGAAGAGTAATTTTTGCCAGTCTCCCACCATCTTATAATTAGGAGGGTGAGTATTCTTGCATGCCTGTCAACTTGCAGACATTGAAACTAGGTATAAATGCTCTTGAATAGTAAGTACATTAGGCAAAAGTCAACTGAATTAGCATAGTATTTAAATACCAAATAGCAAATAAATCTTCCCCCTTCCAGTAGGATTTTGGGATATTAGAAACACAAGTCTGCAAAACTGAAAGTGACAAAAATAGTTAAAGATAAAGGCACATTATCAACAACTGTACAAAATTCATAATCCATCAGAACAAGCAAGTGTCTACCCCCTGGCTATAATATCATAATACGTGACGACCGTAACAAAAAAAGAAGGGTAGCCACTTTTATAAGAATGGATAACAAGTTACCTTGTTAGACTCCAAACCTCCATTATTGGAGATTTTAACATTAACTAGAACTCCCTGTATCTCTGGTAGCCTCTACTCATATCAACTTATATGGTTTCTGATAAATTACCTGCAGAATATCTGCAAAAATCTAGCTGCTAAATTCATAAGGTCAATTATAGTTGTAGGCCCATATTCCATCTCCTTTCTATCTGAAAAAAAAAGGAGAAATGTACTGTTAATACATACAACTACCACCTTTCGATCACAATTTATTAGCACCCTGTCAACATGGCAACATGGCTTTAGACCCCTTTCCTGCTCTGCTCTCTTATCCTTCACTTAATTAACCAGTATAATCGTAATTGATACTCTATCCTCCTCAGCTGTTTTTATTGACCTGTCCAAAGCATTTGACATGGTGAATGAACTCATCATGTATCAATCTGAATCAGTTTAGATGGTTAGAGCTGCCAAATTTAATACTTTTCAATCAATTAATAGTAGCCCATAAGATCCTGTATAACATCCTCCCAAGCCAGCTAACCTCAATATCCTCTGTCAGCTTATTTAAACTAAATTATACTGTTATTGTCTTTGCTTATAAAAAGAGATGTAACACAGAGGTCTTCTTTCTTTAAAATTATCAAGGCCACCAGTATGTTGGTTTGGTAGTCTGGTTTCCTGTGTACCAAACAACTTCAGTACTTTGTGTGACAAGGTGTGTGTGTGTGTGTGTGTGTGTGTGTGTGTGTGTGTGTGTGTGTGTGTGTGTGTGTGTGTGAGGGGATGGAGTCAGAAAATCATATGAAGGGGTAAATCAAGCCTGAAACTAGGCATGTACCTGCAGAAAACAGGTACATCATATGAAGGAGTAAATAATGTCTGAAAAAATGTACATATCTACAAAGTAGTTGTAGTTCAGAGCTCTGCCTACCACATATTAATAAGTACTACACAATCCCACATCCCCACTACATTTCTGTAGAGAGATACCTTACTGAGACAACCCCACCTGATCTTCCTTCATGGCAAGTAGTAAAGGCATACTGAAGTTACGCATATTTATAACGCATAACTGATACAGGGTAAAAACCTGATGAGGTCTGTCTCAAGAAAAAATTGTTTTCCCTATCTCATTACAACTAGAGAAGCCACATATTTAATCAAAGTATAAATGCTATGAGAACAGCTGTACCATTTGTTGGCAAATATCTGATCAAATGAATAGCATTCAAGCAGTCAGCATTTGGTCTTATACCACAAATAGCAACATTTATCCTTATTGGAATACATTTGAAAATCTACTGTTTGATTACCAGTAAAATGAAGCTTGCAGACAAGATTTGACTTGAAGGCAGGGGAGGGACATAAAACTCCATTAAATTCAAGTATAAATACTAGGCAGCAGTAGTCCCTAGTTATCTGTTTCTAGAGTCCAAATAAGTCTATCTAACTCAGATGCAAAAAAATTTACAGAAACCCTTTTATTACAACTAGGATGACAGCTATAGTGATATGCCAAAGTACTTTGAAGGTGGAAATCCAACACTTCAGCCTTAGACACAAAGTCAGTATATCATTCCCAAAGCAGGAGCCTGACAGCCAAGCCCTGCGATTTAATACACTCAAACCTTTCCACCCTACTTTTTACCACCCACAAGACATCCAAAGAGAAACCACACAAATCAAGCCTGTACTTAATATGGGATGTGCTCTTCACCCCATGTTCACAATGGCCATCTCCTTTATTTACAGATAAATGGCAACAGCATAATAATATTTCCTTGATCTTATTAGCACGTACACCCAACCAAGAACATATCTTGCATATGCAAGTACATATATTCATATTGAGTGGCTTACCATTTCTAATACTAGGAACCTTGTTTAACTCTCAAACAAGGGACATGTTGTTTGCTTTTTTAATAAATCTGCTTGAGCTGGTGTTTTTGTTCTATGTGAGAGATAGACACTTAAATATAGGCTGCACATTTCACATGTTTTTTCTTTGGTTAAATTGTCTCTTGAGTGATACTTAAATACACGGATGAATTTCTGGGCCTTTGTCTTTTTCTGAAAAGATTTCAAGCTTGCATAAACTAAAGTACTGCTGGTGATTCCCTGCTGGGTAAGGAAAGTAAACCTATATGTTTTTTGTCTGTGACTGATAAAGCTGCTTTCTCTTTTACCTGCTCCATTTTGTTTTCTGTTTTAAGAAGTATGTTTGGCCTGATGTTTTTGTCTATGCGAGATATAGGCACTTAAATCTATGCTACACATTACATAAGTTTTTTTCATTGGTTAAATTATCTACTGAGTGATACTTAAATGCACAGTGAATTTCTTGGCCTTTGTCTTTTTCTGAAAACATTTCAAGCCTGCATACACTAAAACATTGCTGGTGATTCCCTGCCACCATCCCCTTTGTTGATCTGCTTTTTGAACCTGGTGATTTTCAGCTGCCCACCCCTACTATAAATTAAGCTTAATAAGCTCTTCACTTTCTACACTGCTGTTGATATCTTGAAATATGTATTTGCCTTTCTTATGCTTATATTGAAAAAATGCATTTGCCTCTTATAGTCTGTTCTACTGATTTACTTAATCTGAATTTGTTAACTAGCTAGCTTTAGAATAAGTAGTGTAATTTTGCATTCTACCAAGCATTTGTTTTTACATCAAGAGGTCAGTGGATTTTACATCTAATGCACTAGAAGGTACCCTGGTCTGTTTTGGTTGGGGAAACTCTTGAGATTTTTGCATGCAGTTTTATTGGCTGGAGAGCTTATTAATCAGCTTATCTTGTTTTTAGTGCCTTTATAAATTCTGTACAGTTGAGTGGCTCTTGACATGTATACAAAGTAAAATACTTTTATTGAATAATCACACTTTTATACGCTGTTTAAAGTACACTGCTGTATCCTTATCTTTAAGTTCGATTGTGGTAGCATTTCAATCCAGGCACTCCTTTACTGTGCTTTTACATTATGAGGACTGGGATTATTCATCTAGTGGCAATAGATGTTTACCTGGTCTGTCTGAGCTGGGAAACACACAACATGGATCTAAGTATTTTTATTTATTTATTTTTTTATTATTTTGCATTTCTCTTATATACTGTGACTCTACTTCAGCAGTTTAAAAAAATGTACTGTATGCTGATACATTAAGTAGTTAATTGCATTATATTACATTGTATCTGTTAGTTGTAGGGCTGTTGTAATTTGTGTCATCTTGTTACACTTGGACTCCAAACCAGCTATTCTACATTAAGAAGGTGTTTTTCTGCACCCTTGTGACAGAAGTGTGCTGATCTAACTTGTCTGAGTTAGGGATTGCTGGTGGAAGGTTTATTCTGTGCTTTCTTGATTGGTAGTTAACTTAAAGTGTATTTCTCTTTGACTGATATTTAAGCCTCGCTTTTGCACAGGCTTTAGCATAGATACTCAGAGCTGATCTTCGTTTGGTGACTTTGCTACTGATTGCTGAGAATCTGCTTTCACCTGGAGCAATCCACTACTGAAAAGACAAAAATGACCCCGATATTCATTAAACTCCATGCAGAAATACTGCTATTCCTGCACAGAGTGGTTTGTGTCCATGTAGAACAGCAGCGTGCCTTGCATATGCATGAAGGAACACTGCTGTTTAACCTACACAGACACAAACCATATACAAGCACAGGGGGCATGCACAAGCAGTGCATAGACACTAAACACACACCCTGCACTCAGAAAGTGCTGTATGGCACTTTCTAAGCCATACTGGCATAATTTTAGAGCTTTGCTATAATATTATACCAGTATTTCAGTGTCCGCAGACACTGAAATATAATATTGATCATTTCCATGTCCGCGGACACTGCAATTAAAATGGCAAGAGTAAATCAATACAGAGGGTGTGTCACAACTTCTGTGACACATCCCCTGTATTGCTAAAGCACCATATGGTACTTTTGGCTCCTGCAAAAGCTGGAAATATGTGCAAATGCACACATAACTTGGGATAAATCCCACAACAGTTAAAAAGCACAGCACCACAAACACACAGAGTTGATAGAGAACATGTCATGCATCAGCATAAAACACACATAGGCCCCAAGTAATTTTTTTTGCTATGCACTTTTTTTAAATTTTTTTTGCTATGCCCTTTTTTTGCAGTGTGGCCTTTGGTGCACCTTAGTAACACATTTTGTATAGCCCCTCCCAGGACAATCCCTCGATCATCCACTCATCAAGTGATTCCTCTTGAAGAGAGATTGAGGGGACTCTGCTAAACCTGGACTGGGATTTTATTCAGAGTGAAGGGAGCCTCTGGGTTATGAATATGTCCTCCAGCATGTCCTATTTATTTCAGTGCTGAGGTTCAAAGTCTCTCGGATTTTCTTTTCGATGGTGGGTTTTCTAATTTTCAAGGGCATTGGCCATATTCCAGTTGGGACGCTGCTTAACGTCAGGTGCAGGTGCAGCCTCTGAACAGGTTTTAACCGGCAGCATATGGCACCTGTTTTCTTTTTTTGATCAAGCATGGCATCTGTTTGAGCTTTTTTGATCCTTTGGTAAAGGTACTTTTGGGGTCTTTCCAGTCCCTGCAGGGCCATGGTCTGGGTATAGGGGCCTAAAAAGGGATGAGTATTATGGGCCTGATGTCCCTGATCTAGATGGAACGAGCAATGATGAGATCAGATGTAGAATCCCTTCATGATTAGGTGGGCTATATAAAATGTTTTCAGAGAGACTTTTATCAACTTGGGTTGGTTGTCAAATGAGAGAACTCTTTATCAACTTGGGTTACACCCTTCTTCTGTATTTAATCTGCATGGATTTATTTGGTCCTCATTGTATACATATTTTTTGTTTAGCTTGAGGCCATGGGCTTTGGCGCCACTGGTTGTCTTCATTGCTCTGCTTTTGATTTTCTGTTCATGCAGGTTTCTAGGGAGGATGCTTATGTGGGCGCAGTTTGCATTATGGCTTGCATTGCAGTCATCGTGGTGGCATCTGCCCACAGTCCTTCCGTGTTGGCCTTCCGATATAGAGAAATATATACCCGACAAAGAGAGGTCAGGATGGGACCCTTGTGGGCTTGTGACAGTTTGCTTGACTGTCTGACAGCAATGCAGCAATTCTGGTTCTGTGGGTTCTGTCCTTGAGCCAGTTTGCAACATGTGGGGTTATGTTTATTTTGCTGGTGAGCTTAGCTATAAATGCGATAGTGCTTGCCGGTATTGTTTATGGCGCCGAGAAGGCAGGTAGATGAGTCCACCACCCGCCGTCAATGGCCCTTCGTGACTGTTTCAAAAATCAATTGACTGTTTCAAAAGATCAACGCCCCCTTTAAGCCGAACTCTCTGGGACACCAGTGTCTGTAGCATCCCAGTGTCTTTATTTTATGAGGTCTTATTTTATGATCTTTCCATAGACCTGCCCAGCCAGCTCAGGCTTGCTTATGGTAACAATAGTTGGGAGGGATCCGTCCAGGATCCCACCTTTATGGAGAGGGACCACTTGGCACACCACGCCACTCTGCATGCTCCTCCTGCACTGTAAAGGCCTGTAGTAGTGAGGCTGTTTTTATTGGGTTTAGCTCTTCTTGGGTTCATGTAGGAGTAAGCCTGGGACACCGACTGGTCCCCATGATGCTGTGTTTGTTTTTTGCTTGTTTTTTGCTTTAACTAAGCATCTTGAGCAGGCAGGGGGGGGGCAGCACTACTGGCATATAGATATTTGCCCTTTTGGGGGGAGAGGGGGGGAGGATTTGCGTTTCGAACCTGCTAGGGCTGTGGATGCGTGTGCATGGTGGGTGTATTTTGTCATTTTTGTCTCATCACCAGCATATTCTGATATTATCTGGGAATTACCACCCCTAAAATATAAATAACTAAAATTAGTCCTTGGTTATCCTGTGTCCTGTGCAATGTTTTAGGCCTTGAACAATTTATGAGTGCCTTTTGCTTTGTGCTATCCTTGATGCCTTCCTTTTCAGTTTTGGCATTTTGCTCCTTCATTTTCCTAGCTTCCTCCTTCTAGTGTATGGTTTGTGTATAGTTTGGGGGGTCCTGGTGGGGCTTTACAGCTTGGAGGATTGGGTCTTGGTATTTGGGATGGCATGATGATTGGGATCAAGATGATCCATGCATTCCTGAAGGTGTTTCGCGTCTGCGGTCTTCTGATTATTTTTCTCAGGGGCGGGGCTTTGAAGGATTCAGCACCTCCAGATCGGAGTTGGATTTGCTGTGAAGAAGTTTGTTTAGTGGTTTTTTTGGGCAGGGTGGGGGTGGGATGAATATCCAGTGAGATTAGTTTATGGTCTGAGTTTAGATCTGGGGATACACTTCTGGTCTACTGCATAGAGTGAGTCCCCCATGTTGGTGATGATCAGGGTCAGTGTTTTTCCCCCTTGGAGTGGTGTAAAGGAGTTCCAGTTGTTCCATAGCATTTTATAAATAGGAACCTTGGGCTAGGAGTGGGGGAGAGTAAGTAATGCTCCCCTCCCAGTCTATGTTTAGTTAAGTCACCCCAATATAATGGTGTTTGAGAAAACTTCACTATTTATTTCCAGGTGGGAGAAGGGAGTGGGGTTCCTGGGTTTGAGAGGGTGGTCTGTAGCAGGCTATAAACTGGAAGGCAGTTTTACCCACTGTTAGTTGCAGAAGCCGGAAAACCCAATCAATATCAATATTTCATGAATGCAGAACCAAGTAGTTGTCAGAATACCACAATACACACTCATATAACCTAAAAATATAACAATAATACATAATTATTTATAATAACCCAAGGAATGTTTAAGTGTAGCTAAGTGGGTGTGTACATTATGGTTGTCTCCTTAGCATAGCTTAAACATCCCATAGGAGTTAAATAAAAATAGATAAGTCAAATTTGCAATGCAAAGTAGTGCAGTGGTTAGTGAAGCAGCCTTACATATAGGTGTTCATGGTTTGAAATCCAAGACAGACAACTTATTTTCCCATGTGAAAGTAGTCTTTATTTTAGTAAACTTAAATTATGTTGCAACAATTTTTTTGTCAACCAGGGTAGTATAGCAGTTCCAAAAGTGAGATGTCAGTGTAGAAAAGATGTGAAACCCCCATATAAACACACATGCCCTCTACAGTATAGTCATACAAGAATATAATGTAATGAAAGCACATAGGGGGATGTCATGGAGCATCTATATCACATAATCAACGTCTTAAAACCAGAATCTGATATGGTCGAGACCATATCATCTATGTTTTAAAACTTAAATAAATAAATAAACACTTACCTAAACATTTTAAGCAGGGGAGCAAGTCCCCCTGCACCCCTCATGTGGGGGGCTGCGCCCACCACACCCCTCGCTACTTAAATATACCAACTCTGAGATCGCACTATAGTGCAGTACAGGGAAATCTTCCCTTACAGAGATTTCTGTTAAAATGGTCGAAGTTTCAAAACTTCAATGATATGCTGCTGATCATATTAGTTTCAAAGTTTTGAAACTTCGACAAACCAATACAGACCCATTATGGAAGGTAAACATAAAATTATAATGTGTATGTAAATATTATTTTATATTATACAATGACTGGCCATTAACATACAAAAACAAGTACGCTAATTGGCCAGCCCATCCAGAGTGGTCATTGTAAATCTGAGAGTATATTAATGGAAAAAGGCCCAGTTGGCCGGACTTTTGTCCATTAATATATCACCTGTTCTTTTTTTTTTTCTGCAGAGATAGCAACGGAGAAACGAAGATCTCTGTTGCTATTTTTAACATATCTCGCTATGTTTCATGACTTGAATGACTTCTATAACATAGCAAGATATCATAAGAAAATGCAACGGATATCTTATTTTCAACAGAGAAACGAAGATCTCTGTTGCTGTTTATAATATATATCACTATGTTATACAAGTTCTTCAACTCACATAACATACCAAGATATGTTAAAGAAAGCAATGGAGATCTTCCTATCGCCATTGCTACCTCTGCACAGCACTGATGTACTGTGTAAGCATGGGAACACGTCCCAAGTGCATTCGCAGTACATCAGAAATGCCTCAGGGTAGTGGAAAACCACAGAAGGGCAGCACAGAGGCATTATATAATGAGATTATTTAAAAAAGGTAAGTACTGTTTTTCTTAAATAATGTCATTGTATAATAGCAATAACGAGCCTTGGGTAAATCCAGCATTACCCACACCCAGCTGTGGGTTATTGCTTAAATATAACATTATAATATGCTTAAACGTGCCTTAATCAGTCTGTATCCATCAGACTTTGTACTGCCCAGCCACAAAATAGTCAGCCCTGCCAAGTCTCGAACACTGGATGCTGTCCTCTACAATCACATCAAAATGTCACTTCACCGTGTGAGCTGGGAGAAACTGTAGTACTTTAACAAACATATCCTGCATTCAGATCATTTAACATTAATAAAGAAAACAGCAGTCCCAACTGTTGAACCAATGACCCTGAGAACTACAGTAAGAGGAATACACCACTGTACCATCTGAGTTACAAGAATTCATCCTGCTTTTCCAAACATATCATGCAATAGAGGCATACAACATTAGGGAGAAAGCTTTGTGGAACCTTTTCTGTCTTTTATATAGACATTAGTAACACACACACACACACACACACACACACACACACACACACACACACACACACACACACACACACACACACACACACACACACACACACACACACACACACACACACACACACATATATATATATATATATATATATATACATGCCTGATGAAACATATATATGAAAAAGTAGAGTCATAATATATATATATATGGGTTCCCTACAGAAGAACGACAGCTGAGAAGACCAAAACCCACATAAAAGACACCACATGGTCGACAATCAAAATGCCGATAATGGGGAAACGGTATGTCTCTGTAGTGCGGAATGGAAAGATTTCCATTCCTGCTCTGTAGTGCGATCTCAGAGTTGGTATTTTAAAGATATGGGGGGTGTGGGGGGGCAGAACCCCCCTGCTAGTACAGAAAAGGAAATTTTATTTTCTTTTTTTTGTGCATAATTACATTGTCGGTGTTTCGATTGTCGACCATGTGGTGTCAGCTATGTGGGTGTCCGTGTTTTGCAATGTCATTCTTGTGTAGGTGATCTATATATATATATATATATATATATATATATATATATATATATATATATATATATATATATATATGTTTGTGTGTATGTATATAACATGGAGGGCAGTTATACCTCAGAACCATCCCTCTCAACCTGTTAGTGCAAGGAACCTGTACAAAATCCTTGGATCATCACTGTGATTCACCATACAAATAGAAATACATTGTGGAACTGAACAAAATTATGGTCCAAACATCTGGACATTCTGTGAAAAGTCTGGCAGTGGAGAGGTATGCTCAGAACCCCTTAGTGCAATGACTCTGGAACAAGCCTGACAAAGTGGGGGGGGCAAAGGTCTGAAAATAGGGACATGTCCAAAATACATCAGTAGATAAGCTGAGAAAGTTCATGTAGTAACAGTGTATGTCCTAACATATATCGACTGAATATCACAATTCCTGGACTCAATTGCTCCTCATTAGTTACTGACCTCATTCCCCACATAATCCCATGGATGTGTCATGCATACATAACAGTCATGGGGACCAGACCAAAGATATTGGCCAGTCAACTGGACATCCTACGAATATGTGGACTTAACACAACATTAGGGAAATTACGCTGAGCTACCGAGCAATGTGAAAACTACAATCAGACTGACTTATCACTACCCAAGTCCAGCTCTGGGGCTGTACACATGCATTAGCAAATATAACAGACACTACAGGGATGTAACACTAATGGAAAAGAGACACCAGTGTGAAAGTGCATATCCCCAAACAAGTGCACCACAGTCACAGTGACATACCAGTAAGCAAACTGAACACGACAGTATAATACTGTGTGAGCAACCACATACCATTTGCCACTCACACATTACCCCTACATATACTGCCCCAATTCACAGTGTACTGGGAATCCTGAAGTGTTACGGGGCATGTCACAGTCAGCCCCTACAAACATACAGACATGATAGACCGCGAGCAGCTGTAGCAGCATGCTGAGTCAAATAGATAAAGGATGTATGGCACTCCCATGTGCTACTCTCCCTACTCAGCCCAACAAACGTATAAACGCAACACTGCTACACAATCTTGGCAGTCTGTTCACAATGGCCAGACATTAATAACTGTCATATGTGCAGATTTCCACAGAATTACCAGGGTGTGGACCCATAACCCTGGCCACCACTGTATACCATAGCTAGGAGTCTGCCAAGTCATTGGCATGATAACTGGAGTGCAATTGGTAATTAATAATATACCATACCTTGGAACCTCGTAGTGCAGGACATCTGGACAATGCATAGCATACTTGAGGGACAGAGGGCTGGAAAGAGGGACATATCACACATAATGGTGTTACAGACTGAAACAGTAGCTGTTGTTACACGTGTTGTTGTAACATAACATCCCTGAAGAATATGATGTCAGGAACACCAATGGATGTCAATCAGTGCTTACTGACTGCAATCCTCATATTATCCTACCAACCCCACAAAAACAGATGTTGTTTGAGGAACAGACCAAACATAATAGGCAAACATCCAGACAGTCTGTGGACAACATGACAGTTGAGAGGTATGTCAGAGGCATATCACTGTCAGATGAAAGTCATCCAGTAAATGCATGTCCAGACAAACCCTGTCAATGTAGCAACCCTCCATGTGTATAACAGCACTAATGACATACAATCTGTACCAAAATCTGGAGCTTTGTCCCTCATGTTGTTGGGCGGTCTCCACATGTCCTGTCCTGTGAGGTATTTCCACCTACTGTGTGTGAAGCTGTAACCCCACACCTCTGTAATGTCCCTTGCACAGGCAAGGGAAATGGCCAAGGCCCACATGAAGGGCATCCCATATGTTGTAACTAGCAGCTGTGTCCAGACCCACAACACAATACTATGTTGTCACCTACATAGCTTTATGGCCTCAGCAATACCCGACAGGACAACATCAACCCCCTCAAGTTAGGCTGAATGCCTGTGGTGGACAGCAGCAATACTCAAACTACCAACTTGGTCCCTATATTGGCTGTACAGGGCAAATCATGAGCATGCACCAACTTGGCATCAAGTCAGCCTTTGTCTGATCAAGCATATACGGTCACAGGTAGAGTACTATAAGGCTAATAATGAGTACAAAACAGACACATCCACCAAGGCCAATCACAAGGCCATCTCCACATATGTCTGCAATCTCTGTGGCAACACACCAACCCACCCTGTAATGGTGGCCAATCAGACCACATATACACACAACATAGCTATAGCCAACCTGCTGCAGATAGGTTAAGGGCAAACACCACCCCCTGGTTCAGCATCACTATAGGTGGATATGCACAGCACCCATACCCCTCCCCTCATTACCAGTGAGCAGATACATATTGCCTACTGAAAGGCAACAAATGTAAGTATCCATGAAACCTGATAACATTCCTGTCTGCATCCTAAATGTTCTCCCAGCACCATTACACACTGTAGTCACACCAAGCATTAGCACCATCAACACCCTTTCCACATGGAAGATGGCCAATGTCATCCCTCTACACAGACATGAATGAGGAGTACAGGATTACAAAATCAACTAGCCCTCATTGGGGGGAATATGGCACTTCAAGACCAGCAATGCAATGCAAGCAGATACAGTGCTGATACATTACAGGGCTATGGTGTGTTTGTGAATGGTGGCTACTGGTATTCAATCTAGCTGTGCAGGTTCTGTACATACTGTTGCCAAATGTATGAGGTCCTGTGATGTGTCTCCCTTTTTATGTCTTCCAGGTGCAATTTTGCATCAGCAAAGGTCAAATTTCTCAGTGGCTGAGACAAATATAATCATAGAAGCCATACTACAGAACCATGCCATAATGCTTAGCCGGAGCCAACAACATCTGCAGGAGAGGACTGGCCTGTGGGATGACCTTGTCCACAGGGTAAATGATGTTGCCTTGTATGCATGTACATACAAGCAGGCCTGGCATTGTAAAAGTGACCTCATATACCATGCCCAGCAAAGGGCTGCTGCAGTAGCCAGGGACCACACAGCCACATGTGTGGGCTTGGCCATGCAGCCAGAATCGAATGACAACCACCAGGGAGCTCATCAGGTACCTTGGGGCACCCATCCCAGTACAACATTAGAGTACAGACCCCCCCCACATACTGGCAGTGGGTGGCACCCAGACAATGGACGAGGAGTGTGCAGGTAAGGCCCCAGTGTAGATTTCTAGACTAGTGTAGCAGACATACTTGTAATTGTAGAGTATTTGCATGCATGTGTCAGGTCAGACTGCCATTGTGGATGGGGTTTTCTAATGCACAGACATGCACATCTATGGTGAAGGACAGCAAATTGTGTAGTCTTAGGGGTTGTACTGTAAACGTGCAGACATGCTGCATCCATCCTGCACCAATACCACATGTGGGTCTGCTGACAATACTTCTCACCCACAACTACCTAGGTCCCTCTGGTCTGCATGTCAGATGGTAGCTTGCAGCTGGTGAGTATGCAATTGTTTTGTTGTGGTTTGCCAATACCCCAGGCATGTGAAGGCCATGTAATGTACCACGCACCCAACTGTCACTCATAGCCATAATGCTTTATGTGCATGTTCACTTGTGTTGGGGTTAACTGCATTGCATCACAGTGGTCACCACAGGGGCCTATCTGATGAGAATGTAACATCCCTGTAGCATACCTCACGACCTGTCAGTGCAAGACATCTGGACAGAGACCAACAAAATGGGGGGACAAATGGCCTAAGGTAGGGATGTGTAAAACATTACTGTCATATAGTGGATATAAACAGTGTACACACCCCTGTTAAGATGCCAGGTGTTTGTGATATATATACAAATTATACCACAATATGTATGTCAGTCCACACCTTTTCCAAACTGTAATGTGACCTATGACATGAACAATTCAGCTGTAAAACCAATAAATCTGTTGAGCACCAAATATGGAGTATGCAAACCTGACAATAAACTGGATGCATATGTGTGCGCACCCTTCAAATAATATGTTATTGCAGCAGCTTGTGATTTACTGACAGCATACAGTCTGCTTGGGTACACAACTGCCATCATGTAAAGGGACTCTGGGTAATACCAAATAACAGTCTGCTATCCAAGTGGGATAATCATGACATTTGCTCAGTTGCCTGCAACAGCAATAGCCATGTCTTGCAGATAGCTTACAAAGCAGCAAAGGGATCTCATATTTGAAAGGTATCAGTCAAGAGAAGGGTACAACAACATTACGACAGCATTGCATACACCATGAAACACAGTGGAAAAAGTTGTCAAAAGGTGGATTGAATCTGGAACTACAATGCTGTTGAAAAGAACCTGATGTCCCTCCAAAAATGATGACAAGACATGTCAGGACCTGGTCAGGGAGGGTGCTGGGGGACATACAGCAACACTGAGGGAGTTGCAGGAATCTTTTACTAGTACTGGTGTTGTGTGCTACCTGTGAGGACATTCTCCCATATTCTGCGTACGTCTGGCCTATGGGGGTAGGATCAGAAAATGAAAACATTTCCCCACACCAGAAACATCCAGGGGTGGATACAAATTGCAATACAGCACATCACGTCTCCCAAAGGCATGTGTAAAAATGTGCCATGGTATAATAAGACTATGGATCGACCTCACAGCCACAACAGCAAAAGGTATGTGTTGTCTACAAGCAACACCTCTCATAACCTGAAGACCAGCATCCCAATGGTGAATCACACTGGTGGCAGTGGCTCACTGTGGGAATGCCATTCCAAAGCCAGAACAGGGCCTGTAGTTATGGTGGTGGGAATTCTGAACATTTCCAAATAACACCCACATCTGCCCAAAATCAATCAGGCGTCTACAAGAACACTGAGGATGGGGAGGTGTGTCAGCCTTCAACATGACAAAGACCTGAAGCATACATCCAAAGCAACCTAAGCATGGCTCCACCTGAACACACTCATGATTATGGATTGGCTCAGCCAAAGCCTACACCTACAACAGACAGCAAAACACCAGTGTGACCTGACAAGGGCTGTGCACATGAGCTGCCCTTGCAATCTGACAGAGTTGCCTTTGCATGGAAAAGTGGACAAATAATGCAAAGTCAAGATATGCCATGCTGATAGACACCTTCACAAGATGAGTGAATGCTGTAAGTTACTTACAAGGTGCTTCAACAAAGTATCATTTTAAGGGTGTGCACAATTATGCAATCACCATATTGTACATATTGTAGTCATTATATTTTACATGTAACATGTGTTTGTTTATCGACTGGATTGCACAGGTCATATATCACATGAACAGTGGGTAACATATTTGAATGCATTATTGCAGTCTTATCTTGTATATTACAATAACATGGCATTTTAACAGGGTTATGTACACTTATCATATCCACTGTAAGCTTAGAAGGTTGGTGGTGTAACAGGAATTGTGTGACTATACATTCACTGCTAGTTTGGAGGTCTGACACTCAAATGTATGTCATTAATCAGATATGTCACCCCTCAGAACATCCCACTTATGTATCAGAGAAACACAGGGGTTATGAGAAATAGAGCAAACATATGAGCCACACTTCAATACATCCTGTAAGGATCTGTACAATTGTGAGATATGTCCTGTAGTACTTGCCACTGTGCTATACAGGTGAACAGCAATGATGTGACATGGGTGCAGTCTGTGCTGGTGAACAGACATCACATACTAACAGTAATCATGTATACCAGAGCTCTATATTGTTAGTTACCTGTAGTAAAACTGACTGCAATGCATGATGTTGAGGGCTGTGTGTCATGCATGTCACCATTTGGGTAATGTGTGGTCTGTGTAACAGATTTGTGCCACCTCACCTGTAAGTGTGTATATTTGTGTGTGTGTGTGTGTGTGTGTGTGTGTGTGTGTGTGTGTGTGTGTGTGTGTGTGTGTGTGTGTGTGTGTGTACCAGCAAATGTCAAAGTGCAGGTATTAATGTGCATATGTTGTCTTCCCCTTACAGGTGGTAGTGGGGTTTGAGGTCCCCCCTTTGGAAACTGATGTCATTATCTCTGCAGACTCTGACAATGATGATAGGAATAGTGTGGTACAGGTGGAATTGTCAGGAGCTGAATCTGTGCCATTGGTTGGCATACCACTCTTGTCCACACCATCCCCGCACACAGTGACAATGCCCACACATACCCTGTCACCAGTGGCCACAGATGGACAGTTGGCAGGTGGTGGCATTGAACAGGCTAGTGTGGTGACTATGGCAGGTGTGAGTGTAGACACTGGCCATAGCCAGAATGCAGGTGAGGTCCCACACAGGCAGATGGACAGGAGTGCTTGCAGGAGGAACGCTGCTCATTGGGCCACTGCTGCAAGTGCCACAGAAGGAGTCACCAGGCACATGTTCTGGGCTGTCATGGATGCACAGGCACATAGTGAATGCCACAACACACAAATACTCAGGGTGGTAGATGCAACTCTCCCTGATTTACATGGTGACATACATGAAAATACTGAGACCACGAATAGATGGTGGGGTGAGACCTTGGCAATCCTTGAGCGTGGCATGTCTGTGCTAGAGCATGTGGTGGGAGATGGGCATTGGCCACATGGACAATGGTGGTCATGACCAACAACAACTGAGAGTCTATAAGTCCATGAACCTTCACACCCCCTTAGTGGCAGTGACACCAGCACTACTAAAGGTTGCTGTCCACATCACATCTGAGCAGGCCTTGGCCACATGATCCTGTCCAGTCCTGTCAGGGGCACATATCCAGCAGACAGCAGTCACCATCAGGAAGGAGTACTGCATCTGGCCTTGGGCCTGGTTGTACCAGTGATACCCCTGGTAGGACAAGTTTCCATGTCCATGGCCAAATATGGTGACCTGGACACCCTGCCATGTATGGTACGAAGCTGTCCGATGTACCCCTGTGTAGGCCAGCAACATGGTGTGACTTTGTGCATACATACACATACACATCTGTATCACAGTCAGGTCACCTTCAGACACACACAGCACCTCTGCACAGCCCATCTATTGGATACCCCTCCAAACACACACACATGATGTCAACCATATGGCCCAGCCTAGGCCTCTGGCAAACCCACACCACACCCTGTTCATATGATTATACCTGTGCCACATCCCTGTCATCCATACCATTGATGCAGGGATATGCTAATATGGGTCTGATGCACAGGATGAATATAGTACAGTGTAGCTATGTAATACTATGTAAGGTGCTGTTTGCTTGCATTTGTTATGAGTACACATACAGGTGTATGTACCTTATTAGCCATGATGCATTATTGCTGTTAGTACCATTGAGTGAATATAGTCTGACATGCTGAATTCTGTTTGTGTTTCATGTGTTTGTGTGTCTACAGGCTGTGGCCCTGCAGACATCCCCAAAAGGGAGTATGGCAGACTGGGAATACACCGATTGTGTCATAGGCAAGGTTCAACTTTATATGTACATGTACCAGGTGTGTATGCATGCAACAGTGTGTGAAGGACACTGTTGTCCGACAGTGTGACCTTGCATATATACCCCTTGTCACAGACAGGTAGCCTTCAAACATGTCAGCTCAGTGTTGTGTACTACCACAGGCTCATATATACAGAACAGGTTACTGCAGTACTGTCAGCAGGTCCCTCACAAGCATAGCCATTACATTAACTGCAACAGATTCACCTGTCAACACCTGTTGGCCCTGTCATTTCTTTACCATACACTCAACCCTGTTGCAGTTGGTGAGGACATGCATGATACTGTGTATGACAGGTCTTTGGTATGTATTCCTTAGTCCACCTGGTGGAACAGGGAGATAAAATGGTATATCCTTTGCATACACACAGTAAGGACTGACACACAGGATGTGTGCACAGTAACATAAACACAGTTGGCAATACACAGATTAGTAAACCTACATTTCCACCATTATGTACTGTACTGCTATATACCCATGACATGCCCCTCATAGATTATGTGCATGGGACAAAACACACTACCTCTTACAACATGTAATGTTCTGAATGCCTCCACGGATGGTGAGATAATCCACCAGACATAGGATGTCATGTAGTGCTCCTACAAGCCTGGACAAGTGATAGTGTACCAGACATTGTATCAGCATGAAGTTTCAGGCAGGTATGATGCTGATGTGTGTAACTACCCTTACTCTGACCAATTTGGCAACAATATCACATACATGGGCATTGTTAAGGGACACAGACCACACATAGTTTGCCAAAAAAGGTCTAAGCGTGTTTCCTGCCTTTCCTGTAACTAGTCTAGTCCAGATACAGCTTTGATGGTTCCAGGACTGTTTGCAAGCTTCTGAGCGATGCCAAAAAGTCTGCTCTTCAGTTGTTCCCTTAGATCTGCTAGTTCTCTCCTCTCCTGCACTTTTAATAGCTTATTAGTCTACCACTTTACCAGACATCTTGTAGCAATTATTGTAGCACACATAAGTGCTGCCAGCACTAAATGTTCTACATGGAAACAGCTCCAGTAGTTATTATTAATGCCCACCCCTCCAGGCATGTTTAAAGATCAGTTCCTTGTGGTTTATTCTATTAACCTGGTGAAATTGGGCATCCTGAGGCAATACAGCAACTGCCTCATGTACACCGACAACCCTCTCCTCTTACCTCCCAACACTCAGACTTGTGAGAGATGCAGTTATATATCCTAATTGGAAGCACACACTCTCCAGCTAAGACCAGAATTGCTGGTCAAAAGGAGAAGGTCAACACTTGCATCACACCACATGGAACACACAGCCCTCAAAAACACACACCAGCACTGCCTTCAAATAAAAACACAAACCACACACACCTTCATGGAGGGTCTCATTAAAAACCTACCCAAACAGAAGAGGCCTCAAAATGATACCACAGTACAAGCAGAAAATTATTGATTTCAACAATTGACTAAGTTGCTGGTGTCATTCCAAGGCAATCCAGTGCCTATCTGCCTGGAATGACATGACTGACAGGCCTCAGTGCTTTGCCTGAGATGGTCTGCATCTGTCAACCCTGGCCTTCAGGATACTGGCCAAGGTTCTTGCCAGCCCTATAGTGCCTTTTGTAGGCTGTGTTCCAAAGACCAAATTGCCACCATAAGAGCTACAAACAAATGATATCTGAGGGTCATGCTCCTCAATGCTAGAAGTGTAAACCTCGAATTGCACTCGCTCGAGGCACCCCTTAAAATGGAGAACATTGACATTTGTGCTGTAACAGAGACCTGGTTCAAAGCATCATAAAGCACCCCTGCACTACCAGGCTATAACTCATTCCACACCTTTCTGCCCAAGAACTTGGACCGAAGATCCAAAGGTAGTGGTGTTTCCATATTCATAAAGGATGCGCACACCTCCAGACTGGTAGCCCAACATAATGCATCCGAGATACTTCAGGTGCAGCTAACATTGGGTAAGACAGAAATTCAGGTCATAGCCTGCTATAGGTTCCCAACCATGTCCCAAGACTCACACTCCATGTTCCTAAGCATCCTGGAGAGTATTAGGGTTCAACCTGACACTTTCATACTGGGCATCTTCAACTACCCCTCTATTAACTGGGGAAACTACTCATGTAGCAATACACTTGCCCAATGTTTCCTGAGATTAATTAATTCCAATGCCCTGGAACAGCTCATTTCTACCCCAACTACAGGTAGTAACATCCCTGACCTGGTCATTACTGACATGGGTGACCATTGCTCGACACCAATAGTCAGCTCCTCCCTGGTTAGATCTGACCACAAACTAATCACCTTGGAAATTCCCATCCCACCCACCCCCCTGCAAAGGTAACCACCATGAAAAATTTCTCCAAAGTTAACCTTGGGCTCCTAAAATAGAGGTGTCTAGCATTATGGCACCCATGCAAATAGAGAATAGTTGCATGACTGCCGGATCATACACCAATGCACCGCATGAACACATGCACAAATGCATGGCTCCCATCGTACACAATAGAACCAAGACAGTCTCCTCCAAAAAAAGGAAGCCAATCTGGTGGACCCCTGCCATAAACAAACTCTACTACAGAAAAAAGAAACTGATGCAGAATAAGGTGAAGTCCCATGACTAGAAAAACTCCCTTATCAGCCTCAACTAAAGGTTGAGATCCCTCATCAAATCCTCTACATCTAGCTGTGAAAACTGAATTGCAGCAGATAGTAAAGACAATCACAAGGCCTTCTATAGTTATGTAAAGAATCTCCATGGTAATACCCATATTTGCTCTGAGCTACTGCACAATGGTTCCTCCTATACCAAGCCAACAGATATTGCCAATATACTGGCCGACAAATTCAGTGCCAACATTACCCCTCTCTCCCCTCCAAAGAACCAATCACAATACCAGTAGATTGCCAGACACCCAGTATTACTGCTGCACAGGTTAAAACAGCACTGTCCAAGGCCCTGACAATACCCTGGCTGTGTTCTACATGAACTACAGAGTGAACAGGCACCACAACTGTATTCCCTGTTCAATCACAGCTTCACCTCAGGCTTTGTCCCTACCAAATATTGCACTGCTACAGTCATCCCTCTCCACAAAGGAGGAGTGACTACATACCTTGTGAACTCATGCCCTATTAGCCTGACAAGTCTGATATGCAAAGCTATGGAACACATCATCATGGACCTAATAAACAAGGATATAGCGAATATCCAAACTCTGGATCCCACACAACTTGGTTTTTTGAAGTGTAGATCATGCCTGCTCAACCTGGTCGACTTATTTGAGTCAGTCACCAGAGCTGTGGATGAAGGCAAGGTGGTTCATACAGCCTACCTTTATCTGGCCAAGGCCTGTGATACAATTCCCCATCCAGGAATCATAGTAAAACTACTAAGCTAGGCATCAACCCCTATATCACTAGGTGGGTTGCAAATTGGCTCACAGATAGAAACCACAGTGTGAAAGTACCTGACTCCAAGTCAGGCTGCCAACCAGTCATGAGTGGAGTCCCACAGGGTTCAGTCCTGGGTCCTCTCCTGTTTGGTATCTACTTCTCTAAAGTCCAGGCCAACACAAAGGGACTCTGGTTGACAATGTTCACAGATGATTACAAATTGGGAGCTATTATTAACTCCCCAAGTGATGTTGACATCCTGCAGAAAGGCCTCACTGAGACCAACAACTGGTGTCAGAACCATGGCCTTAAGCTCAGTGCCAAAAAATGTGTTGTCATCCCCTTTGGGAAAAACTCAGTTCCCATAAATTATCACATCGACGGTAATCCACTGAACACAGAAGGCATTATAAGAGATCTGGTAGCACAGGTTGACAGCAACCTCTGTTTTGACCACCACATTGCCACTGTGGTCAGAAAGTCCTTCTGTGTTGCATATTTCATTACTAATGCTTTTGCATCCAGGAAGAAAGAGGTCATTGTCTCCCTCTACTCTTCCCTCATTAGGTCAATCATCGACTACAATGCCCCATTTGGCATGTACCTCACCAGACACCTGCAACAAATGGGAAGGCCACAAAAGTACCTCACAAAGATGATCCTAGGCCTTAAACAGTTGTCCTATATGGACAGACTCAAAAAAACTTCAACTATTCTCTGTCTCATATCGCCTACTTAGAGGTAATCCCTGCCTGACTTACAAAGTCATGTCTGAACCAGCTCTGTTTGAAATGCTACATCTAAAGAAATTGCAATCCCTCCACACCACACTCTCATCAGACCTCAACCTCATTACCACAATAAACAGAACATGCTGGAGGGACAGGTTCATAACCCAGTGACTGCCCATGCTATGGAATAGATTCTAATACATGTCAAACAGAGCTCCTCACTGGCCCTCTTCAAAAGAAATCTTGATGAATGGATGGGCAATAGAAAATTCACCCCGGGGATCACTCCAGTGGCTCTACTCAACAGAGGCACTGGGAAATAATGTTGGGTGGCACAGTACCAGGGTAATCTTATGGGCTAGGCTTGTAAAGGCACCAGGGCCGGTTGCCTAGTACATACCTATGAACCTATGAACCTAAACATCTGGATATTCCATAGACATCTGTACATAGGACTGGTATGGCCTGCACAATGTTTTAACATGCTGCATATGAGGCAGATGCAGTTACCATGCTATATAAAGTAATGCCATCAGGAGGTGGTAAACAGGCATGGATGGTACACCAATCAAAATATTATCAACCAAATTGGATATGATCTTCACCCAAAGATGCACAGTTTCCAGTAATGAGATTAGAACCCCTAGCATTCTAGTTATTTCTACTATACTGCTATGCAGTTATCAGATATGCCACAAAGCTTACATGATTTCTTCTAGTCCCAAGGTACTTCTAAGGTGAATGACATCAGCAGGCCTAGTAAAGTAGGGTGATGGGACGTTTACAGGGTGGTACACAAATCAAAATCATACAATCCACACAGTATATGATCATCACAGACACACACACAGACAATTACCAGTATTGAGATTAGAACTGTCTATCTAGTTATTTCTACTATAGTGTTATGCAGTTATCAAACACACCACAGAGCTTATACAATTTCCCCTACTTCAAAGACACTTCTAAGGTGAATGACATCAACAGGACTAGTAAATTAGGATGAGGGGAAGTGTAAAGGGTGGTACACAACTCAAAATGGTATAACACACACAGTATATGATTCTCACACACACTTGCCAGTATTGAGATTAAAACTCCTGCCTATCTAGTTATTTGTACTACAGTGTTAGACAGTTACTGCACATGCTACAGAGCTTACTGGGCTAACAATTGGCTAAAGGTGCTCATAACTGCACAGCTAAGATAAAGTATTGCAGGTAGCAGAAAGTATGCCTTCAGTTTTCCCTTAGATCTTGCTAGTACTTTCTCTCTTGCACTTCAAATAGCATAATAGCTTTGCACTTCAACAGGTAATTGTATCAAAAATGTAGCACACCTGGGAGCCATCAGCAGTAATCATTCTTCACAGAATTAGCCTCAGTATGTAGTAATCATGACCACCCCTCCTGGCATGATTGAAGTGCAGTTTTCTGTGCTTTCGCCCATTAACCTGGTGCACTTGGCCATTCTGAGGCACTGTTGTAACTGCCTCATGTAAACAAACATCCCTCTCCTCTAAACTCCAAACACTCAGACTTGTGAGAGTTAACCCTATATCACCAAATCTGGAAATATACTCTCCAGCGAAGACTGGACTAGCTGGTCAAGAGGATAAGGTCAACACCTGCACCACATCATGTGAAACACATAGCTTGCCACAACACCCACTATCACAGCCCTGGCATGCACTCACAAACCACACACCCACCTTCACAGAGGCACTCAGTGGACATTTACCCCAACAGCACAGACCAGCAAGACAGACACCCACTCGGCCACCACAACACAGCACATGCCAAAGGAGACATATGTCACCTACACAGTGTGCCCCTCAACCTAAGCCCCTAAGGCTAACCACCTTGCCCAATACAGTAATCATGGGTGACTCAATACTGAGGCACACACATCTCTGACTCACTAGGTTGATTAAGGAGAAGGTAACAGCCAGCTGTCTATCACATGCCAGCATCCAACACATGACACACCCAGTCGGGTCACTCCACAACAACTACAAGTATCACTCTGTCATCATCCATGTGGGTATGAATGACCTGATATGCCCCTCCCTGTACTACATGACAAGAGACATGGTTGAGGTCTTGGATTATGTGGTCCAGTCAGGTATGACAGTAGCCCTGAGCAGTATAATACTGTCACCCAGAATGATCCTGCAGTACTAACAACAAATGATTGACTTCAACATTACCTTATGTGTTGTTTGTCATTTTGAGGAGATCCAGTCTCTCTCTCTGCTTATGATAACATGATTGACAGACCTCAATGCCTTGCCAGAGATGGCCTGCATCTGTCACCCCTGGGTTTCCAGGTACTGGCTAAGTCTCTTGCCACCCATATAGTGCCTTTTTAGGCAGTGTCCCAAATCACATTACCACTGTAACAGCTAGACATGAATGCAATCTGAGGGTCATGTTGCTCAGCAGTAGACATCTAACTCTCAAGATGCAGTCACTCAAAGCACTCCTCAAAATGGAGAACATTGACAGTTGTGCTGTAACAGAGACCTGCTTTACAGCAGCAGACAGCAGCCCTGTACTGACAGGCTATGACTCATTCCACAGCTGTCAGCCCCAAAACATGGACCACTGCTTCACAGGTGGGTGTGTCTCCATATTTATAACAGATATGCACACCTCCAGACTAGTATCCCAGCATAATGCATCTGAGATACTTCAGGTTCAACTGACTTTGGGTAATAGTGCAATCCTGGTCATACCCTGCTATGGGTCCACATCCATGTCCCTAGACTGTCAATCCACATTTCTCAACACCATGGCATCTATCAAGCTCCAAGTAAGCACTGACATAGTAGGAGACTTCAACTAACCCTCCCTCAACTGGGAAAAGTAGTCAAGCACCAATAGACTGGCCCAACACTTCCTGAGATTTATCAGTTCCAATGCCCTATACCGGCTCATACTGACCCCCAGTAGAGGATGCAACAACCTTGACCTGTGTTGATTACTTCCATATGGGACCATTGCTCGACAACAGTAGTCAGTCCCTAACCTGGTCAGATCCAAACATGATGTAATCACCATGGCAATCCAGATCTCACGCACATGCCCCACAATGGTAACCACCTTGAGAAACCTCACCAAAGCTGATTTTGGAGTCATAAAAACAGGGGTGGATGACTTCACTGCACCCATGTCAATGGAAAATAGCTGCATGACTGTCGACTCATACACAAATGTACTGTAAAAAAATGTACATGAATGCATGGTACTAGCCATAGCCAACAGAACCAAGACACTGTACTCCAAACAGTGGAAGCCAATGTGATGGTCCCCTGCCATTACTAAAGTGTACAACAGAAGGAAGACACTGTTGCAGAAATAGATGGTGTCCCAAGACTGGTAAACCCCCTTGTTAGCCTCAACAACAACTTGAGATCCCTCATGGAATCATCTACAGTCAGCTATGAAGGCAGAATTGTAGCAGACACTGACAACAATCACAAAAGCCTTTGATAGTTATACCAACAACCTCCACAGCAATACCCACAAGTGCTGTGAGTTACTGCACAATGCTAACTCCTATCCTGAGCCAACAGATATTGGCAACAGTCTTGCCAACACATTCAGTGCCAGCTATACCCTCAATCCTGCCTAAGGGAACAATCACAATGGCAGATGAATGTCAGGCATCCAGCATTACTGCAGCCCAGGTTAGACCTGCATTGTCCACAGGCAAGAATACAGCTTCCATGGGACCCAAACATATCCGTGGCTGTGTACTACATGATGTACTAAGAGACCTGGCACCAGATATGTGTGCCTTTTTCAGTCACAGCCTCACCTCAGGCTTTGTCCCTCCAAAATGGCACACTGCTACAATCATCCATTTCCATTAAGGGGTAGCAACTACAGACCCTGGGGATTATTGGCCCATTAGTCTGACAACTCTACTATGTGCAGATATGGACCACATCATCAGAGACCTGATTGACAAATATATAGATAATCTCCTAACTCTGGTCCCCACACAGTTTATTGACTTCTTTGAGTGAATCACCAGGGCTATGTATGATGGTAAGGCACTGCATACAGCCTACCTTGATCTGCCAAGGTATTTGCTGCCATTCCTCAGTCAGGAATTAATGATAAACTCACCAAACTAGGCATCAATCCCTATATCAGTAGGTGGATTGTAAATTGGTTCACAGAACACACAGTGTGACAGTGGAAAACTCCAAGTCAGAGTGGCAAGCCGTCACGAGTGGAGTCCCACAGGGATCAGTACTGGGTAGTTTCCTGTCTAGCATCTACTTCTCAGGAGTACAGCCCAACATAGAGGAACTCTGGCTGATCAAGTTCACAGAGGACTGCAAGCTGGGAGCCATCATTAATTCCACAAGTGATGCAGACATCCTACAGAGAAGCACCACTGAGTCAATGAGTAGTGTGGAAACCATGGCCAGAAGCTTAACACCACAAAATGCATCATCATCCCCTTTGGTAAAACATTCAGTTCCCAGTAAGTACCACATTGATGGAAGCCCAATGAACACTGTAAGTGTTATAAGGGATATGGGCCACAGGTTGACAGCAACTTCTCCTTTAACCACCACATTGCCACTGTGGTCAGGAATTCCTTCTATGTGGCACATCGTATTTACAAGGGTGCACCCATGAAGCCAGAGGTAATCATTTCTGTCTTCTCTTCCCTCATTAGACCACTCATCAAGTATTATGGCCCATTTGGCATGTACCTCACTAGACACCAGCAACAGCTGGGGAGGCCACAGAAGTACCTCACAAAGAGGTATCTAGGCATTAAACATATGTCCTACACAGACAGACTTAGAAGACTCCAGCTATTCTCTATGTCATATCATCTAGTTAGAGACTATCTGTGCTTGACTTACAAAACCATGTCTGACCCAGCTCTTTTAGAAATGCTACATATGAAGACATCCCAATCCCTCCACACCACACATTGCAGAGACTTCTACCTCATTAACACAATCGACACAACATGCTGGTGGGACAGGTCCCTCACTAAGAGACTGTACATGCCCTGGAATACACTTCACATACATGTTATGCAGAGCACCTAGCTGACCCTGTTTCATAGAAATCTTGATGAGTGGATGGGTAATAGACAGTTCACCCCAAGGATCACTGCAGTGGCTCTACTTAATACAGGCACTGGGAAGTAACATTCGGTGGAAGTAACATTGGGTGGCACAATGGCAGGGCCCTTCTATGGGCTATGATTGTAAAGGCTCCTGGGCCAGTAGCTTACTACACACTTATGAACCTATAAGGGGAATGACATCAGCAGGACTATTAAAGTAGGGCAGTGGGTGTTAAACTTATAGGCACACAAACTTACACACACACATTTGCCAGATGTGAGTACAGAACCCCTACTTAACTAGTTATTTGCAACATAGTGTTACAGTGTTATCACACCTGCTACAGAGCTTACTGAGCTGACAGCTGGCCAAAAGTATTGATATGGGGAATGACATCAGCAGGACTGATAAAGAAGGGCAGTGGGTGTTAAACTTATCAAAATACTTTGTCCTACAAACAGACACACTTACACACACATTTGCCAGATTTGAGAGTAGAACCCCTGCCTAAGTAATTATTTCTACTACAGTTTTGGGCATTCATCACATGCACTACTAAGCTGACTGGGCTGACAGCTGGTCGAAGTTGTTGATAAAGAGAATGACATCATCTGGACTGATAAAGTGGGGCAGTGGGAAGTGTTGTGGGTGGGAATGGCATAAAACTGTTTTACCTACAACCAAACATACAAATCCCTCAGTCTTACGCACGCAACTGTCACTCACATAGTTGCCAGTATTGGGTTTAGAACTCCTACCTATCTAGTTACTTGTACTATAGTGTTACACAGTTATCGCACACGCTACAGAGCTTACAGGGATAGCAGGTGTCCAATGGTACTTCTAAGGTAAATGACAGCAGCAGATCTTGTGCAGTTGGGGAATGTGAAGTGTACTGAGTGGGAACAGTCTGCTAATACTTAGAGCTGCAGCGACACACACACACACACACACACACACACACACACACACACACACACACACACACACACACACACACACACACACACACACACACACGCAGGTGGTGTGATATTAACCTTTTATGCTTGCACCTTTTATGCTTGCATGTGCCACTGTTTAAAGCCAGTATGCCACTGTCCACAGCAGGACATCACTGTATGCCATTCATGGTACCCATGTGTGTGACCCACACTGCTGTGTCTGTCCCCTTGTGTCTCTCTGTGACTGTCTTTCACTTCCCCACATCTATGTGTGTGTATGCTCAACATATATAGTTATCTGTTGGCCATATTTGTCTGCATGTGTGTCACACACAACAGATGCGGATATATCACATATGGGCTACCTATAACTAGCTGGGGGTAATCCTGTCTGATGTGTGTGTGTAGGGACAGTTAAGGTGTACATAGCTGTCTGTATGCACAGGCATATCTACACAATATAGTCATAAAGACCAATGTAGGTTCCAACATGTCCTGTGATTCTCTAAGTGTAGGAACATGCCCAGAGTGACCTTGTATAGTTAGAGTAGGACTCCATTCCAACATGTCCTGTGCTTCTCTGTAGGAGCATGCCCAATGTGACCTTGTATAGTTAGAGTAGGACTCCATTCCAGAGATAAGTGTACTCCGGTCCAGGGTTTTGTGTGCTACAGACATACTTCTTAGAGGTACAGAGGACTTTCCTTGGGGGTAATGGTTTGTTTGGGAAGACATTTTCTGACATATCTGTATTTTGACACTGCAATGTATTGTGTCATTACCTAATGTCAGACATCCTAAAATCATCACAGAGCTTTACCAGAGAAATACTAGTCATATGATGCATAGACTGAAATTATAATGGCAGCAATGTACATTCTTGCCCAACAAGGCCAGTTGGGAGGTGTGGCTACAGCCCATTGAGTGATAGTCCAGCAACTTGTTGAAATACTGGCTGGGGATCTTCTGCTTCTATGGTATCTGTGTAACCTAAGATGTGATATCCTGGTGTGGCCTACCTGTCTGTTGTACATTTTTTGGCACATAGTCTGGGTGTTTGGCTAGAGGTTTTGTACAGTCTGCATAAACATGTGTTTTTATGGCAAGTTATTTCAGTATAATTGAAGAGTGATGTTACAAAATATTGACAGACATTACTGTGTCAACCTACATAACCTTCAAACAATTCTCGCTACTGCAAACCCTTCACCTTACCAACTTTCTCAGTATGTCAGGGCAATATTTACCACACATGCCTATCATTGTACCTTTGTTCCACATTTACTGGTGCCCTTGTTCAGACATGTTGCTGTCAGGGGTTCTTGTTATGGGTGTGGGTACAGACTGCATTGTACTGTGCAGGCATGTCCATTATATACAAAAGCAGACATAAAACAAGGAATAAAACCATATTTACAATGACCACTGGCAACAGTACCAAGAAGCATGTTTATTCACAAAAGCCCTAGCACCTTGGCTACACAGCCCTCAAGAAGTCCATTATATGTGTAGTATAGTCTACATATACTGTGACTTTCAGGTATGTTAGTGGCAGAGCAATAGGTGTCACTGACATGCATAATTGTTGGCGCTACAGTTTTCTGCACATGACCGTGTGTCAGACAGCCTGTACCTAGTGCAGTACAAGATGACAGTCAGGAGAACATGTTGGCCAGATCCTGACAGTATTGACCACACATGGACATAGCTCATTGACCCCTGCATATTGAGCACGTGCAACATGTTTTCATGTGTATTGGGACACCTCTACCAATCTGTGTTATGCTGCTATTTCCCTGCAAACATGCATGTTACTGCATTTATGTGGGTACCTGTCAACTGTAGACATTTCCAGAGACTGTGCTGATATTTGCTTTACATTTTGATTCCATTTACCATACTATTGTGCCCTGTCTTGGAGACTATAGGCATATCAGTAAAGAGCACAGGTGAGATTGTAATGGCATACATTTGCATGTCAGACTTGTTACCCTTCAGAGCCTTACTGCAACTGCGAGACCTGCTGTGCTATGACTGTGTGGGTCTGTTGGGAGGTGATTCAACATTGCTGCCATTTGTGGACCTTTTGCAGACATTTCCCTCTGGTTTTCTGCAGCTGACTTGCTGTGTGGGTCTGAGGGGTGGGTATGGGACCCCACACTGACATCCATGGCTGTGAGCTATGACCAACTCCCAGTTAGGTTGCCCCACACATATACTGCAGCAGGGTCTGCCACCTTGGGTACTACTGCATAGTGTTGTGAGGCCAGTATTGGGCAGACATTTCCTGTTGTCCCACATAGCTGTCAGCTGTCTGCTGCTATCCTAGTAGTCCACCCCATTCCCTTGCATGCATGCAACAATACCATACATATGCTAGCAGAACATACTGATACATTAATTTACTGTTAAGGCAACTGACTTACCTTGTGCCTGTGGCAGTTGTGTGTACTGAGCTTGAGGGTTGCCTGTGTTGGATACACACAGTACACTGCCTATACATGATAAGTTACAGGTAGTGTGATGTGTGTATCATCCTTTTTACTGTGTGTGTGTGAGCAGAGAGAGGTGTCAGTCCCAGAGTGCCTACAGTGTCAGTGTGTGTGCTATGCATTGCCTCTTTGCCAAGGCCAGGCCATACTGTGCATGCCTCCATCTGCCTGCAGGGGCTGGCTCAGGGGGTTACTCATCTGAGTCCCTCTGTGTTTGTGGGGACCTTGGCAATGGTGGGAGGTTCTGTGGACCTTCCGCATCCTGTTCCTGCTGCAGCTGTTTCTGCAGGATCATATTATGTAGCATGGCACATACTATGAACATGTGTGCACATGACTGGAGAGTACTGCTAGGCTCCACCAGATATGTCCAGGCAGCAGAACTGTGATTTGAGCATCCCAGACACACACTCTATAATGATTCTAGTTTGTGCATATGCCTCATTATGGCATTCTTGAATGGGTGTGTGTGCATTTCTGATGGGAGTCATCATCCACGGCTCCAGTGCATAGACAGCATCCCCCACCAGATGGCCATACAGGATGTTCCCCCTGACAAATCCATGATACAGCTGCGAGGAATGCTAGATGTGAGAGTCATGATAGTTTCCAGGGCTGCCAGCACACACATTCATGATTATGCCTTGGGCATTGCACACGACCTAGCAGTTGATGGAGGGGAAGCCCTTGCCATTTATGTAGACCCTACCCTGCTCACCAGGTGGTGCTTTGATGTGGATGTGCATGCAGTCTATGGCACCCAGTACCTCTGGATATTTAGCTACATGGTGGAAGAGACACATATTGCTGGTCAATTCCTCATGGGTGTTGGGGAAGTATATGTGGTCACATTCATTTGATAGCATGGCATCCAGAAAATTGTGGAGTACTCTGGATGCAAATGCCTGTGACACCTCCATGATATCCCCAGTAGGTCTTTGGAAAGTACCTGTAGCTAGTATTCTTAGGGCTACACATACCTTAGTATCTACTGGGATGGGCTCCCCTTTGTTCATTCTGGATGTGAAGCGAGGCCGGCACAGCTCCACAATTTGCTGAAGTATGTCCTTGTCCACCCTGTACTGCTCTAATATCTCCAGGTCATGTAGCCCCTAGTAGGTTATCCTGGTTCTGAACACTCTTCTTCTCCTCCTGAGTCTGGGGCGGTTGTCAGTGTTATCTTCCTCACCACTGTCAGCCTCCAACACATACTGATATATAAAAGCGATGGCAGCCCCTAGCATTTTGTCAGTTAAAATTCCAAGGTTTACTCCAAAGGTAAAGAGTTTGTGGGAGAAACCAGACTGAGGGGTGTTTACATACTTTATAGTGGTGTGCTACAACTGCTGCCTATGTGATTGGGTCTATGATACATTCCATCTGCCTGGTATATTACTCATGGCTTTGAATTGGCCACTGTGAGTGTTAGAGGCATTAGTGGTAATTTGTTCATGTTTGCCTTTATTCTGCTGTTACTTTTTTTAATTATTTTTTACTTACATATCCTCCCAATTTCAGCTATGCAGCCACCTACCAGATGTATTGTTATGTACTTTGCCTGCCCATTGTAAGTTGCAAGAGTCCATATTAGAGATTTTTAATTCATTTCCCCTTTATTGTGCTGTTGCCCTTTATTTTTTTACATCTCTTCCCATTCTCAGCTATGCAGCCACATGCCAGTTGTATTAATGAGTGCTTTCAATGGCCCATTGTGTGTTGCAGTATCCCATATTGCTGTTTCTACTGCATTTCCCTTGTTCTTCTATTTCTTTTTACTTTTCCTATGTCCTTCCTGTTTAATCCCCAGTGCACCACCCAGACCTGTTTAGCTAGTGTAAACAGCAAGAAATGGCCCTCCCCTGGCTGAGAACACCTCCTCAGTTCATGGAATATTGTTATACAGCCTTAGACACACCCCTTCACTTAGCTTTGCTTAGCTAAGCACAAACCCGGACAACAGAGCACCAATGTGCTTACAGCAAGCATGACACACACCCTTTTCAAGTTAGCTGTTCTTCCTGTCTGTATGGTAGTGTTAGAGCACCTACCTGGCTAGGTGCAGTGTGACACTTAGAAGAAATTTATGATTCAGTATAAGTCCCCTCATTAACATACCCCACTGTCTTAATCCCTAGTTACTGCATTACACATGAGCCTTCCCCTTAGAAACTACTGCTCTCTGACATTTTTTACTTTCTGCATGCCATTGACTATAATGGCAGAATGCAGTTTTCCCCAACACTTGCCTTTTCCCTTTTTTAATTTTCCCCACCATCCCATTTGTACGCCGCTTCACCATACTTCAATGGTTGAGATCGACCAAAAAAAAAAAAAAAAAACTTTCAGCGGGATTCATCAAGCTCCATGCAAGAATAGTGTTATTCTTGCATGGAGTGTTTCATGGTTGTCTAGGACAGCAGCATGCCCTACATATTCATGAAGGCATGCTCCTGTCTATACTAGATGGCCACAAAGCAAGAATGAGTGCAGGGGATGTGTCTGAGCAGTGCTCACACAGTACACACACCCCCTGCACTTTAGAATTGCCTTACGGCAATTCCACAGCAGCTAACAGTTCAGCGGTACATATAAACACAGTCCCCCACAACATAGCACTTAACTGTCCAGATTTTTACAGAGTGTCCAGATTATTCTCTAATAATGTTGGCCTTTCACTCATAAAATGTCCTTTAACACAAATTGATACATACTAGCAGCTTTCTCGGTTTATAAAAGTAATGTTAGACGTTTATTTTTTTTTCAATCTCCAATAAAGTTTAAGCGTAGTTGAGCGGGTTTGCACGACGTACAGCTATGCTCAGCCTAGCTTACACATCCCAATGAGCTAAATAGGAATATATAGCCAAAGTAGTCAAAAGTGCAATAGCATAGTAGTTAGAGCTTTTGGTTTGCAAGCAGCCATTTATGGTTTGAGTCCCAATACAGTCCATTCATTTTTATTTGTGAAAACAGCACTAAAAGTATATTTTGTTATCAATAGGTAGTGAATAATATATATTTGTTAACCAGTGCAGTGTAGCAGGTCCAAATGTGAGGTGTCAGTGTAGTACAGATGTGAACCCCCCATATAAACACAAGTGTCCCATACAGTATAGCCACAAAAGAATGTAAGGTAATGAAAGCACATAGGGGGATGTTATGGAAGGTAAACATACATATCATAATATATAATTTATGAGGAATCAACCTCACAATGCTGATAGTCTGTAAAAGGAAAGCAGAACAATGCTAACTTGTGCTCAGCTATGCTTAGCCTCTATAAGCATTGCTTAAATGTAAATTATAAGCAAGAATTAGCATAGCTAAGTGGATTTGTGCACTGGTAAGCAGGGCCTAGCATCTACCCCTTTAAGCAATACTTATCTTTGCTAAGCGGGTTTGCCCAGTGCTTAGCTTAGCTCAGCATAGTCAAAACTGTCCAATCACAGCAAAAGGCAGGAAATCAGCCCTATTTAAACCTTGCAGGTGAGAATACAGCCCATAACCAATTGTAGCTCCCCACTGTAGGCACTATGGCTAATGTCGGTGAAGGTGTGCCTTTCAGGCACAGCGCGGGGGCATTCAGGAGTCCAGGGTCATGGTTGGACTCATTGTAGAAAACCATGACATGAGACTGCTGCAGGACCAGTACCACAGCTCCCAGTACAAAGTGGAGGCCTGGGACCATCTCACCAGCAATCTCACCAGTGCCACTGGCATCCCTCGGACTGGTAAGCAGGTCCGGCACCACTTTGCTGACTTGAAGCAGAGGAAGAGGGAGCTCTTGGACCAGTGGGTCCAAGATGTCTGGGCGGGGAATACTCCAGGCGTGTGTAAGTACCAGTCACAATGAGTGTTTTCCAAAGTCCAGCCTGTGTATCTGATGAATAGGTATGCATAAATGTTTTTTCTTATTTCCTGTACAGCTGCAGATGAGAGGGCTGTGAACTTGGGTGCTCATGACAGCTGGCTGCGTCATGAGGCTGGTGAGTAACAATCTAGCTTGTAGTATTCAGGGCAAATAAATAAACATGAGTAGACTGCCACCTTGCAGTATTTAAAAATGGGTATGGTTTGTACTGAGTAAACAAGCCAGTAGGAGAGTAATAGTGACATACAGGTTATATATCAATACAAGTGTAAGTACTTGTCAATAAAAGTCAAAAGCCCTGACTGGTTGTGCTCACTTTGGTATTATATGAATCAAAATGTGTACAGTTTATGCATAGCAACTATATCTCTGAAAACATTAAACAATGAAGGCTCATCTGACAAAGATTGTGGAGTTATAAAATAGGAGATTAACCATATGAAATGTTGCATGTACCAAGATCTGATATCTGAATAGCAATGTTGTGCAACCAACAGAGTATTAGACAGAAAACAGTCAAACAATAGGAAGCAGTTTCTCAATATCTCATTCTGATGAAATACAAACTTGTTTAATTTTTTTGCACAAACAGGCATGGTTCGAATCCCGGGAGTGGTAGTAAGCTGTATGCATAATTTCACACAGGATTTTGTGAATATGTGTAGAAACAGTCAGGAAGTATTAACAGAAATGTCCTCCACAGGTCTGTCAGGTAAGAAAAGGTATAAAGTAGCTATAAAAAGGCTGTAGTTATACCGTGTCCATCACCCAGTGTCCAACCCTAAGGCTGCAAATGACAACAAGATAAGTGCATACACCAAGTAGTCTCCCCCAAGAAATGTTCCCCAAGTTTCACGCTGTCACAGTTAGTGGTCACTGCTTTCAATAACCAGGGTGACTGATAGAAATCAAGGCAGAGTATGGCAGTAGTACACACACACACACACACACACACACACACACACACACACACACACACACACACACACACACACACACACACACACACACACACACAGTATGAGTGCACATATTTAACCCTGACTATGTGAATATGGGTAAAAACAGCCAGGTAGTGTTAACACAAATTTCCTCCACAGATCTGCAGGGTAATAAAGGTATAAAGTAGCTATAAGAAAGCTGTAATTATACACTGTACCACTGCCAAACCTAAGGCCATAGGTTGTTGTAAAGTGAGGTAATACCTGTAGAGTAATGATTTCAGTAATAATCATTAAAGTTGTGAGAACTTGAAACATATATAGTTGTTAATTGACATCTCTTTCTCTTCCCCACCTTATCTGCACCAATAATCTAAACACATAAATCAATGTGTATGTTTTTTACCAAACCTACTGTTGGGACATGTGTCCTATTGTTCTACAAATATTGAAATATGTTTCTATTAATGTTACCTGTTCACATACTATCATTGGTGGCCTGTTGCTATCAATATAACCTGCATGCAGTTATAATGCCCACTGTAGTTCCATAAATGCATGTGTTCTGTTTGCTATGGAACTGTTCCAAATCTGTTGTTTTGGGTTAATGGGAATACCTATGCATGCTGTCATAACTAATCCTGGAATGTGTTTTTTCATGACTAACCAACATATGTTGTAAAACTGCAAGAACATAGCATGTCTGGGAAGGCCAATCCCAGCAGATCTACCTGTCCTGCCTCAATTGGCCATGGCACCATGCCCCAGTACATCTGGGATCCACCCCAGGACCTCCTTGTCCACTGGTCTGGCACCACCTTTGGGTGAAACCACCTCAGGGGATGAGGCTCACCCCCCCTGGATGTGGGCGCGGATAGGATCCTGTCACCCAAAGCCAAGTCTAGGGATTGGTGCATAGTGATCTTCAAAAGGATTTCAGAGATCTGCTATGCCAGCTTGAGGGTCGCATGGTGCATCTAGAGGGTCAGCCTGCCCCTCCTGCTCAGCCTCCAGCACACCCAACTTCAGGGCCATAAAGATGCAGTGGTGACTGTCCATGGGTGGGGACCTCAGTCACACTGTATCCATTTAGGGGGTTGTGGACATCCGATTCCCAACCACCCCTCCCCATCCAAGGTGTTTACCCCCACATGTGTCATATACTGCCCCTGTTTGCTGTCTTGTCTGTCTTCCTACCCAACCTACCTCCCCAAATCTACCTACTATCCTTCCTCAACATGCCACTCTCACCTTAAAAGAAGAAAAAAGGGCAATCTATTCCCACAAAAATGTCGCCTCATACATAGCTGTCCATTTCGCACACGTGTCCACTGGACACATGCAATCTGGTCTAATTGGCTTCAGAACACATTATTGTTGTCCTCCCCCTCTCTCAGGGGTTTGACTGTCCAGATTTACCTCCAAATTCTGTATATATGCACAGTTGTTGCTGTAGACGAAATGGACTGCTATGGAATTTCCCTACACCCTTACTGCACATCCCTAGCTATATTTCAAATTATTTTTCCCTCTGCGTGCCCCCTTTTTTCTCCACTTTCCTATCACCCCTTTTTTCTTTTTTTTAAAGAAATTAGCATGGGGGTAAGCAGGTGTAAGCAGAAGTAAGCAGGAGTAAGTGTGTTTGCATGGTGCTAAGTGAAGCTAACTCAGATTAAGCACTTTTAAGGCTAACTGTGTGTAAGCATTGTTAACCGTAAGTTAGCATATGATGCATACCCTCTATAAAATTCACACTAAAGCAAACCTGTCATCCCATGTGATGAAGCATAAGCACAGCCCCCTACAATGTTCCAGCACAGATGATTGTGCAGAATGGTGTAGAAAGCAATGTACATACTCCTACATTAAACAAAATTAAAACACATATTTAATTTTGTTTTCTGTCCGCAATAAAGTTTAAGTGTAGCTGAGTGGGTTTGTGCTTTGTACAGTTGTGTTTAGCATAGCTTAAATATCTGAAGGAGTTAAATAGGAATATATGAGCTAAATAACAACCCAAAATAGTGTAGCAATTAGAGCTGCTACTTTGTATACAGACATTCACAGTTCGAGGCCCAATGAAGTATTTTCACTTTTATATGTGAAAGCAGTTGTAAATTAATATTTATGAATTGGAATGATATTTGTAAGTCATGTGACTCATGTATGGTAGCGTAGGGCTGGGAAAAATGCCATAGGGAAATGTAAAAAACTTTTTCGTGTTCTTTTTTTAAATAATTGTTTGCGGCCAGTTAAGCCTGCCACAGCTCTGCTGAAACAAACTAATGATTGCTAAGAATAAAAATATAAGCAATCCTTAGCAACTGTAAGCTTTGCTTAGCTGGTTTAAGCCTTGCTAAGTGGATTTGTGTGGAGCTAAGCATAGCATAGCATATTTGAAAATTGCCCAATCATGGAAAAGTGCACGAAAATGGTCTTATTTAAACTGCACAGGTGGGAATACAGCCATATTGCTTTGAGTCTGATCAGGGCAGCAACAATGAGAGGATGTTTGCTTCCGAGTGCAATGCTGGGGCATCCAGGAGTCCAGGTTCATGCATGGACTCCTTATCAAAGACCATGAAGCTGGACTGCTGCAGGGCTAGTACCAGAGTTCCCAGTACAAAGTGGAGGCCTGGGACCATCTGGCACATGATCTCACCAGTGCTACTGGCATACCCCAAACTGATGAGCAGGTGCATCATCACTATGATGACCTAAAGCATCGGAGGGGGGAGCTCTTGTCCCAGTGGATTCAAGAGGCACAAGCAGAGGACGTCCCAGAAGTTTGTAAGTATCCAGTCTGTGTATTTGTAAATAATTATTTCAAAATTGTATATGCTACCGTACAGGTGTGCTTAATGTGTGTTCTTTCCCCATACAGCTGCCGATGATAGAGCTGCGAACACTGATGCGCATGCACAGTGACTGGTCTGTCTGCACCGAGAGTTTGGTGAATACAGAAATATTTGTAATATCTGCTGTAATAAATTAGAAATAGTAAAGGTAGTACTGTCTGTATGCATAATTGTGCTCTAACTGTACTGAATAAATGCATGTGTCAGGCTGCCAGTGTTAAAATTCAGTAGTACCAGCTGCTACGTAATACAAAGTTTTGTAGCAAACAAGGTACAACTGAGGAGAGGAAGAGTAGGATATGAATTAGGCTGTCTGAAAGAACCTGCAAAGAAACTGCTGTATCAGGGCTACTGTAACAGTTACAAATGAGAAGCAGTCTTCCTGTACAGATCATGCAGTAATACTAACTGTGGATTTCTGAGTTATAGAAAGTGTTGCTATGTCAAAAATAATAAAGCTGACTACCACGAACTGTTGTCTTTCATTTGTCTTGTATCTGAAAAGTATAACTGTGTAGCTGCAGCAGCATGCAGTAACTGAAGTGAAGTGACGCAGCACTGCTCGTCTGCATAGTTCAGAATTTGGATCTGAGATAACTGACAAAATGCAAAAGTAAATATTTTCTTCAGTAATGTCTTGTACTGTGTTCATGCGAGCATTGCTTTGCATACCAGCTGTAAGTAGTCCTGAATATACAGCAAAGTGTGATACACTAAGAGGTGCAGACTGCAAAAGTAGAGTGTGTTGACTTGATTCTAAATTGAAGACTGTTTTATTAAAATGTCCAAATGTCTAGTTTTAGTAATCTGCTCTTATTGTGTAAACAATAACATCAACAGTTTCTTGTTCTGATGTTTATTGTAGGTATTATGGAAAACAAATAAAAAGAGATTTGATAAAAAAATAAGTGTGTAGAAAAGTATGTACTAGACAGAAATAACCCAACTCACCAATCACCACTACCCCATTAGCTCAGTCTGATAAGGATTAGGTCTGTAATTCCATTTTGCACACACACACCATGGTTCGAATCCAGAGACTGCTACTAACTGATCTTTCTATTTCTACAGCTGTAAACTTGAATATTGGAAGAAACACTAATCTATAGTGAACAGATATTTTCCCCACACTTAAAGAAATATTTGCAGAAGCAGTATGATGGGTATATGTACGAAATGTGTACAAATGTTCTGTTGAGCAGCCCTAGTCCTACAGATTGAAGCAGGCTAGCCATATACACTATATAGTCTGGCCAATACAAGCCTCTCAAGTATCACGCTGTCACAGATAGTTTCCCTGTTGCCAAGAAAGCTGCACCCGGATAACATCACAGTATAAGTATGCCAAAAGCACATTTACAAAACAGCAGGACAGGGAACACATTGTTACTTGTACCAGTAAGTATGACAGGTATGAGTCCCCTATACTTATGTACATAGAGTTGTCATACCTTGCCCCATAGTACTCCAGGTGCACAGAAGCACAGGTGCGAATGTGCTGTATTAGCTGCATGGCCCAGGTAGAGGTTAATGGAGGGTAGAACTGTAGAGTATTGAACAGTAGTGTATTGAGAAGTATCACTGAATGCAGTTGTTAATGGAATTATTTTCTCTTCCCCCACCACTCATCTGCTCCAGTAATTGCATAAAATGTAATATGGGTATGTTGTTACCAAAATTTACTGTTAGGACCTTTGTTCTATTTTGGATATTATATTTGAAACTGTGTGCATACTAACAAACCTTGTTGAATAACCATTGTTGTTAGCCTGTTGCCATAAATATAACCTGCATGCTGTTGCAATCCTGACTGCCATTTCATTTCTTCATGTGTTCTGTTTGCCATGCCACTGTTACAATTCCATTGTTTTGGGTCAATTGGAACACCCATGCATGCTGTGTTGACTAATGTTTAAATGTTTTGTTCATGACTAACCAAGACACCTTGTTAATTCTCACTCCATAGCATCTTTGGGAAAGCTGATCCAGGCAGATCCGCCTCTCCCACCCCACCTGACCAAGGCACAGGGTCCCAGCACATCTGCGACCCAACCCAGACCTCCCTCTTCTGCTGGTCCTGCACCACCCTTGGGTGGAACCGCTTGAAGGGGGCTGGTCTCATCCGCCCCCTGCACGCGGGCATGGTGAGGATGTTGTTACTTGGCAAGAGTTCCATGGCATTGTGTGCAGTGTCCTCCAGTCAGAGCTGGATGAAAGACTGTGGCAGGTGGAGGTCAAACTGGTGCAGCTTGATGGGCAGCCGACCACTC
>NC_056737.1:1283036055-1283081868 GCF_019279795.1 Protopterus annectens
CATTATCCTTCTGTTTCGAGCAGCAACTGCTCTACCACAACTTGAACTCAGGACCCTGTAAACCACAGTCAGAGCAAAGTACCACTACACTATGTGAGCTCAACAAAGTGCTGATGCTTTTCCAAACATATCAGTCAGTAGAGTCATTCAACAATAGGGAAAAAATTCTGTAGAATCAGGTTTTATATATATACATGTATTTATGTATGGTGATGCATATATGTGGACAAATATAGACACAAAATATATCTATAGAGATATACATGTAAAATATATACACATATACATAAACATATATATAGAAAAGTATATCAATACATACACACACACATATATAAATAAATATATACATATGCAGACATAAATATACCTAAATATATAACAGCTACAAACAAATGCAATCTGAGGGTCATGCTGCTCACCACTAGAAGTCTAAATCTCAAAAGGCACTCACTTGAAGCACTTCTTATTCACAAAAGATGCTCACACATCCAGACTGGTAGCCCACCATAATGCATCACAGATACTACAGGTGTAACTAACATAGGGTAAGAGATCAATCCAAGTCATAGCCTGCTATAGGTTCCCAACCATGTCCCAAGAGTCAAACCCCACATTCCTAAGCACCCTGGAGAATATTACTGTCTGACCTAACACTATCATACTGATTGACCTCAACTACACTGCCATTAACTGTGAAAGCTACCCATGTATCACTGCACTTGCCCAGTGTTGCCTGGAATTCATCCATTCCAATGGCCTGGACCAGCTCATTTCTACACCCACTACAGGTAGCAACATCATTGACCTAGTCAGTACTAACATGGGCTGTAACATGTAACATGTTGCTGTACACCAATAGTCAACTCCATCATGGTTAGATCTGACCACAATGTCATCCCCTTAGAAATCCACATCCCTCCCACCTCCCTGCAAAGGTAACCACCATGAAAAACCTTTTCAAAGCCAACTTTGGCCTCCAAAGATCAGAGGAGGCTAACTTCACAGCACCCATGCAAATGGAGACTAGTTGCATGACCTCCAAACACACACCAATGCAATAATAACATGTATACAAATGCATGGATTCCACCATACCCAATAGAAACAAGATGCTCCCCTCCAGAAAAGGGAAGCCAATCTGGTGGTCCATTGCCCAAACTACTCTATAACAGAAGGAGGAAACTGATATGGAATAAGATGAAGTCCCAAGACTGGAAAAAAAAACCCTTATCAGCCTCAACAAAAAGATGAGATTCCTCATGAAATACTCTAAAGCTAGCTGTGAAAATGGAATTGCCAATATCCTTGCAGATCGATTCAGTGCCAACTTCACCTACCTCTCACCCCTTAAAGGACGCATCTGAATACCGAAAGATTGTCAAAGTCCGGTAATAACAGCCACACAGGTAAAAAAAACCTCACTCTCTAAAGCTAAGAATACAGCATCCATGGGACCAGACAACATCCCAGGCTGTGTACTACATGAACTACAGAATGAACTGGCACCTCACCTAAGTGTCATGTTTAATCATAGCCTCACCTCAGGCTTCATGCCCACTGAGTGGCACACAGCTACAGTTATCCCACTCCACAAGGGGGAATCCACCTTGGATCCTGGGAACTACCGCCCCATTGGTCTGCCAAGCCTGATCTGCAAGGCCAATGGACGTATTATCATGGAACTTATAAACAAAGACATTGGAAACCTTCAAACACTCTAACCCACCCAGTTTGGGTTCGTGAAGGGCTGATCTTGTCTCCTGAACCTGATTGACTTCTTCAAATCAGCCTCCAGAGCTGTGGACGAGGGTAAGGCAGTCCACATAGCCTATCACGACCTCGCTACGGCCTTCGACACCATCCCCCACTCTGGAATCATAGAAAAACTTACTATGCTGGGCATTAATCTTTATGTCACTTGATGGGTTTCCATCTAGCTTACTGACAGAACCCACACTGTAAAAGTAGCCGACTCCAAATCCAGCTCCAGACAAGTGATAAGTGGAGTACCTCAGGGTTCAGTCCTGGGACCGCTCTTGTACAGGCCAACACTAAGGGACTCTGGCTAACAAAGTTGGCAGATGACTGCAAACTGGGAGCCATTATTGAATCCCCAAATGATGTGGATATTCTACAAAAGGGCCTTACAGAAACATATGCTTGGTGCCAGAGCCATGGGCTCAAGCGCAATGCCAATAAATGTATAGTTATCCCCTTTGGGAAAAAACATGTACCCATGAATTACCACATAGGTGGCAGTACACTAAACACCGAAAGTGTGATGAGAGATTTAGGGACACAGGCGGACAGTGGTCTCACCTTCGATAACCACATTGCCACAAAAGTCAGGAAATCCTTCTATGTGGCACACCTCATCACTAAGGGCTTTTCATCCAGAAAAAAGAGGTCATTGTCCCACTGTACTCATCCCTCATTAGACCCATTATAGAATACAACACCCCGTTTGGTATGTACCTCTCAAGACATCTGCAACAATTGGAAAGGCAGCAGAAATACCTCACTAAAAGAATCACAGGCCTAAAGCAGATGCCCTATGCTGACCATCTAAACAAACTCCAGCTATACTCTGTTGCATATTGTCTACTCAGAGGCAATCTTTGCTTAACATACAAGGCCATGTCAAACCCAGAACTGTTGGACATGCTACACTTAAAGAAATCCCAATCCCTCAGAGCCACATGCTCTAGGGATCTAAACCTTGTCATTACAATGAACAAAACATGTTGGAGGGATAGGTTCCTAACCCAGAGACTCCCCAGACTCTGGAATAGACTGCCCATACATGTCAAGCAGAGCTCCTGTTTGGCTCTCTTCAAAAGGAATCTTGACGATTGGATGGGAGTTAGGAAATTCACCCCGGGGATCACGTCAGTTGCCCTGCTAGACAGGGGTCCAGGGAAGTAAATATTATGGGAAGAAATAGCCAGGGAATTGTTATAGCTAGACTTGTTTAGGCCCTAGCATCAATAGCCTAGTACCAACCTATGAACCTATGAACCTATAATTGCAGCACACAGTAAAGACATCCACAAGGCCTCCTATAGTTATGTAAATAATCTCCATGGCAATACCAACATGTGCTCTGAGCTACTGCATAATGTTAACTCCTATAGTGAGGCAGCAGATATTGCCAATATACTGGCACACAGATTCAGTGGCAACTTTACCCCTCTCCCCACCCCCAAAGGACCAATCACAATACCAATACACTGCCAGACACCCAGTACTACTGCTACTTTGGTTAACACACCACTGTCCAAGGCCATGAATACAGCTTCTATTGGACCTGGCAATATCTCTGGCTGTCTTCTGCATGAACTGCAGAATGAACTGACACCTCAAATATATGCTCTGTTCAATCACAGCCTCATCTCAGGTTTTGTCCCTACTGACTGGTGTACTGCTACAGTTGCCACTCTCCACACAGAAGGAGAGTCTGTAGACCCTGGGAAGTATCACCCCATTAGCCTGACAAGGCTATCATGCAAAGTTCTGGAATGCCTCGTCATGGACCTAAGAAACAGGGATATGGGAAACTCCAGGCTCAGGATCACACACAGTTTGCTTTTGTGAAGGGCAGATCATGCCTGTTCAATCAGCCTGGTAGACTTCTTTGAGTCAGTCACCAGAGCTGTGGATGAAGGCAAGGTGGTTCATACAGCCTACCTCAATCTGGCCAAGCCAATTTGATAACCTTCCCCACTCAGAGTTCATGGATAAACTCACTAAGCTATGCATCAACCCATATAATAGTAGGTGGGTTGAAAACTGTCTCACAGATAGAACCCACAGTGTAAAAGTAACTTGCCCAAGTCAGACTGCTGACTAGTCAGGTGTGGAGTTCCACAGGGTTGGGTCCTGGGTCCTCTCCTGTTTGGTATCAACTTCTATGAAGTCCATGCCAACATGAAGGGCCCTGGCTGACAATGTTTGCAGATGATTGCAAGGTGGGAGCTATTAATTACCTAAGTGATGTTGACATCCTATAGAAAGGCCTCACTGAGACCAATGACTGGTGTCAGAGCTATGGCCTTAAGCTCAAAGTCAGTGAATGTGTTGTCATCCCCCTTTGGGATGTCAGGCACAACAGGGATGTAACAGCACCAGATATCAGACACCAGTGTGAAAGTGCATACCCATAATCAATTAAACAACAGTCACAGTCATATACCGGTAGGTCAGATGAACAGTAGAGTATAAGGACTTTGTGAATAAATACATAATAGTTTTCCAGTCACAAACTACCCCTACATATAGTGGTCCTATTCTCAGTGTAGTCTGAATCCTGACTGTGGTACAGGACAAGTCTCAGTCTGCTGCTACAAAGGCATACAGCCAATACACCAGCAGATACTGGAGCAGCATGCACAGTCAGATAAAAAAGGAACCACAACACTTACATCTACCCCCCTCCATACACAGCCAAAATAACATGTACACATGACATGTGTATACAATCCCAACAGTCTGTCAGCAATGGCCATACATGCACTGACCTCTCAAATGTACAGTTCACCTCAGAATGTACAGATACAGGACTGAAATCTATGGCCTCTTCCCTGTAACATGTCTATGGGTCTACTGCATCACTGGGATGGTAGGAGGAATGAAGGCAAGAAATAATTCTACTAAATATGTCTGAGCCTCAAAGTGCATGACATCTTGACAAAGCCTGACATCATTTGGGGACAGAGGCACAAACACAGGTGTAGACTGGACATATTGGTGTCAGACATTTAGACAGTCGCTGATGTTACTGGGTTTGTTGTAACATATCCTTTATGAGGAATATGAAGGTAGTAATTCCAATGGAGTTTAGTATTTACTGACTTCAGTCCCCAGAGTCCCTGACTGATTTTCCAAGGACCATGACTTTCTGGGGAATAGACAAAACATAACAGGCAAACATGTGGCCAGTCTGCGGACAGCATGCCAGTGGAGAGTTATGTCAGAGACATATCACTGTCAGACGTGAAGTCACTCACTAAATGCATGTCCACACAAACCTTGTCAACCTATCAACCCACCATGTGTATAACAGCACTGATGATGACATAGAATCTGTTCATAATTCTGGAGATATGTCCCCCATGTTGTTGTGCTGTCTCCAGATGTTCTGTCCTGTGAAGTATTCCCACCTGCTGTCTGTGAATCTGTAGCCCACCACCTCTGTAATGTCCCTCACACAGGCAAGTAATAGGGGCAAGGCCCTCGTGACAGATGTCCCATTTGTTAGAGCTAGCAGCAGTGCCCAGGCCCACAGCACAAAACTATGTGGGCACCAACATAGTTGTATGGCCTCATCAATAACTAACATCTGCACATCTGCACAGAGGACAGACAGGAAGTGGACAGCAAACATGTGCATTAGGATGAATGTCCTGAAGGATAGAAGTCTGAAACTGAAATGTATGCTATTACTACATCACAGCAGTCCTCAATGACATGGGCAAAAAACAGTACTCTACAGTTAATATAATAATATCAAATTCATATCCAATAGGAGATACATAAAAACATACAGCTGAAACACAAAGAACAAGATAGAGTAGTACTCAGAGTTCCAGCTCTGCATGCAGAGGTGCATGGTTGGAGAACTACAATAGGCAATCTAATTTTACATGGAAAAACAGTGTCAGCAGTACTAATTTCATAATACAATATGTGTGGGATCATATTCATTAACCAGTGTACTGTAGATGGTGTAACATGCAAGTGTGAATGCATATAATGTGATACTACCCATGTATAAAAAAATAAAAAATGTGATACTACCCATGGTTACCCAAGTGTCCTGTACAGTATAGTCACACCCTTTGCTACTGTAAAGAAAGCGCATAAAAGCATGTTATGTACAGGACATTAAATAAACTTATTACATGATGTCATTACTCTTCTATGTTAGGAGACTGAAATGTGAGCAATGGTTACCAGGGATGAGCTATGCTTAGCAGGTTTACACATTGCTTAAATGTGAATAATAATCAGTAGTTGGCTCTGCTAAGCATACTTGTGCACTGGTAATCGGTAATTGAAGCCTACACAGTTTAAACGCCTATCGGTTTAACTGTGTTTTAGCACTGCTTAGCTTCACGCAAACCTGCGCAAACCAACTTACAACTCCTTAAAACTGCTTTAATCACTCTGTTGCCATCAGTAACTGTTCTGCCCAGCAACAAAATAATCAGCTCTGCTAAGTCTTGAACCCAGAACCCTGTAACTAGTGTAAGAGAACATACTACTACACCATCTGTGCTGTATGATTTTTTTTCAAACATATCATACAAAAGAGGTATATAACAATAGTGAGAAAGTTCTGTGGAAACATTCATGTGTTGTATATAGACATATATATATATATATATATATATATATATATATAGATATATATATATATATATATATATATATATATATTTAAATGAAAGGATCTATATATATATATATATATATATATATATATATATATATATATATATATATATATCTATATGGATTCACTTCATAATCTCAAAATACTGAAATATCTAATTTCAGTATCTCAAAACTATGAAGTCGAATACCCTAAACACCGAACATACATAAACCTGACACCCAAAATCGCGAATCCACAAAATCCCAAAAAACACACATCACACACTAGAAAACACATACATACATAAATGTACATACCTCCCAACACTTCCCTACAACAAACATAACACACATGCACACAGCCAAACACATACACACACCTACCCTTAGTATATGCAGGGGGACAAGCCCCCCCTGCACCCCCCTACTAATATATACTAACTCTGAGGATGCATAACACTTCATAACACACACAACCCAGCACCGCACATTCCACACACCCCCACACAAACACACATCACATACACACAAACACCAGCACTCCCAACACTAACAAATTCACACTGCACAACACCTACCCTAACCCACACCTCAAACATCCCAACACACACAAACACAGACAAACCCTCCCCCACACCCTAAAAAAGTACACTTACCTAATGTGCTATCCGTACAGTGGGTTCAACAGTCTGCATTTAACATTTCCAGGTTCGAGATTTCCGTCCATTCGACTTTATAGGCTTGAGATTCTAAAATTCGATATTTTAGAATATTGAGCATATAAAGTGTTCCCATATATATATATATATATATATATATATATATATATATATATATATATATATATATATATATATAGTTATATAACATGCAGTGCAGCCATACCTCAGAATCATACCTATCAACCTATTAGTGCAACAGTAATGAACAAAAGCTGTACAAAGGGTGGGGAAATGGGCCACATATAGGGATATAATTAGAATATTGCTGTCATAACTGAACAACTCTACAGCAGCAGGGTGTGTATCAGCAGAACCGTCTGAATGATATGAGGATGAGAACTCACATGTATGTCATTATTCACTGACATAAATCTTTGGATCATAACAGTATTTCTCAGACAAATACAAATAAACTGTGGAATGGAAACAAAGTATGGTCCAAACACCTGGACAGTCTGCAAACAGCCTGGCAGTGGAGAGGTATGCTCACAACCCTTTAGTGCAATGATTCTGGATCAAGCCAGACAAAGTGTGGGGACAAAGCCATGACAATAGAGACATACACAAATTACGTGAGCAGATAAGCTGAGAAGGTTGTTGTACTAACACTATTACTGCTAACATCTATTGACAAAAAATATCACCTTATTGCATTTTTATGCAATGTCCTAAAGACAAAATTACCACCATAACGAATACAAGCAAACTTAATCTGAGGATTATATTCAGCGCCACAGGGCTAAATCTCAAAATGCACTCTCTCAAACCACTCCTTAAAATAGAGAACATTGACATCTGTACATTAACAGTAACTTGGTTTAAGCCTCCAGAGAACACCCCTCTGCTACCAGGTTATACCTCATACCACACTTTATGGTCCCAAAACCTGGACTGAAGTCCTAAAGGTGGTGGTGTCCTGATATTCATAAAGGATATGCACACCTCCAGAGTAGTAGCCTAAAATAATGCATCAGAGATACGTCAGAAAAAATTAACACTGGGCAAGACTGCAATCCAGGTTGTAGCCTGCTATACACCCCCCACCATGTCTCAAGACTACCACTCCACATTCCTAAACACCCTGGAAAATATTAAGGTACAACCCCAATACCCTTATACTGGGGGACTTTAAATACACAGTGTAGACAGAATTCTGGGGTGGTATGGGACATTCATCTGCTGCCCCCCCATACACAGTCTAAATAATAAGTACACGCTAAGCTGCAGCAAAATCATGATAGGCCATGCACAATGGCCAGACATACACCAATCTCTTACCAACATAATTGAAATGACTGAAGAGAGCACACAGAAAATCAATCAGCCAGTAATCCACACAAATTGTTATACTCTGATGTCTTGGACAAAGCCTTCAAGTAGTACAACACTACAAAACATACTTGCCTTAAATACAAGAATCAATTAATACTTAATGACATATTTAATTCAACAGCCTCCAATTATACTCATCATTCAACCCCCTAGGGGGAAAAAGTATCAAATGTTAAAATGTAAATTGATCCTTTACATAACAAGGGTTAATTTCTAGCTGTTCTATCAAACTGACAAACAGACTGTTTACAAAACAGTACCCTGTAACCCACTACTGTCATAGGTTCATAGGTTCATAGGTTGGTACTAGGCTATTGGCCCTAAGGCCTATGCAAGCCTAGCCATAACAATTCCCTGGAAATTTCTTCCCACAATATTTACTTCACTGGGCCCCTGTCTAGCAGGGCGACTGACATGATCCCCGGGGTGAATTTCCTATCTCCCATCCAATCATCAAGGTTCCTTTTGAAGAGGGCCAATGAGGCACTCTGCTTGACATGTATGGGCAGTCTATTCCAGAGTATGGGGAGTCTCTGGGTCAGGAGCTTAAATCTTAAGTTATAGTTCATAGGTTAGTACTAAGCTAACTGCCATTGCGAGCCATTTTAAGCCTAGCCAATTATCCTGTGTGAGACTCAAACCCTGCATCTTGTGCTTGCAAGGCAAACACCTTAACCATTAGGACACCCTCGGTGAAATGTATCAAAATGTACAGCTATAGACCTTTTGTGTTTCCAATTAGTAATATCTCTCACATGTACTAACAGCCTACTTTTAACACATTTAATACTCTTCCCCACATAAAATGTGTTACAAGGTTATCTAAGAGTGTTCTCAATACACAAACCTCTTGACTGCACAGGGTTACACATGTTGTCCAGCCTATGCACTCATATGTATTACCCCTACCCCAAAATATGTGGGATTCCACAACATCACTGGGATGATAGCACAAATGACAGCACTAAATAATGATAGACCATACCTATCAACCTCTTACTGCATGACATCTGGACAAAGCCTGGCATAAAGTGGAGGACAGAGGCCAAAACATAGGGCCATACTGGAAATATCATTCTTACACACTGAGAAAGTTGATGGTGTTACAGGATTGGTTGCAATATATCCTTTCTGAGGGATATGAAGTCAGAAACATAAATGGATGTTGCTATTTACTGAAAGCAATCACCAGAGTATGCCACTGATTTGACAAGGGCAACACCTGTCTGGGGTACAGACCAAACACAATGGGCAAACCTCTGGCCATTATGTGGATAGCCGTACAGTTGAGAGCTATGCAGACACAGAACTTTGTCAGACTGAAATCCATGCAGAACTAGCATGTACACACGAACCCTGTAAAACTAGCAGTATTCAAAGTATATAACAGCAATACTCACATTCTGTCCCTAAGTCTGGAACTTTCTTAAAACATTTAGTTGGCCTGTTCCCACAAGTCTTGTTGTAAGAGGTATTCCCACCTGCTGTCTGTAACATGGCTGCCCACACATCACAAGGATGTCTTCCTTACAGGCAAGGTAAAGGGACAATGCCCACATGAAGTACTCAATTATAGGAGTTGTTTGCCATGACATTGGCTATTGGAAGAACTACACAGCCACTCTGCATGCAATTAGCAACTGGGGAACACCAATTGGTGCACAGGCCATCGGGTCTATAGTATATCCTCGAACGCTTAAAAAAGCGGATGTTGATTGATTGAACTTATTTTCGTGAAACTGCAAACTATCGAAGCAGCAGAAACTCGAATTTTTTCCTAGGGAAAGAATTCAGTTGTCCATTTCTGTTGCTTCGGTATTTTCAGTGTTATGGTGGAAAGTTACCGGTCGGATTCAGGTAAGTGTGCGATTGTGTGGATGTGAGTGTTAGGGTGATTTAGGTGAATTAGGGTTAGGGCTCGGGTTAGGTGTGTGTGCGATTGAATGGACATGAAGGTTAGGGCAGATTTAAGTGAGTTAGGGTTAGGGAGCGCATGAGGTGAGTGTGCAATAGTGAGGGACCTTAGGGTTAGGGTTTGGGTTAAGGTAAGTGGGTAGTTAGTGGTGTGTGCATAGTTTAGTGTAGGGTTAGGTATCAGATTTTAGGTGTATGTGTGTGGATTTCTGTTTGTTTGGTGTGCTTGTGTTGTGTGTATGTGTTTTGGATCAGTGATTCTTTTCCCTGGGAAAAAAATCGCTGATCTGACAGTTTGAGATTGTAAGCTTTCGCTTAAATTAGGTCGATCAATCAGCGTTCACTTTTTTAAGTGTTCGAGGATATAATATAGACCCAGGCCATCACCTGGTCATGAGCATCACCTAGAAAAGCCATGCTGTCACCTATTCAAATCAGCTCTATCCCTGTAGGTAAGAGAGACAGAGAGAGATAGAAAACAGAAAACAGAAAAGAGAAGAACAAAAAAAGGTATGTGAAACATGTAAGCATGTAATTAAATGTAGTAGTCGGTCTGTAATAATGTGAAATATGATTTTGAAAGAATATATGTCACAACTAGACTTGCTGTACTGATGTCCTGCTGAACAGCTGCTATGGCCACAGCATCTGGCACTGTCTGCAGTGGGAGAGATCCCAGCCATACCTTTCAACTGTACAGATTTTCACAGAATGCCCAGATTTTATCATCATAGTTTGTGGTCTGTACCTCCTGAAATTTGTACTTTTCTTGCAAATAGCTGAGGACTGAAGTCATTAAGTAATAACAAACACTTGAGTTTAAGACTCCACATCCTCCAGAAAAGTCACGGTAATGAAACATGTATTATTCTAGAAATGTTCTAAGTTTGTAACAGGAATATTTAAAATCTGTCCCTAGTTATCCCCCCATCATGTTAGGCTTTGTCCAGATGTGATGCTCTAAGAGATTGAGAGGTAGGATCACAGCTCAGAAACCTGACACCCTGGGAAAGGACAGCTCACACATGACAACCACTGGAGTATCTTGTCAAACAGTAGCGACTGTGCCACTGCTAGACCAGGTAATGGGATGTTGTCCATATCCATATGTTACCTGTGAATATGAGTATGACACATGTTTGTCTTGTAAGTTTAACAGACCTATATATGGCATGTGCATAGTAAAGTACTATTGCAGACATGTGTGTTGAACTGCATGTGATATATTGAATTAATAACATTCAACTGTGCAGTGTTCTGCTGGACAATAAGCACATTTGTGACTGATATCTGAAATCACATACACGTATACTTGTGTTATGTCAGCCAAGCCATTGGCAAGTCTGTGAGCAATAACATTGTAACATAATAGCCTACTTATGACTGTTGGACATCTTCCAGGTTATCACAGTAATGTCAAAGCCTACTGTGCAATCAACTTACAAATGTATGGTGCAGCTATATTAATACAGTATCAGTACTGATGTCCCCTTTGTCACCCATTTATGTGTGCCATTGTCCAGAAGTCTTGCTATAACAGGTTGAGAAAACTGTAAATACAGTGTGCCACACTAACATATTACAGAAATGTATACCAGGTATCCCCTGAGCACATGTATGTATGCATATGTTCAGCTGGAATGCACAAAACTAATAACATTGGTTGCAAGCAGTCAGGAAGATAGGTTGTGCATGTTGCACATGTGTGTAATATCAGTGGCAGTGCATATAACAGACATAAATGTGCACAGCTACTGGTTGTTGCATTGTCCTAACACTGATATGGGTACTAGGATAGGCATGAATATCAGGTAGTAATCGGAGAAGTGTCCAGCTGTGTTATGACCCTCTGTCCATGTCTACCACTAACAGCTATATGAACACCTATATACAGTGGATATCAAAAGTGTACACACCCCTGTTGGAATGCCAGGTTTGTGTGCTGTATTATAATGGGACCACAGAAAATGATTTCAAAATGTTTCTTATCTGGAATGTGACCCATAACCTGTACAATTCTATTAAAAAACAAAGCTGTTTCAAGGAAGATGAGCAACTATTGCCAAGTGAAGATGTGCCATGATGTTAGAGTCCAAACCAATATGAATGAATGCCGTAATCATCTCAACAGGTGCTTACACAACATATCAATTTAAAGGTGTACACACTCATTCAACTGGCTTATTGTACTGAGTATTATTTCCATATATTTTGCAGAACAGATTGTTATGTTTCTAACTGAATTGTACAGGATATAGGTCACATTAAAGGTGTGAATTGTTATGAAATGAGTTATTGTGGTGTCATGTTTCAATTGCACAAATATCATGCATTGTAACAGGGGTGTGTACACTTTATATCCACTTTAGCTGTATTGACTCAGCAATACCTGACCTGTAAAACCAGTGTACATAAAGGCAGACTAATTCCCTTTGGTGGACAGCAGCAATATACATACCATGTTATAGGTTGCCATATTGGCTGTACAGAGACACATAGGTGCAGGCAACAACTTGGAAGCAAGTCAACTTCTATTTGAGCAAGCATGTAAGTTCACAGGTGACACTCTGTAAAGGTGACTATGATGACAAACCAGACATATCCATACCACCAAGGTCAATTGCAACAGTGTTTCCCATATTTTGTCAATCTCAGAGGCATTAACACAAGTCACCCTGTACTGGGGCAAAGTACACCTCATACACACATGCCATGGATATAAGCAACCTGCATCAGACAGGTCAGGTTGGAACATCGCCACCCTGTCCACCCCATTTGTACAAGGGATATTCACATCAACTGCACCCGTCCCCTCATCTGTGGTGAGCATGTGCATATTGCCTACTGATGGCAACAACAGCAAGTCTCCATGGGGTATCATAACATCACTGTCTGCCTCCTACATGAACTCAGGCATGTACTCACAGCTCCATCACACACTAAAGTCAAACATGGACTTTCCACCATATACATGGAAGATGGCCACTGTCATCCCTCTAAACAGAAATGAATGGAGAACAGAGGCTTAAGCAATTACGTGACCAACATTAGGGGAATATGACACCTCAGGGCCAGGAGTGTAATGCAAGCTGATATAGCCATGATAGATTAGATGGTTATGGTGTACTTTGGATTATTTGCTAGTAATATCCACTGTTAATGTGCAATTTGACAACTGTATGATGTAATTGTGACCCTTTTTCCTGTTTATGTCTTCCAGGTGCAATGCAGACTCCTCATCTCCCAGCATTTTCAGAGGCTGAAACAGAGATAATCACACAAGCAGTCATACAACATTATGCTTTTCTACTTGTCAGAGAGCACAAGATCTGCAGGAGAGGACTACCATGTGGAACGATCTTGTCCACAGGATAAATGATGTCAGCCTGCATGGCAGAACATACGAGCAGTTGTAGCATCATGCCAGTGACCTCTTTCACCATGCAAGTTAAAGGGCTGCTGCTGTAGCAAGGGACGGGCTAGCCACAAGTGGGGGACCAGCCATCCAACACCCATTGAAACCTACTGAGGAGCTCCTCACCAACCTTGGAGCACCTGCCCAATCCATCACACATGAACCTGAGGAAAGTATTGATGAGGTGGGTTGAACCCAGTGCACATTACTAGAACACTGTTGCATATCTATTTGTATCTGTATAGTATCTACATGCATATGTCAGATAAGATAGTATGTGTTGCTGTTGTTTAGAAATGCACAGACATGCACATCTATGGTGATGGCCAGCATATTTTGTAGTATTGGGGGTTGTACTGTTAATGTGCTAAAATGCTGTCATCCTGTACCAATACCACATGAGTCACTACTGACATTACTTTTGTCCTACAACTATTTAGGTCTCTCTGCTATACAACTGGGAGAGCAGCCTGTAGCTGGTGAGTATGGAATTGTTTTGTTGATGTTTGCCAATACACTGGCCATGTTAAGCCCATGCTATTTGCCATGCAAACATTTATCACACCTACCCATAATGCATAATATACATGTTCAATTTTGTTGGTGTTAACAGCAGTGCATCACATTAGTCACCATGGGGGCATATCTGAAGGGTATGTAAGATTCCGGCAGTATACCTCACAACCTGTCAGTACAAAATGTTTGGACAGAGACAAACAAAATAGTGGGACAAATGGGCTACAGTAGAGACATGTATGAAACATTACCCTTATGCAGTGGATACAGCAGTGTACACAACCCTATTAAAATGGCAACTGTTCCTAATATATACAATGACAGACCACAATAATACATTCCACACCTTTTATGACCTGTAATGTGATCCAATCATGAACAATTAATGTGTAAAATAGAAATATATGTTAGGGCAACAAATATGAGTTATACAAACCTTACAAAACACTGGATGCATATGTGTGCACAGACTCCACATAACATATTGTGGAGGCAGCTTGTGGTGTACTGACAGCATTCACTCTACTTGAGTACACACTTGCCATCAAGTACAGGGCCTCAATATCACACCAAGTAATGGTCTGCTGTTCAAGACATATGTTCATGACATTTGCTCAGTTGCCTGCAACAGAAGCAGCTATGGGTTGCACACATCTTACAAAGCATCAAATGGATCCCATATCTGATAGGTAGAAGTCAGGAGTAGGGAAAAAAACATTACCTCACCATTGCATATACCATGGAAAACAGTATAGACAGTGATCTAGGGGTGTATTAAATATGGGACAACAGTGATGTTGAAAAGAATGAGATGCCCATCCAAAACAGATGGCAAAACATGTTGCAAACTGGTCAGGGAGGCTGCCAGGAGACATGCAGCAACACTGAGGGAGTTGCAGGAATGTCTAGCAAGGTAATGCCTGTGTAGTACCTGTGGCAACAATTGGCTTGATTCTGCATAATTGTGGCCTATGGGGTAGGGTAAGTAGGCGGAAGCATTTTCCCACAAGAAACACCATCCAGGGCTGTGTATAGGTAGCAAAAGTATATCATCAAGTCTCCCAGAGGCAGGTTTTGCAATGTGTAATGGTGTCATGAGACCAAGGCTCAAACCTATAGACAGTATTCATAAAGATACATGTGGTGCACAAGCAACACTTCACTTCACCTCAGGGCCACCATCCCCAATTTGAAGCTTGCTGGTGCCAGTGTACAGCTTTAAGGTTGCTGTTCATAAGCTGGAACTAGGCCTGTAGACATGGTGGAGGTGGAGGAAATTTGGAACACTTCAAAATAACACTCACGTGTAGCCCACAGTTGTCAAGCATCTGCAATAAGGCTGAGGATGGGGAGGGGTGTCAGCTTCAAACACAACAGTGAACTGAAGCATACATCCAAAGCTAGCTAAGAATGGCTCTATCTGAACACATTCAAGGTTATGAATTGGGCCAGCCATAAACCAGACTCAACAGCAATAGTAAAGTCCCTGTGTGACTTCCAAGGGCTGTGCACATGAGCTGCCCTTGCAATCTGACAGATTTCGGGGATCTTTGTAGGGAAGACAGACCAAATAATGCCAAGTCAAGATGTGCCATGCTAGTATACCCCTTCCCAGGAATAGTGACTGCTGTAGTTCACTTAACAGGTGCTTCAACAAACCATTGGTTTAAGAGTGTTCACACTTATGCAACCAGCATATTGTACCCATCTCAGTCAGTATCTTCACAACTAACACATTTGTTTGATTCTTGATTGGATTGCACAGGTCATATGTCACATATCAGGTGTGTGTAATGTTTTCAAATGCAGTAGTGTGGTCCCATTTCCTATCATAGAAGAGGCTGGCATGTCAACAGGGGTGTGTACACTCCTCATATCCACATTAAGCTTTGAAGGTTGTTGGTGTAACTGGATTTTATTACACATGCATGCACTGCTGCTGATGATATCTGCAAATCAAATGTCAGTCATTAATTAGTGACATCAGTCCTCATATCATCCCAGTTATGTATCAGACAAACACATAGGGGTTGTGAGGAACAGAGCAAACATAACTGCCAGACATATACACATTCAGCAATGATTTGTACAGTCGTAAGGTATGGCCTACAGTAGATGCCAGTGTGCTATACAGGTGCACAGCAATAATGTGCACATGGGTGCAGTGTGTTCCAGGGGAAGGGACATCACCTACTAATAAAACTCATGCATTTCAGAGATGTATATTATTAGTATTAAGGATTAAGAATGACTGCAATGCATGGTGTTGAGTGCCATGTGTCATGCATGTCAACTGTTGGGTAATGTGAGGGTCTGTGTAATATCCTTGTGCCACCTCACTTGTAAGTGAGTGAGTGTGTGTGTGTGTGTGTGTGTGTGTGTGTGTGTGTGTGTGTGTGTGTGTGTGTGTGTGTGTAAGTAAACCATAATGTACAGGTATTAATTTACATATAGTATATTCCTCTCACAGGTGGCGATGGGGGTCGGGGTCCCTCTCGAGTGGAAACTGATGTCAGGGTCTCTGCAGACTCTGATGATGATGGTAGGCATAATGAGGCACAGGCAGGGTTGTCAGGGGCTGAATCTGTGCCATTGGTTGGCATCCCACTTTTTCCACCCCCATCCCAGCATACAGTAACAATGCCCACACATACCCCATCACCAGTGGTCATAGATGAGAGACAGTTGGCTGGTGGTGGCATGGGACAGAAAATTGTGGTGACTATTGCAATTGTGTCTGTAGACACCAGCCAGAACTAGATAACAGGTGAGGTCCCACACAGGCAGATGGGCAGGGGTACTTGTAGGAAGACCGCTGTCTGTCATGCCCCTGCCACATGTGCTACAGCAAATGTCACCATACTCATATTTTGGACCATCATGGAGGCACAAGAATGTATTGAACATTACACCAAAGATGGTCTGAGTCTCCAGAGGGCTAGTCTTCCTGCTGTACATGACAACATCCGTGATCTTGTAGATGCCCATCGTTATGCGGAGGTCATGGATAGCCATTTGGGTGAGATGGTGGGAATCCTTGACCGTGGGATGTCTGAGGTAGACCATGTGGTGGGAGTAGCTGTTGGCCAAGTTGACATAGTGTCGCACCACAACAAGCTGAAGGTCTACGTGGTCGTGCAACATCTCGCTCCTGTTCCCATAGTGGCAGTACCAGCAGCACCACTGCAGGGAGTGCTGTCCACACCATGGCACAGCAGGCCACAGGCATGTGGTCTTGGCCAGTCCCAACAGGGACACAGATCCAGCAGACAATTGTCATCGTCAGGGGAGATTACCATATTTTGGCTTCTGCCTCGTGGTGCCAGTGGAACCCCTGGCAGGCCCAGTTCCAATGTCTGTGGCCAGACACAGTGAAATGTGCACCCTGCCATGTACGGCCCACAGCTGTCCAACATACCCCTGTATAGGGCAGCCACATGGTGAAACTGTGTACATCCATACACATACACTAACACACCACCATCATAGCTAGGGCACCTCCATACTTACACACAACACCTCTGCATGGCCCATTTAATAAACAAACTTCTAACCCACACACATGATGTTAACCAAATGGCTCAGCCTAGGCCTCTGGCAAACCACCACCACACCCTGAGTATATGATGATACCTGTGCCACATCCCTGTCATCCATACCATTGATGCAGAGACATGATAATATGGTTCTGATGCACAGGGTGAATGCACTACAGTTAAGCAATGTAATGCTGTTTAAAGTGTTGTCAGTTGGCATGTTTAATGCTAACATGTTAGTGTGTAATTGTCAAGCCATGATGCATTATTGCTGTTATTAACACTGAGCGAATGTGATCTCCATAATGTATTCTGTGTTCAAGGTGTCTGTGTGTCAGGAGGATGTTGGCCTGCTGTCCTTTCCTACAGGGGTTGTGACAGTGTGTTAACACATTGACTGTGTCATATCCAGGGTACAGCTGAACACAAGTAACAGGTCTGTATAACAGTTATTGCATGTGCCACATGGTTGATAGTTCTGAGGGGTGTATACAGGTAAGTGCATGGTGGCTGATGTAAGCAGCTCTTGTGCAGTGGACAATGGTAAGTGTAGTGGGTGGCACACACCAAAGGTTTGTGAATAACACACACACAGAGAGTACTGTTCACATGGATGAACTTCACTTTCAGGGATCTCATTTTTGCAAATGTAATTCCACCAAGACCAAATTGCCAAAACCTCAAATCACAAAATAATCAGTATGCCAAATTTCATTTCAATGAAAATAGTAGTGGCAGTGCATATGTCCTTTTTCCCACTGTAGTGCAATCCTGGAGTTGATATATATAGTTGTAGGGGTGTGGGGAGCACAGCCCCCCAAATTAGAGGGTGTGGGGTGGTGTAGCCCCACACCTAGTTTAACTACTTACCCTCTTAACATAAACTGGACAGTATAACAGCACACTACGCAGGGGACTACGCACAACACAACCCCCTATTTTGGGGCCTGCATCCACCCAACCACCCCAGCTATATATACTAACTTCAGTATCACTGTACAGCTGTACAGTGGGGGAAAAGTGCATTTACACTGCCACTACTAGTTTTGGTGAAATTAATTTTCAGAAAATGATTCTTTTGCAATTTTAGTCTTAGTGAAATGAACTCCTGTGAAATGTATTTTTGGCAAAATTAATTAGATCCCTTTCCACACACACACACACACACACACACACACACACACACACACACACACACACACACACACACACACACATACTTGCCAACACTGAGATTAGAACCCCTACCTATGTAGTTATTGCTACTAATGTGTTCTGCCTTAATTGTACATGCCACAGAGCTTGTATGGTGAATTGTGTTCCAAGGTTCCTGTAAAGTGAACAACATCACCAGGCCTTGTACAGTATGGCAATGGGGGATGTACTGGGTGTGACTGGACACAGCATAGTATAACATACTGACCTATACACATTGACAAACACATACAGTCATAGGCACATTTGACAGACCTGGGTTTAGCAGCCCTGACTATCTTGTCAGTCAAAGCATACTGTTACATAGTTCATGCACACAGCACAGGCCTTACTGGGCTGAGGAATATTGTCAGATAATTGTAAGGTTGATGGAGACAGCAGATCACATACAGTGGGCCTTGGGACATGTAGTGGGAGTACCACTGTCTAAAATGTAAGAGCCACCCTCCAAGTGAACATAGTGCTCACTCAAACATAGGATACTGTACTGACACACAAACATTCACAGATTTGGCCTTCCTCAGATAAGAACCCCTGGCTATGTAGTTATTGCTACTACAGTGACACACATTTACTGCATGCAACACAAAATGAAAGGTGATGACTGTTCCATGGCTCCTGTAATGTGGCCAACATCACCAGCCCTTGTACAGTATGGCAATGTGCAGTGTGTGTGTGGAGAATAAGCCCTCAAAAGGCTGTCTCATACAAATATGCTCACTTTTAGAGACTAACACACACATACACACACACACACACACACACACACACACACACACACACACACACACACACACACACACACACATACTCACATTTACCAGGACTCAGGGTGGAACCCCCTTCTATGTAGTCATTGTTAATATTGTGTAATGCAGTTATCACATGCTCCATGGAACCTATAGGTTGAAGAGTGTCACAAGGTACCCTTACAGTGAATAACATCACAAGCACTGCAAAGTATGGCAATGGGAGGTGGAGTGGGTGGAAGGGCCACAAAGTAATGTCACCTAGAGGTTTACATGCTCACAAACAGTTGTATACACAGTAATGCACACACACATATTTGCCAGTACTGCGTGTCATGGGTCCATGTGTGCATATGTGTTTACCACATTAATGGCCATGGAGTCAATACAAGCCTAGCCCATGGGAGTACCCCGGCATCATGCCACCTGACATTTGTCAGCAGTGCATCTATCAAATACTGCCACGTGAGTGATCTCCAGGGTGACAGTTATATTCACCATCCACTCATCTAAATTTCTCTTGAAGAGGACTGGTGAGGTTCTTCGATTGAAATGTATGTGACATATATCACATAACGTGGTCAGTGTCTGTGTTATTGACCTGCCCTCAAGCATGTTCTGTTGAATGTGGTAATGCAGTTGAGGAATCCATGGCATGTGGTGCATACAGATTGGGGTTTCCTAGCTGTGGAATTTGTAACACAGCTGGCCAGACATGGCATTGTCAGTCAAGCAGCAATTACCTGTAAGAAGCGAAGATGTGACCGGGAACACTTGGAGGTTTGGGCCTCTGTCCATATCGGACATGCCTAGGGTCCTACATGTGAGGTACACTTGCAACCTACTCAGTTGTTGAAGGTGTCTAGTGAGTTACATGGCAAATGGGCCATTGTACCTGCTGATTGGCCTAATGAGCAGGGAGTAGAGGAAGACATTGACCTCTTCATTCCTGGATGACACATTTTTAGTTATGCAATGTGCCACATGGAAGGATTTTCTGTCCACAGTGGCAATGTGATGATCAGAAGAGAGTTTGCTATCAAGCTGTGTTCAGACACCTCCTATAAGGACATCTGTGTCCATTGGACTACCACCAATGTGGTCATTTGTGGACAACTCATTGATTCAACAGGGGATTGGGACACATTTCTTGACATTGACACTAAGGCCAGTGTTCTGACAACAGTTGGAGGTGTCAGTGGCGACTTTATGCAGGATGTAAACATATTCTGCGGATGTAAACATAACCCCCACTTAGCAATTGTCTGCAAACATTGTTAGCCACAGTTCATTCATGTTGAGCTGGATGTCAGAGGCACACATAAACAAGAGTGGACCCAGGACAAGACCCTGCGGTACTCCACTCATGAATGTTTTGCAGTCTGACATGGAGTCCACTGCTTTCACACTGTGGGTTCCATCCATGAGCCAGTTTGCAGACCACTTAGTGACACAGGGATTAATGAATAGATGAGTGTGTTTGCCTATGATTCCTGAGTGTGGGATTGTATTACAGGACTACAAGGGCTACATATCTTGTTTTGGACTCCATACTGTTACATAGTTATTTCACATGACAAACAGATGATAGGACTACAAAGTGTCCAAAGCTACCAGAACAGTGGACCCTGTGCAGTAGACATTTGGTAGTGTACTGGGTGGACCACACAAAAGTATAGCGAAATCCACCCCCAGTGGATATGGATCACAATGTTAACAACACAACCACAGAGACACACACGCACATTTGCCAGGAATGAGATGCAAACCCCTACCTATCTAGTTATTGGTACTACAATGTTACACATTTATTAGATGCATCACAGAACTTATATGTTTGAGAGCTGTCCAAAGGTGTCTTTAAAGGTGAGTGACATCAGTAGCAGTGCTAAAGGAGGGGAAGAAGTATAGTAAGTGGGAATGGCTTCAAAATCATGTCTCTGCAAACACACACACTCTCACTCAGATACACTTTTACATTTGCCTGGACTGGGATTAGACATCCAACCTAACTAGTGTGCTGCACTATAGTATTATGCATTTATCGCAAGTGCCGCCAAGCTTATAGGGCAGAAGGCTGCTCAAAGGGATCTTTCAAGGTGAGTGAAATCAGCAGCAGTGCTAAAGTAGGGCAATGGGAAGTGGACTGAGTGTGAATGGCCTCAAAATCATTAACCTACAAGCACACACACACACACACACACACACACACACACACACACACACACACACACACACACACACACACACACACACACACACACACAAACTTTTCAATTTGCCAGGACCGAGATTTGAACACCTACCTAACTAGTTTACAGCACTATAGTATTATGCATTTATCACAAGAGAGACACAGAGCAAATCCTGACCTTCTCTGTATTCCATTAGTAACAGTCTCAGAGCAGGCATCACATCGGTAGTGCCCTTTCCATGCATGAAACCATACTGCTGACCAGTACTCCTCACCTCCCTGCGTAACCTAGCTTCCACTACTCTTACCCATAACTTCATGCCATGGCTGGTCAATGTTATCCCTTTGTAGTTATCACAGCTCTGCACATCAACCTCATTCTTAACACCATACCCAAACACTTTCTCTACACTCCTCATGCAACCTCACACTTCCCAAGAGATCATTAAACAGTCTGGCTATCACACCACTGCCATTTCCCCTAAACAACCCCATGCTTCCACAGGTATGTAATTTGGACCAACAGGCTTGCCAGTTTTCATCCTCTCCATAGCTATCCTTACATTCTCCTTGTTAAGCCATTGCACTTCCTGATTCACCATACCCACATTATCCAACCTGCTCTGTCTCATTCTCTTCATTCATCAGCCTCTCAAAGTACACTGTCCATGTCCACAACACACTCTCCTCACTTGTGAGTACATATATCTCATTAACCTTTATCACCCTTATCTGCTGCACATCTTTCCTAATGCAGTGCATTTTTCCAGCCAATCGGTACAATTCCTGTCATCCGTCCTTTGTGTCCAACCTGTCATAGAACTCTTCATATGCCCATCATCAGCCTTTGGCCCTCTCTCTTTGCCATGCACATCATCTCCTCATACTCCTGGCTACTTTCCTCATCTCTTTAACAATCCCACTCCTTCTTCCCCAACCTCTGTCTCTGTATACTGTCTAGTACTTCCTCAATCCACCGACAGGTGTCCTTGTACTGCTTCCTCCATCCACTTCACCCCAAACACCTGTCTAGCTGTCTCCCTTACCAGCTCTGCTCTACTTAACCAGATATTTATTAGATTGTCACTGCCACCCAGTGCCTGTTTCAACTCTTCTCTGAACTCCACCTCACAAGCACACTTTTTCAGTTCACACAATTTGATCCTTGGTGCTGCCCCCACACTCCTCCTCATCTCGATCACCAACATCATCTCACATACCAACATTCTCGGCTGCCTAAATACATTTTCCCGTCACCACTTTACAGTCTCCAATCTCCTTCAAACTGGCACCCCTACATTGGATATATTCCACCTGTGTGCCTCTTACTCCACCTTTATATGTCACCCTATGCTCCTCTCTCATGTTATAGTGAATATTCACCACAGCCATGTCCATCCTTTTTGCAAAATCCACTTCCATCTGACAATCTCCACTCCTTTTAACACCATACATGCCCATCAATTCCCCATCCCCTGTGTACCCTTCACCAACATGCCCATTGACAACTGCTGCAATGACCAGTCTGTCACCCTCGGGTAAAATCACCGCCACTTCATCGAACTGACATCGTATTTCTCTTTCTCATCCATCACACAACCAACTTGCATAGCACATGCACTAACAACAGTCATTATTACATCATCAACTTACATCTTCAGAAACATCACTCTATCAGACACTTATGTCATCCTCCAAAAACACTCTTGGCATACTGTTCCTTCAGCAGAAGCCCTACCCCCTTCCACTTCCAGTCCACACCTTGATAGCACAATTATGACCTGCCTACCATACACCCAGCCATGATCCCCTTCCATGTGATCTTTTGCACACACACACAATATATCAACCATCCCCTGGCCATCATATCAGCTAGCATGGTCCCTATACCACTCATACTGCCAACATTAACAATTCCTACCCTCAATACCATCCTTCTAGCCTTTCCCCTCTCTTCCTGCTATATAACTGTTGGACATCCTCCAGGGGATGCCTGCCAATGCAAAGACTACTGTGTTATTGAATGACTCAAGTATGTTACAGCAATATTGAGACACTGCCACTGATTTTGTCCCATTGCACCCATGAAGGCATGGCATCCTACAGATGTCCTGCTGTAACAGGTTCAGAGGGATGACTGTGCAGCAAGAGTGTGAATTTACTGTGCCATACTGACACAGAACAGACATGTATGTGAGGTATTAGCTATGCACATGTCCGTATGAGTAGGTGTGTGTGTCCACCACATGAAAATAGACACGGGATGCAAAATGTGAATTAAAACAGCTGTACATGTTATACATGTGTGTATTCTTAATTACTGTGCACCCAGAAGAGTGACATTTCTACAGTTACTGGTTGTTGCATTGTCCTGACACAGCCATGGTTAGTACAGTAAGCATGATTATCATGACTAAAGTGGAGAGGTGTCCAACTGTGTTATGACTTTGTGGCTACGCCCACTAGAGACAACTGATTGAACACATGCATGGCTGTATGGATTCAGCAATACCTTACTTGTCATACCTGCCTCCACCAAAGTAGAGTAATCCCCTTTGCTGGACAGCAGCATTACACAAACCACAGACTTGGTCCCTATAGTAGCTGTACAGGGCAAAGTAGGGGCAGGAACTGACCTGGCATCAAGCCAGCCATTGTCTGAACAGGCATATAGGGTCACAGGTGGATTACTGTAAGGCCAACTATGAGTACAAATTGGAGACATCCACCAGGGACAATCACAAGGCCATCTTCCCATATGTCAGCAATCTCGAAGGCAACATAACAACCCAACCTGTAATGGTGGCCGATCTGATCACATACACACACACACAACATAGCTACAGGCATCCTGATGCAGATAGGTTTAGGGCAAACATCCCCTCCTGGCTCAGCATCACTATAGGTGGATATGTACTGCACCCAAACCCTCCCCTCATCACCAGTGAGCAGGTACATATTGCCTACTGAAAGGCAACAAATGTAAGTATCCATGGGATGTCATATCATCCCTGTATGCACCCTACATGTACTCAGGCATATGCTACCAGCTGCATTACACACTTTAGTCACACCAAGCCACAGCAGCATCCACACACCATCCACATGGAAGATGGCTAATGTCAACCATTTACACAGACCTGAATGAGGAATGACAGATTATGCAAACAACTTGCCCTCACTGCGGGCAACATGACTCATCAGGACCAGGAGTGCAATGCAAGCTGATAGATTACAGGGGTATACTGTGGTTGTGAGTGGTGGCTACTGGTATGGTTGTGAGTGTTGGCTACTGGTATTCAAGGTATATGTGCAGGTACTGGAGATACTGTTGCCAAATGTATGGAGTCCTACCAGGTGCAATGTCACATCAATGGCAGGAGACCTTTTCACCAGCAGAATCACACAGTACCATTGAGCGAAAGCCAGCAATATCTCTGGGAGAGGACCACCCTGTGGGATGATCCTGTCCACAGGATAAATTAGGTGGGCCTGCCCACATGCACATATGAGCAGGTGCAGCATCGTGCCACCAACCTCATATGCCATGCCTGTCAAAGGGCTGCTGCTATGGCCGGGAACCCCAGAACCACAGGTGGGAAACCATCCATGCAGCCCCCACTGACACCAAATGACGAGGTCCTTACTAAGCTTGGGCCACCCATCACAGTACAACACCAGGGTACAAAGCCCCACTTGCTGGAGGTGGGTGGCACACACACACAATGGACAAGGAGCATGCAGGTAAGGTCTTACTGGGGATTATTAGACTACTGTATGAGACATACTTGTATCTGTACAGTATGTACATGCATGTTCCAGGTCTGATTGCAGTTGTGGATGGGGATTTCTAATGCACAGAAATGCAAATCTATAGTGAAGTACATCAAATTGTGTAGTATTGGGTGTTGTACTGTAAATGTGCAGACATGTTGCATCCATCCTTTTCCAAGGGCACATGTGAGTCTGCTGATAATACCTCTCTCCCACAACTACATAGGACACTCTCTTCTGCATATGGGACAGCAGCTTGAAGCTGGTGGGTACATAATTGTTCAATTGTGCTTTGGCAATACCCAAGGCATGTGGAGGGCATGCAAGTTACCATGCACACAACTATGACTAATAGCCATATTGATTTATGCGCAAGTTAACTTGTGGTGGGGTTAATTGTATTGCATCACAGTGGTCACCACAGGGGCCTAACTGAAGAGAATGTAACATTTCTTTAGCATACTTCACAACCTGTCAAAGCAAGACATCTGGACAGACACCAGCAAAATATGTTGGACAAGCAGACTAAGGAGGAACATGTGAAACATTACTGCTATACAGTGGATATAAAATGTATACCCATACCTGTTAAAATGCCATTTGTTTCTGAAATATACTGATTGAGACCACAATATGTCAGTCCACACCTTTCCCAACCTTTAATGTGACCCATGACATGAACAATTCACTTGTAAAACCAAGAATCTGGACTCATTTATTGCACCTACAAGCCTGGACAAGTGTGAGGGTAGCAGACATTGTATCAGTATGCTGTGTTAGTCAGGTATGATACCTGATGCTGCCATATATGTCAATACACTCACTGTGGCCTACTTGGCAACTATATCACATACATGGGCATTGTTAAGGCAGACAGAGCACTAATAAGTTCCAAACATCTGGATGTTCCAGACAGAGGACTGGTATGGCCTGTACAATGGTTTCACATGCTGCATTTGAGGCAGATGCCATTATCACACTATATAAAGTAATGCCATCAGGAGTTGGTCTCACACACACACACACACACACACACACACACACACACACACACACACACACACACACACACACACACACACACACACACACACACACACATACACACACACACACACACACACACACACACACACACACACACATTACACACACACACACACACACACACACACACACACACACACACACACACACACACACACACACACACACACACACACACACACACACACACACACACACACACACACACACACACACACACACACACACGTATTCAGATTAAACCTACCTATCTATTTATGTCTACTATAGTGTTACACAATTATCAGACATGCCACAGAGCTTATACAATTAAATTAGGATGAGTATGGTGTTTATTTTATTTATTTTTATTTTATTTTACATTTGTTGACCGGGATAGTCTAGCTAGATATATGTCCATTTTCAGTAGAGGCCCGGGGAGATAAGCTCCAAGCAGTTAAAATAAGTTCACATCAAAGAAATACATGTTTAAAATACAAATACATTTACAGTAAAAGAGAAAAAAAAGATAAAGAAAAAAAATTATAACTGGTCACATATTTATAAAGTATAAAAGTGCAGTATATTATACTTGATTAGTACAAGTACTGTTACAAGTAGACATTTAGAAAGAATAATAGCATAACGTACAGTAAGTGTACATAAAGGAAAGTAAGAAGAAGTAGCAGTTATGTAATACATCTAGTAGTAAAACATGTGCAATATATATATATATATATATATATATATATATATATATATATATATATATTTTTTTATATATATATATATATATATATATATATATATAGTAGTAATTAATACTATGATGAAGAAATAGATCATTAGATGTTAAGATGAAGTAAATGCAGGGTTCTGAAGGTAAGGATTGAGTCATGTATCAAGAGCTAGATAGTCAGTCAGGATTAGTACAGGGGCACAACCACTGTGTTTTGAGGAAGAGCTTAAGTTTCTTTTTAAAAAGAGCTATGGAGGGAATTGTAGATAGTTCAGAGGGAAGTAGGTTTCAGTTTTTTCCGACAGTATTAGAGAAGAGGGAATCTCCAGCCTTGTTTGCTTTGTCAATATTTACAAGAAGTTTGTATGCGGATCTTAGAGACTTCAGGTTATGGTAAGGGTAAATAAGAGTAGATAGAATAGGTGTTTTGGCAGGTTGATACAGTATTTTATGGGTGATGGCTAGCTGATTCATTTTCAGCTGCTGCTGAAATTCAAGCCAGCCTAGTTGCTTTAGACAGGTTAGTAAATATGGGTGAGGCATAGAGAAGTGAAGAGTTAAAATGGGAGTGGGCAATAGTTATTCTAGTTGCTGGAGTGAGGTAGGGTTTGATTCTGTAAAGAGAGCCTATTTTTTTATTAATAGTTTTCAAGGTGTTGCTGATATGGGTGTCGAAGTTAAGGTTGTTGTCACTGGTGATGCCTAGCAGTTTGGTAGTAAGATCTAGGGATACAGGTGTGCCATTTTTAGATATTATTGTAAAGTCTATTTGGGGGGATTTACTGGTAGGTGTGAAAAGGAGGAGTTTAGTTTTTTGGGGGGTTAAGTAGGAGACAGCTTGTGTAAACCATTGTTCAACAGAGTTAAATATGTGTTGTGTCAGAGAGTGAAGTTCTGATACAGACGTGGCTGAGCAAATAAGTGTGGAATTGTCTGCGTATTGTATGCATGTAGCTTAGGGAACTGCTTGGTGGAGGTCATTGATGAATAAAGAAAACAGGAGAGGACCCAGTATGGACCCTTGAGGGACACCAATGTTAACAGGTAGATGGCTCAAAATGTTAAAACATTAACAGTACATGATTCTCACAAAAATACACAAACAGTTGCCAGTACTGGGGTTAGAACTCCTGCCTATCTAGTTATTTGCATTATGCCATTAGCAGACACGCCACACAGCTTACACAATCTTACCTTGTCCAAAGGTACTTCTAAGGAGAATGACAACAGCAGCAGTAGTAAAGTAGGGTGGGGGAAGTGTAATGGGTGGAACACAAATCAAAATGGTATAAGACACACCATATTCAATACATACACACAGTTGTCAGTATTGGGATCAAAACTCCTGCCTATCTAGTTATTTCTACTATAGTGTTATGCAGTTATAAAACATGCCACAGAGCTTATACAATTTCACTGAGTCCAAAGGTACTTCTAAGGTGAATTACATCAATAGAACTTCTAAATTGGAGTGAGGGGAAGTGTAAAGGGTGATACACAAGTAGTAAATGGCATAACCCACACAGTAAATAATTCTTAAACACACACACACACACACACACACACACACACACACACACACACACACACACACACACACACACACACACACACACTTGCCAGTATTGGGATGAGAACTCCTGCCTATCTAGTTATGTCTACTATAGTGTTATGCACTTACTGCATGTGCTACAGAGCTTATTGGACTTACAACTGGGCAAAGGTGCTGATAACTGCACAGCTGAGGTAAAGTATTATAGGTGGCAGGAAGTCTGCCTTCAGTTTGTACCGTACATCTTGCTAGTTATTTCTGTCTTGCATTTCAGATAGCATTATAGCTTTGCACTTCAACAGGTTATTGTATCAATAAGTGTATCACACCTGGGAACCATCGGCAATACTCATTTATCACAGTTAGCCCCAGTACTTACTACTTATAACCACTCCTCCTGGCATGATTTAAGAGTGGTTTTCTGTGCTTTCACCCATTAACCTGTTGCACTTGTCCATTCTGAGGGACAGTTGCAACTGCCTCATGTACACAGACAACCCTCTCCTCTAAACTCCAAACACTGAGACCAGTGAGAGTTACCCCTATATCACCAAATGTGGAACTATTCACTCTCCAGCAAAGACTGGACTAGCTGGTCAAGAGGATGAGATCAACACCTGCACCACACCATGTGCACCACATAACTCACCACAACACCCACTATGACAGCCCTGGCATACACTGAAAAGCCACACACCCACCATCACAGAGACACTCAATGGACATTTACACAAGCAGCACAGACCAGCAAGACAGACACCCACTCAGACACCACAACATAGCACATGCCAAAGGACACATATGTCACTTACACAGTGTGGCCCTCAACCTAAGCTCCTAAGGCTGGCCATCTTTCACAATACAGTTATCATGGGTGACTCAGTACTGTAGCACACAGATGTCCCACTCATTATGTTGATTATGGAGCAGGTAACAGCCAACTGTCTATCACATGCCAGCATCCAGCACATGACACACTCAGTCAGGCCATGTCACAACAGCTACAAGTATCACTCTGTCATCATCCATGTGGGTGTAAATGACCTGAGACACACCTCCCTGGGCTACATGACAAGAGACATGGTTGAATACTCAAATTATGTGGTCCAGGCAGGTGTGAAAGTAGCCCTGAGCAGTATACTGCTGTCACCCAGAATGAAGCTGCAGTACTATCAAAAGATAATTGACAGCAACATTGGCTTACGTGTTGTGTGTCATTCTCAGGGATCCAGTATCTCTCTGCTAGGGATAACATGATTGACAGACCTCAATGCCTTGCCAGAGATGTCATAAATCTGTCAGCCCTGGGTTTCCAGGTACAGAGTAAGTGTCTTGCCACTCCTATAGTGTCTTATTAGGCAGTGTTCCAAATCAAATAACCACCATAACAGCTAGACATGCATGCAATCTGAGGGTCATGCTGCTCAACAGTAGACATCTAACTGTCAAGATGCAGTCACTCAAAGCACTCCTCAGAATGGAGGACATTGACAGTTGTGCTGAAATGGAGATGTGGTTCACAGTAGCATACAGCAGCCCTGCACTAACAGGCTTTGACACATTCCACAGCTGTCAACACCAAAACATCGACCACACCTCCACAGGTGGTGTTGTCTCCATATCCATAATGGATATGCACAGCTCCAGACTAGTATCCCAGCATAACGCATCGGAGTTATTTCCTGTAAAACTGACTTTGGGGAATAGTGCAATCCACACCATTGCCTTATGTCAGTCCCCAGCTATGTCCCTAGACTGTCAATGCATATTCCTCAACACCCTGGCATCTATGAAGGTCCAACCCAAGACTGACATAGTAGGAGACTGCAACTACCCCTCCATCACTTGAGGAAAGTAGTCAAGTACCAGTACACTGGCCCAACGCTTCATGAAATTCATCAGTTCCAATGGCCTGGACCATCTCATACTGACCCTCAGTAGAGGATGCAACAACCTTGACCTGTATTGATTACTTACATATGGCACTGTTGCTCGACCACAGTTGTCAATCCCTACCTGTTCAGATCCAAACGTGATGTAATCAACATGGAGCTCAACATCTCACCCACACCCCCCACAAAGGTAACCACCTTGCAAAACCTCTTTAATGCTGACATTGGAGATATAAAAACAGGGGTGGTTGACTTCGCTGCACCCATGCCAATGGGAAATAGCTGCATGACTGTCCCATCATACACATATGCACTGCACAAACATGTACATGGATGCATGGTACTAGCCATTGCCAACAGAACACAGACACTGTCCTCCAAACACTGGAAGCCATTGTGATGGTACCCTGCCATTATTAAAGTGTACAACTGAAGGAAGACACTGCTGCAGAAAATGGTGGCATCCCAAGACTTGTGAACCCCCTTATTAACCTCAAACACAACTTGGAATCCATCAAGGAATCACCTACAGGCAGATATGAAGGCAGATTTGCAGCAAACACTGACGGCAATCACAAAAGCCTTTGATAGTTATATCAATAACCTCCACAACAATAACCACAAGTGTTGTCAGTTACTGTACAATGCAGATTCCTATCCTGATACAACAGATATTGGACACAGTCTTGCCAACACAGTCAATGCCAGCTTTACCCCTCTCTCCCCCCAAGGGGACAATCACAATGGCAGATGACTGCCAATCACCCAACATTACTGCAGGCCAGGTTAGACCTGCATTGTCCAAAGGCAAGGATACAGCTTCCATGGGATCCCAACATATCCGTGGCTGTGTTCTACATGACATACAAGGAGACCTGGCACCACATCTGTGTCTCCTGGTCAGTCACAGCCTCACCTCAGGCTTTGTTTTTCCAAAATGGCACACTGCTACAGTCATCCCTCTCCATAAAAAAGTAGCATCTACAGACCCTGGGAATTATTGGGCCCTTAGCCTGACAATTCTACTATGCACAGATATGTGTGCATCATCAGGGGCCTGATTGACCAAGATACGGGTGATCTCCTAACTCTGGACTCCAAAAAGTTTGGCTTTGTGAATGGCAGATCATGCCTCTCAACCTGGTTGACATCTTTGAGTGAGTCACCAGGGCTGTGTATGACAGTAAGGCAATACATACAGCCAACCTCAATCTGGCTAAGGCTTCTGATACCATTCCTCAGTCAGGGATTATTGGTAACCCCAACAAACTAGGCATCAACCCCTATATCAGTGGGTGGTTTGCAAATTGGTTCACAGAATGCACAGTGTGACAGTGGCAAACTCCAAGTCAGACTGGCAAGCAGTCACGAGTGGGGTCCCACAGGGATCAGTACTGGATAGTGTCCTATCCTGCATCTACTTCTCAGGAGTCCATCCAAATGCAGAGGAACTCTGCCTGGCCAAGTTCACATAGGACTGCAAGCTGGGATCTATCATGAACTCCATAAGTGATGCAGGCCTCACTGAGATCAATGAGTGGTATGGAAACCACAGCCAGAAGCTTAACAAAAATGCATCATCATACCCTTTGGTAAAACACGCAGTTTCCAGTAAGTTCCACATCAATGGGAGCCCAATGAACACTGTGGCCATTATAAGAGATCTAGGGACACAGGTTGACAGCAACTTCTTCTTCAAGCACCACATTGTTACTGTGGTCATGAAATCCTTCTATATGACACATTACATTACCAAAGGTTTTGAATCCAGAAAGACAGAGGTAATGATCTATGTCTACTAATCTTTCATTAGACCACTCCCCAAGTAATATGGCCCATTTGCCATATACCTTACTAGACACCTGCTACAGTTGGAGAACCCACAGAAGCACCTCACAAAGGAGTTCCTATGCATAAAACACACATCCTACACAGACAGACTCAGCAGTCCCAAGCTATTCTCTGTGTCATATCACCTAATTAGCAGATATCTGTGCTTGACTTACAAAGCCATGTCTGACCAAGCTGGTTTAGAAATGCTACATATAAATCCATCCACACCACACACTGTAGTGAGCTCTACCTCAGTACCACAGTCACTACAACATGTTGGTGGGACAGGTCCTTCACCAAGAGACTGCACATGCCCTGGAATACACTTCCCATACATGTTATGCAGACCACCTAGCTGATTGTTCCAGAGAATTATTGATGAGTAGATGGGTAACAGACAGTTCAACCCAAGGATCACTGCAGTAGCTATACTTGATACAGGCACTGGGACATAGCATCGGGTGGCACAATGGCAGGTCCCTTCTATGTGCTAGGCTTGTTAAGGCTCCTGGGCTCCAGAGAGCACCAATGCAATACCAGGCTACAACTCTTACAACACTTTTCAGCCACCAAACCAAGACCAAAATATTAAAGGTGGAGGGGTGTCCATATTCACAAAGGATATTCACACCTCCAGGCTAGTTGCCCAACACAACGCATCTGAAATTCTTCAGGTGAAACTAACACTAGGTAAGACTGCAATCCAAAGTGTAGCTTGCTACAGATCCCCAACCATGCCCCAAGATTCTCGCTACACCTTTCTAAACATACTGGAATATATTAAGATACAACCACCATAATACTGGATGATTTCAACTACTTGCCATTAACTGGGAAAACTACTTGGGTACCAACACCTTTTCTGAATGGTTCTTGGAATTCATAAATTCCAATGCACTGGATCAACTAATCCATTGTCCCACCAGGGGTTCCAATATCCTCAACCTGGTCATTACCAACATGGGAGATAGATGCTCCACACCAGTGGTCACCCCCTCAATGGTCAGGTCTGACCATAAACAAATCACCCTTGAAATCCACATCCCACCCCCACCCCGAATAAGGAAACCTCCATAAAAAACTTCTCCACAGCCAACTTCATGCTACACAAGTCAGAAGTGACAAACTTAATGACACCCATGCAGATGGGATCTGAAAGTTCAACTGCTGAATACTATACCAAGGCACTGTACGAGCACATCCATTCGTGCATGAATCGTGCCATCCCAAACAGAACCAAGATGCTCTCCTCAAAAAAAAGAAAGCCAATCTGGTGGTCCCCTGCCATAAACAAACTATACAACAGAAGGAAGAAACTGTTGCAGAAAAGAGGAAAATCCAGGATGCAAAATAACTCTCTTACCAGTCTCAGTAAGAAGCTGAGATCCCTCATAAAATCCTCCAAAGCTAGTTACGAAAATAAAATTGCCAAAGATTCCAAAGACGGCCACAAGGCATTTTATAGTTATGTCAAGAATCTAAATGGCAATGCTCAGACCTGATCTGAGCTACAACAGAATGGCATTAAATATACTGATCCCAAGGATATTGCCATATCCTGGCAGATCGATTTAGTGCCAACTTCACCCCCCTCTCACCCCCTAAAGGGCCCATCTCAATACCAAAAAATTACCAAATTCCGGTAATCATGGCCACAGAGGTAGAAACTGCACTCTTTAAAGCTAAGAATACAGCATCCATGGGACCAGATGACATCCTGGGCTGTGTACTACATAAACTACAGAATGAACTGGCACCTCATCTAAGTGTCATGTTTAATCATAGCCTCACCTCAGCTTCATGCCCAATGAGTGGCGCACAGCTACAGTTATCCCACTCCACAAAGGGGAATCCACATTGGATCCCGGGAACTATCATCCCATCAGTCTGATAAGCCTGATCTGCAAGGGCATAGAACACAATATCATGGAACTTATAAACAAAGACATTGGCAACTTTCAAACACTGGACCCCACCCAGTTTGGGTTCATGAAGGGCCGATCCTGTCTCCTGAACCTCATTGACTTCTTTGAATCAGTCTCCAGAGCTGTGGGCAAGGGTAAGGTGGTCCACACAGCCTATCTGGAACTCATTAAGGCATTCAACATCATCCCCCACTCTGGAATCGTAGATAAACTTACTAAGCTGGGCATAAATCCCTATGTCACTCGATGGGTTTCTAACTGGCTTACTGACAGAACCCAGACTGTAAAAGTAGCCGACTCCAAATCCAGCTCCAGACAAGTGACAAGTGGAGTACCTCAGGGTTCAGTCCTGGGACCTCTCTTGTTTGGCATCTACTTCTCTGAAGTACAGGCCAACACTAAGGGACTCTGGTTTACAAAGTATGCAGATGACTGCAAACTGGGAGCCATTATTGAATCCCCAAATGATGTGGATATTCTACAAAAGGGTCTTACAGAAACAGATGTTTGGTGCCATAGTCATGGGCTCAAGCTTAATGTCAAGAAATGTATAGTTATTCCCTTTGGGAAAAAACATGTACCCATGAATTACCACATAGGTGGCAGTACACTAAACACCGAAAGTGTGATGAGAGATTTAGGGACACAGGCGGACAGTGGTCTCACCTTCGATAACAACATTGCCATAACAGTCAGAAAATCCTTCTATGTGGCATGCCTCATCACTAAGTGATTTTCATCTAGGAAACATAAGGTCATTGTCCCACTGTACTCATCCCTCATTAGACCCATTATAGAGTCCAACGTATCATTTGGTATGTACCTCACAAGACAACTGCAACAGATGGAAAGGCCTCAGAAATACCTCACTAAAAGAATCCCAGGCCTAAAGCAGATGCCTTAATCTGACCATCTAATAAAACTCCAGCTATACTCTGTGGCATATCATCTGTTCAAAGACAATCTCTGCTTAACATACAAGGCCATGTCAAACCCTGAGCTGTTGGACATGCTCCACTTAAAGAAATCCCAATCCCTCAGAGCCACACACTCCAAGGATCTAAACCTTGTCATCACAATGAACAAAACATACTGAAGGGATAGGTTCCTGACCCAGAGAATCCCCATACTCTGGAATAGACTGCCCATACATGTCAAGTAGAGCGCCTCCTTGGCCCTCTTCAAAAGGAACCTTTAATGATTGGATGGGAGATAGGAAATTCACCTCGGGGATCATGTCAGTCACCCTGCTATACAGGGGCCAGGGAAGTAAATATTGTGGGAAGAAATATCCAGGGAATTATTATGGATAGGCTTGTATAGGCGCTAGGGCCAATAGCCTAGTACCAACCTATGAACCTATGAACCTACTACACACTTGTGAAGCTATAAAGGGAATGACATCAGCAGGAATGATAAAGTAGTGCATTGGGTGTTTAACCTATCAAAATACTTTGCCCTACAAACAGATACACTTGCCAGATGTGATAGTAGAACTCCTACCTAATTAGTGATTTGTACCATAGTGTCACACAGTTACCACATGCACTACAGAGCTTACTGGGCTGAGAGTTGGCCAAAGGTACTGATATGGGGAATGACATCAGCAGGACTGATAAAGTAGGGCAATGGGTGACAAACTTATCAGAATACTTCCACTTACAACCATACATACCAACACACACATTTCCTGGATACAAGAGTAGAACCCCTACCCCTACCAAACTACTCATTTGTACTATAGTGTTAAGCATTTATCACACACACACTACTGAGCTTACAGGGCTGACAGCTGCCCAAGGTTGCTGATAAGGAACTGACATCATCTGGACTGCTAAGGTGGGGCACTGTAAAGTGTAGTGGGTGGGACTGGCATAAAACTGTTTCAACTATAAACAAACACACAACTCCCTCAGGCTTTCACACACACACTTTTACATTTGCCAGGATGAAGATTAGAACTTCTAACCAACTAGTTGTTTGTACTACCTTGTTATGCAGTTATCACATGCACCACAGAGTTTATGGGGCTGAGGGCTGACAGAAGGCACTTCTAAGATGACTGATATCTGCAGGACTGCTAAAGTAGGGAAAGGGGAAGTTTACTTTGTCTGAATGGACCCAAAAGCTTTTAGTTGTGAACACACACACTTTTACGTGTGTCAGGACTGAGATTAGAACTCCTACCTAACTAGTTATTTGTACTATAGTGTTACACAGTTATCACATGCGCCACATAGCTTATGGGGCTGGGGCTAACAAAAGTGACTTCTATGGTGACAGATATCTTCAGAACTGCTAAGGTGGGGCAATGGAAAGTGCACTGGTGGGGAAGGCCTGTTCATTCCTACATCCTACTGACATTTCGCTAAGTGTATGAGCATGCCCAGTGTGTCCTTCTATAGTACATGTGGGACTCCATTCCAGGGATTGTTTTACTCCAGTCCGGTTTGTTTTGTGCTACAGCCATACATCTCAACCTGTTGGTGCATGATATCTGGAGATAGCCTATCAAAATGTGGGGACAATAGGCCATATAATGACTCTAACAATTTCTCTCTATAATATATGATTTGCAAGGGTTACAGGGCTGGTTTTAGCAGACATTTGTCATATATTCCATTTGACACAGTCATGTACTGTTTCAGTACCTGGTGACATACCTCCTCAGATCATCACAGTGATTTACCAGAGGAATACAGGATGGATGATACACACACACACACAGGATTTATGGGCCAAATCCTATGCATTCTTGCACTATCCAGTCTGTTGAGAGGTGTACCTACAAGCAATTGACTGCTGGTGCTGTGGAAATGGTCCAGCACCTTGGTGATATAATACAATGTTGGAATCTCTGTGCATATATGTTTTGGCCTGGTCTGATTTCCAGTCCACAGTTGGGTAATATAAGTCAGGCAGGATCAGGGTGACAGGCAGACTCCAGATAGATTTGTAGGGGATAAGATAAGTGGGGGTGTGTGTCCTGGGTAGATATGTTTGCCTATAGCTACCAGTACTTTGCATTGACTCTCCTCAATGGTTGACTGCACTTGGAGGGTCTTGTGTGTGTCAAACTGTTTGACCAGACTGGAGGTGTGTGTTTGTCACACATATATGTGTGGCCCACCTCATTTTGCTTGGATGGCCACATGTTGAGGTCAAGGCATAGGATGAGTAATCAGGGAGGGGTGTGTTACTCCCCATGGCTGTGAACAAGGGTTTTGTGCATGCAGACATGTCACTATCTTCCAGGGTTAGGCCTGCCTGCAGTGAGTACATTCCCATGTTTAAACTTCTAGCCCTTCCTGTCAATTGTACAGAGTATCATAGAATGCCCACATCCATGACTCATATATCTTGTTGGTTACCCAAACAAGTGTGGTTTTCAAGCAAAAGTGTTTTGCAAGTCACTCAGGGTTGAAGTCAGATTTTACAGACATTTGACATTAAAGTTTCAAACTTCGTACCCATCAGACATTCCATGTTACTACAAATCATTCCATCAACTTTATAACATTATTAGAGCAGTATTTCACAGGTGCCCTTCTCTTTGGACCTTCATCTCCATTATTCAAGGCTTTGTCCCAATTTCTGGCTCCCTGAGGCTGGCAGGTTTGCTTCTAAAAGTTGTTAGCATAGCCTTTCTTTGCATTTTGTGGACTGTGTTATGTTGGTGTTATGGACCCCATGACACTCCCTAAAGGGTACTGTGGGTGAGACATAGGCATTTTCCAGAGGCCTGTAGGCCAGGTGTGACAGATACAGGCAATCTGTAGCAGGGCAGTACATTCTGATGATCATATGTTCCCGGGCTGCCGGCAGGAGACACCCCTGGGATGGCACCAGTAAGTTGACTGTGGGTGTTACTGACAATTGCTTTCCATTACTATTGCACCATCACTCTGGATGACAGCTGGATGCTGTTTAAGTCTAGGAACATGTCATTGCATTTCTATGGGACTATGGGCGGGTGACAGGATTGTACACAATACACATCTGCACAGACTGTGCTTATATTTTCTTAACATTTTGGTCCCATGTAGCATAGTGGTGTGCCCTATCTTTCAGACTCCAGGCATAACAGTATCAACCACAGGTCAGATTGTTCTGGCATAGACATTTGTAGTTTCAGACTTCTTACCATTCAAAACCATACTGCCACTGCAAGACTTGCTGTGATATCACTGTGTAAAAGCCTGTGGGTGGAGATTTCATGGATGTTGCCATGTGGCGGCCTTTGCCAGGCATTGTTGTATTGTTATCTACAGCTAATCTGCTGTGTGAGGTTGGTGGTGAGTATCGGTCCCCCACTTTGACATCCATGCATGTGACCTATGACCCTCCCAGTTATTTGGCTCACCACATATACTGCAGTGGTATTTGTTGACTAGGGTGGTACTGCATGGTGTGGGTAGGGCAGTACTGGAGATACACATCCTGCTGTCCCACAGATCTGTCAGTTGTCTGCTGCTATCCCAGTTAGTCACCCCATTCCCTTACATGCTTGATCAATACCATAGATAAGCCATCAGGAAATTCCACCCCATTATTTTAATTTTTTACAGAGACTGGCTTACCTTGTGCCTGCAGCTGTTGTGAGGGAGGTGCTTGAGGGCTGACTATGTCGGATGCACAGAATACACTGCCTATACATGGTCAGGTATAGGTGGTGTGAGGTTTGTCATCCATTTTACTGTGTGTGCAAGTCAGAGAGAGAGAGAGAGATCAGTCCCTGGGGCCCCTGCAGTGTCAGTGTATGTGCTATGTGTTGCCTCTTTGCCAAGGCCAGGGCATACTGGATATGCCTCCATCTGCTTACAGGGGCAGACTCAGGATGTTCCTCCTCTGAGTCCCTCTGTGCCTGTGGAAGCCTTGGCAATGATTGGGGGTGTGGCCCTTACCCATTTTGTTCCTGCTGCAGCTGTTTCCACAGGATCATATTGTGTAGCATGGCACATACTATGACCATGTGTGCGCATGTGGCCAGAGAGGACTGCAAGGCTCCACAGTTTATGTCAAGGCAGAGGAACCGTGACTTGAGAATCCCAAACACATGATCTATAATGATCCCGGTTTGTGCGTGTGCCTCATTATGGCATTCTTGCGTGGGTGTGCGTGCATTACTGATGGGTGTCATTATCCACAGCTCCAGTGCATAGCCAGCATCCCCCACTAAATGGTCATATGGGATGCCCTCCCTGGCAAACCACTGATACAGCTGTGAGGAATACCAGATGTGGGAGTCATGATAGCTTCCAGGGCAGCCAGCACACACATTCATGATAATGCCCTGGGCATTACACATGACCTGGCAGTTGATGGAGTGGAACCCCTTGTGGTTTATGTAGACTCTACCCCGGTCACCAGCTGGTGCTTTGATGTGGCTGTGCATGCAGTCTTGGGCACACAGTACCTCCAGGTAGTCTGCTACATGGTGGAAGAGATGCATATTGCCAGTCAGTGCCTCACAGGTGCTGAGGAATTTAATGTTCTCCTTGGCATGTGGTCGCAGGCACCCAGTACCTCCAGGTAGTCTGCTACATGGTGGAAGAGAGGCATATTGCCAGTCAGTTCCTCACTGGTGCTGGGGAATTTAATGTGCTTCTCAGCATGTGATTGCATGGTATCCAGGAACTGGTGAAGAATCCTGGATGCAGATGCCAGTGAGACCCCCATGATATCCCCAGTTGGTCTTTGGAAAGGACCTGTAGATAGTATTTTTAGAGCTACACATACCTTGGTATCCACTGGGATGGGTTCACCTCTGCTTGTTCTGGATGTGAGGCGAGGCCGGCACAGCTCCACAATTTGCTGCAGTATGTCCCTGTCCACCCTGTAGCACTCTACTATCTCCAGATCATGTAGCCACTGGTAGATTACCCTGGGCCTGAACACTCTTCTCTTCCTCCTCATAAGTCTAGGGCAGTTGTCAGCATTGTCCTCTTCACCACCCTCAGCCTCTTGCACATACTGATGTATGAGAGTTACAACAGCCCTAACATTTTGTTAGTTTTGTCAGGTAAAATTTCCCCACCTGTGTACACCGGTGGTGTAGAGTTTGTGGGAAAAAACAGACTGAAAGGTGCTTGCATAGTTTATAGTGGTGTGCTGCAGATGCTGCCTGTGTGATTGGCTGAGTATGATACATTCCACCTGCTAGCTCTATTACTTGTATCTGAGTGCCTCTATTCTGCTATTTCCCTTTTTTGTCTTGTTCCACTTGCCTTTTCTAGTATTTTTTTTATTTTTGTCATTTAAATCCTGGTGCATGCCTTGCACACCCATTTAGGCAAGGTAAATAAGGCTATACGGCCTCGGACACACACCCCTTACTTACATATACACAGATCTACCATTTCCTGTGTTTGTTTGTTTTTTTTTTTTTTTTTTTGTTTAAGTCCCAGTGCACACCTCGCAAACCCATTTAGCTATGTTAAACACATTTTAGCAGAAATGTCCCTTCTGGGACATGAACACTCTGTTCATTTCATGGTGTAAGACATTACAGCCTCAGACACACACCCTTGCGTAGCTGTGCTTAGCTAAGCGCAAACCTGGGCAATAGTGCTCCACTGTGCTTACAGCAAGCATGACACACCCCCTTTTGATGTAATTTACTTCTCATGCATATATGGCCATATTAGAGCACCTACACAGTTAGGTGCAGTCTGACATTTAGAAGAAATTTGTGATTCAGTAATATTCCCCTCATTTGCATACCCCACTCCATAGTTACTGCACTCACAGTGAGCCTTTTCCCTTAGCGATCAGTGTTCCCTGGTATTGTTTTCATTCTGCATGCCATTGACTATAATGGCAAAATGCAGAGTTCCCTGAAAATTCCTTTTTCACATTCTTTTTTTTATTTTCGGCATGATCCCATTTGCGCACCACTGCCCTATGCTTAAACAGCTGAAGTCGGCCAAAAAAAATAAAAGTTTTATTATATAAAAATAAAATAATTTTTCATGCCAATCGAGATATAGTTGGCCATTGCAATGCCTACTAACTATAATACATGCTTTCTTTCAAGCTGTCATGCTTCCGTTTTTTAATTTGCAGAAATGTATTCAGCTACTAGTTAAATACATTCCTGCTTTGTACACTGTTAAGGCACGGACAACTGCCTGCTTCCTGGATTGCTAATTCAGCTCATTTGCATGGTTTTCACCAGCAAATGAGGTAATTAGCATAAAGCAGTGGTGTCCATGCTGGAATAGTGTAGGAGCACTTGTGAACGTCCTGGGAGCTCGATCCTGGATCACTCAGCAGCCATATTGCAGGCAGCAGCTCCTGCATTATTCTGACACTCCATATAGGGTTTCATGAATCCTGCTCACTGACAGAGTATGCAAAGGAATATATCTGAAATGCAGAAAGTGTGGCATTTAGTAAAATGCATACTTCTACTATTGCAGTACATAGATATTGAGACACCAATTTGAAATGCAGACTTTTTTTACATCACATAGAGATTTAAAAGGTAAATAGGTTCATAGGTTGGTACTAGGCTATTGGCCCTAGGGCCTATACAAGCCTAGCCATAACATTTCCCTGGCTATTTTTTCCCAAAATATTTACTTCCCTGGTCTCCTGTCTAGCAGGGTGACTGACGTGATCCCCAGGGTGAATTTTCTATCTCCCATCCAGCCGTCAAGGTTTCTTTTGAAGAGGGCCAAAGAGGTGCTCAGCTTGACATGTATGGGCAGTCTATTCCAGAGTATGGGGAGACTCTGGGTCAGGAACCTATCCTTCTAGCATGTTTTGCTCATTGTGATGGCCAGATTTCGATCCCTGGAGCGTGTGGCTCTAAGGTATTGGGATTTCTTTAAATGTAGCATGTCCAACAGCACTGGGTTTGACATGGCCTTGTATGTTAAGCAGAGATCGCCCCTGAGTAGGTGATATGTGACAGAGTGTGATTCTTTTTTCTTTTTCCAAAAACATTTTTATTAAATTTTGTTAATAAACATGGACATAAAGTATTACAAATAAACAATATAAAACATAATAACTATTTACACTATATACAAACATCCATGATAAACATATGTTTTATCCACAAAAGGTAATCAATATTTATCTAGCAATCTCTCCAATTTTTGGCAAGCTAGTCTTTTGTGTATTACATTTGATGATCTCTGATAAATAGTTTGCATTTCTTTTTTACATATGGATTTTGCTATTGAAATAAACTCAGTAAACATAAGATCTTGCTTATTTTTTCAGTTCAATGTAATTAATTTTCGAGTAATAGCTAGAATTAACCAAAGAACCGGTAACTGATGCCTAGGGATTACAGTTGGGGTAGGGCATTGAATAATATCAAAGAGCTAGTAATCTGACAGTTGTCAGGCCCCAGGGCTGTTGTAAAATCTCTAAAATCACTCCAGTATTGTGTGAGAGTTCTACATTCGATGAACATATGAACCCAGTTGGCTTCAAGAATATCACCACATCTCCAACATTTGCTTTCATTACTCTTGGTTATAAGGTCAATTCTGTGTGGAGTGTAAAAGCTTCTTTGAATAAATCTCCAGGTATATAGTCTCCCATATAAAGATGATGAAGTGTTTTTTATTGAATTTATTAACTGTTTCTTATTATCATTAGATAAAGGTTCACCGTTAATCTTTATGGAGTAATTCCAAAAAGCTTGGTCAAAAGTAATCAAGTCTTCTCATAGGATTTTATATACAGGTGATATGCTTAATTTATGTTCAATGTTCATCGAACTGCACCATGTGAATAGTATCAATCTTGGTATAATATCAGTTTCCAGATTTATTGACACACTCACTTTATTTTCAACAAACTGTCTTAAAGATTGAATACAGAGCCAATTATCTTGACAGACATTATATCTGGCTAAGAGAAAGTTCATTGGTTGGATAATTTTGTCTATAAACTGGTGCCAAAACTTTAGATTATTCTCTTTAAGATTCCGTATCTTATTGATATTGAAGGTGTCTAGGCAATCTGGTGTGTAAGCTATTGGAAATGTAATGAAAAAGATGTTCTTTAGACTATAATTGTTGTCGATTATATTTTTGAAAATATAAAATATTTGGTTTATACCATGTGAGAAGTGACTAAATTACTTATTATATAAGCAATATTCATGGAGTATCCAAAATATTTTGTTAATTCCAAAGGTTTCCTTAAACTGGGTTTCTGAGTTCTCAGAGGAAGTTATATGTATTTCATGTAGTTGTTTCCAGCTAGAGGTGTATATGGATGAACTCTAGTGTAGTATGTTAATAACAACAGATTTGGAATATAATTCTATGTTGGGAAAGCCAATCCCATTACTGTCCCAGGCTCTAACATGCCACTTATAGGCTATTCTTGGTCTCTTCGGGAACCATAGAAAAGTTAATAATAGGGAATCTATTTGTTTAAAGAATTTCTTAGGAGGAGGTAAAATCAATGATTGCATGTAAAATAAAATCTTGGGCAAAATAATCTTTTTAGTCAAGTCACTGATTATAGCTACCAGTTTAGTGAAGTTAAATTTAATAGTCTCATTCCATTTTTTCTTAATACGTATTCCTAGATAATCTATCATATCGTTTTCCCAGTAGAATGTATTGTATTTTTGCAAATTGCTATTTATTTTCGCATTGATTAAAAGTGTTTTGGTTTTATTTTGGTTAAAATTGAGCCCTGAGATTTTTCAAAATAGAGTTATGGCATTCATGATATGTTGTAAAGAGCCTTCTATGTCACTGGATGTTAGTAGAATATCGTCAGCAAAAAGCTGAACTTTTGGACAGCATCCCTCATTAACTTGAAATCCTTTGATATTTGGGTTATTTCTAATAAATGAAGCAAAAGGTTCCACTAATAAAGTAAAAAATAATGGGTATAGAGGGCAACCTTGTCGAGTTCCCTTATGAATTTTTACTGGGGATGATAGACATGAACCAATCTCAACAAATGCTTTAGAATCACTACAAATATTTAATATTAATTTAGTGAAATCTGAAGTAAAGTTAAATTCTTTAAAGATTTTTTGTAAGTATGACCAACTAAAGGAATTTAATTCCTTATCAATATCCAGACTAATAATAGTTAATTGTTTCTTGGTTTTGTTAACAATGTCTATTAGAGATAGTAGTTTAATAATATTGTCGTGTACTTTTCTATGTAAGATAAAGCCAGTTTGATCAAAGTGTATTAGATTGGGTAATATATTCTTTAGTCTTTTGGCCAGGATAGACATGAACATTTTATAACCAATATTTAATAATGATATAGGTCTATAGGATGCACATAGTTGGGGGTCCTTACCTTGTTTCAGAATGGGGGAAAGTACTGAGTACTTCCCCGAGGGAGGGAAAATTAAGGACTGGATTCATGAAGGCTTGCACGGAGTCTAAGAGTAGAGTAAGACTCCAGACAGCCAATATGTCTGCCGAGTGATCCAGGAACAGCCGGCAGGGGCATGCATGAGAGCTCCTAAAACGACTCTTCCACGGACAGTGTTAGGATATGCAAATTACCTCATTTGCTGCTGAAAGCTATGCAAATGAGGTAAATTTGTGCTCCAGGAAACACTAACCTGTCCGAGTAAGAGTAGTTATATTTGCAGAAATGTACTTTGGTAACTGAGTACCGTTCTGCAAATAGCAAAACAGAGCTATGACAGCACCAAATAAAGGATGCATCAAGTTGAGGAAGCATGTCAATGGCCAAATATAAGGCCACTGGCATTATTATGTGTAGCAAAATAATAAAAAACTAATTTCTTTTTCCCCCGATCTCCAAAGTTTAAGTGTAGCACAGCGTCGCACAAATGTGCGGCACTCTAAAAAACAGAAAGAAAAATCTAAAAATAGGCATTTTATTAAATATATTCATCTGCCATGCAGGTGAATGGCAGGCTGAAGACAACATGGCTACTGAGTAGTGGTTGCTAAGGGGGGGAAGCTCAGACTGAGAGATGTAACCAAGCATTAGTAGGCAATCCTATGCAAATGAGTATAAGGATAGTGAATCCCAATTGTCCCTGCCATGTGAACCATGTCTCTAGAGTGTAAAAGTAGGATTAGGGGAGTAACAGAGTAGAAGATAGGTGACATCATGAGGGGGTATG